>NW_027529672.1:7672470-7714791 GCF_008692635.1 Crocuta crocuta
GCCGGGGCGCCCCTGCCCTGAGCCGGGGTCCCCTCCCCTTCTCCGAGCGACCCCCGCAGGCCATCGGCCACCTGTCTCAATCGCGCCCATATTTCCCGGGGGCTCCTGGGAGCCGGCGCAGGTGCACAGGCCTCTGCGCTGCAGGGACGCGGCCGGGGCGGGGGCGCAGGTGCTGCATCCCGGGCGTTTNGCCGCAGTGAAGCGTTTGACGGGGGTCAGGGGTCAGAGGGGGGGTTCGGGCTCCACACGCTTCCTAGAAAACGCCTCCCGCCCGTCGCTTTGACCTTGTCTCCCAGAGAAGCAGGACGGTCAGCAGCGCCTTCTTCCCGCACCTGAGGGTTTGGGCTTCCTGCAGGGATGCGTGTTACTTCCGAGGACCCGGGTGGCCGCTGGCCGGGCAGCAGGAAGTCAGACGCACCCCCTCCGCCTCGGGTGCCACCGAGGGGGTGGGGGCTGGTGGGCGCCCCGGGGGTGCAGGGGGCTCCCGGGCCTTAGGGTGGGTGGAGGGGAGAAGGCATCAGGCGGTGTGTCTGCTGGGATTTAGGATTAGAAGGAGGGACTTGGGACCCCCCTGGCCCCTGTCCTGCCTTTCTGGAAGCTGATCTGTGCCCCTGAGTTGACTTGCTTTGTCGCTGTCTGCAGTGCCCCCCCCCCCCACATTGATGGCACATGGACCTGTTTGCCTTCTTGTTAACTTCGGTACTAAGGAGGATTATGTCCCCTTTAGAAGTGTTTCTGGGATAGGCCAGCCCAACACTGATGGGCTTTCAGGGGCAAGAACCCTGCCCCCTCCCTCCTCCCCCCATCCCCCATCGACCCCAGGCTCCACAGGGACTTGCGGGGTCCACACGCCCCTTCCAGGGGCCGCCTGGGCGGGGGTGGGGGTGCTCTGTGGCGGTAAGGACAGTGCCACCCACTGGCCCAGGGGGCCCTCCACACTAACGGGGAAGGGAGTTAGCAGTCCCCACCCGGGCACACCTGCCTTCTCCCCAGAAGAATATGGTTGGAAAGAAAGAACTGTTATAATGGTGCCTTTCAGCCGGGGGCTGATGGAAGTTATGACTTCAATTCCAAACAGGATTTCTAGACAGACTGATACATCGGTGTACATGCTTATTGTTTCCGAACTTTATGTGCATTGAAAATATTTACGCAGATGTGAGTGGCATTTATTCTCAGTACTGGCAGTAGCCTCATCCACGTGCCTGATGCCCCGGGAGCCAGTGCACAGGGTCTGCCTTTCCCAGGGCAGTCGGTGGCATCAAGGCCAAGTTCCAGGGTCTCAGTACGCGCAGTTTGCTTTCCTGATACAAGGTCTAAGAGGCTGTGAATGATGGCATAGCAATAAAAAACTGTTATAAAAAAGAGGAAATAGTGAGGGGAAAAAACCTCACCTGCTACTCTACGCCAGACACTGTTCTGATTTCTCTGCGAAGGACGAAATGACAGTATCACAAAGAATCACCTAGAAGTGAGGAGCCCAAGTCCCAGAGAGGGGAAGGGTCTTGTCCCCAGTCAGGATCTGTGCCTCTTAGTCCTGGTACCTCAGGGCCCCCACCCTGGGCCCGGGATTGCACACCAGACCTGGGTCCTCCGCTCAGCCCTGCCCCTCCCTGGGGTCTGCACGCCCTTCCGCCGCCCTTCCCGCTGTCCCTGCCAGGCTTCCTGCTGAAGGTCACCGCTGCGGCTGACCTCAGGGAAGGGTTGACTCCCCTGCTGTCTGCCCCTGGAGGGCGCCTCCAGGCCAGCGTCACGTCGACCGCAGCGACCGCTGGCCCCACACTCCGGGCCACTTCCCCTGGGACAGCCCCCCGAGTCCAGCCACGGGAGGCCCTCCCCGCGGGCCTCGTCCCCTGGCCTCCAGCCCGCTGCCCAGGTCTTCACCATCGCACCACGCGAGCACTTGGGGCTTCTGCGCCCACCGATTGCTTTCTCCCCTGATTGTGCAGGAAATTCTAAGTAGACACACCCACGTGTTCTCTGGACGCTGGGGTGCGGGGCGGCCCGCTGGGGTGAAGACAGGGTGCGTGTGCACCTCCAGCGGCACCCTCAGCGCCCACCCTGACTCAACGTGCCTGACGCTGAGGTGGTGGCGAAACCAGGAGGGCGGGGTGGCGGGCACAGGGGCGGGCGGCTGGCACGCGCTACCTGCCCGGCCGCAGAGGTCCCGGGCTTGCTACGTAAGCGCGGTGCTTTCCAGGGCGGGTCTGGTCCTGCTGAGGCTCTGACCTGGGGTCCTGATGCGTGTGTCTTGCTCTCCTCCCTCCCCTCCGTGCTGAGCCTGGGCTGGTCCCCAGGTCCCCTCCCTCTGCGCTCTGCCTAGGCCCTCAGCATCCATAAGCGAGAAGGATGCCGAGCCGGGAGGACCACCAGGCTTAACCTCCCTTTAACGACCCGGTGGTTGAACGCCAAGCCTGTCTTCTCTCCCTGGTTTGACGGTTCCTCTGCAGCGGAAATTTACTCTGGTCATTTCAGTGTTGGAAACAATTAACAAAACGGGCTTCTCCAGCCTCATGCGGCTGCTCCTGTAAACGGCTTTTCCTCCTTGGGAAGCTTCTGGTCATTTATTTCTTAATGTGGCTGCGTTTGTGTCTCTGGTGATCAATGTGCCGCGGGCTTCTGGGATCGTTTTCGAGTCTGTACTGTGTTACACACGTCCTTTGTATGGAATCTGTTGGATTATAAACAGGGAGTCTGCTGGTCTGCAGTTTCTAATCCAGGCTTTTCTGGGTTGGGCTCCTTGGTATGAAAGTGCAGGGATGATACAGATGGTTCCAGAAGGAGAACCGGGCGGGGTTCTCTTGGCCCCAAAGCGTGTCTTTACGGGAGCATCCGGAGGCCGCAGGTCCTTCCACTCTGACGCCTGGGGCTCGGGCTGTGAGGCCAGAAGAAGGCAGAATAGGCAGAATGTTCTTTTTTTTTTTTTTTTTGAGAGTGAATGAGTGGGGGAGAGGGCAGAGAGCGAGAGGGAGAAAGAGCCTTAAGCAAACTCCATGCTCAGCACAGAGCTCGAAGCCGGACTTGATCTCACGACCCTGGGACGGCCTGAGCCGAAATCCAGAGCTGGGTGCCCGGCCGCCTGAGCCCCTCAGACGCCCCAGAAGGCACAATGTTCTTGACTGGCCTGGGGAGGGAGAGGGGGGCTGGGGCGGGGCTCTCCCTGCGGCCAGCCCGGCTCCCGGGGGCCTCCCTCCACCTGCCCTGGGCGGCCCTCCGGGCTGCGTGCCCTTCGCATCTGGGCTGAGATCCTGGAGGCAGAAAGGAGAACGGGAGGGAAGGAAGCCAGGAGGCAACGTCAAGCTGAATCTTTTTCCCCGTGAGATGAGACGCAGGACCTTCCCTCCTGCACTGCCCTCCCCCATGTGACCTCAGCGTGACCGCACCTCTGGGGAGAGGGCTGGACCGCAGAGGCCCTGCTCGCAAGACGAAGCTGCAACCTCGATACCGTGCCTGGGACCCCCAGGACCCCTGCCTCCCTCAGCATCGTCCCCTCCTGGCCCCGCCTGATGGCCTGAGGCCACCAGACTTCCTTGACCACAGAGCACTAATCAGTCACCTCGCCTGGGCCAGGCACTGTGGCCCTCGCTTGCGGGGGGTTGGTGAGCAAGGACAGACGTGGTCTCTGCCCTCCAGGCATGGTCAGCAGCCAGCCAGACGTGCCTTAAGCCACTGTGAAAACGCATATTCAGTTTCTGCTATGACCAAAGCCACCGAGGTGTTTCCCAGTCCTCCAGAGCCCGTGACCTGGCCTCCCTGCTGCTCAGGAAACAGCCGTCCCAGGGGAGGAGCAGGCCAGCCCTGGGGCCTGGTGGAAGCCAGTGAGGGCACAGAGGGGACCTGCGGTTCACGAGCAGGCTGGGCAGGACGCGGTGGCTGGGGACACTTTCTCTGAGGCCGGGCTACTCGAGCGGCTGGACGCCCAGGGCTGAGAGACCAACATGTGCGGGGATGGAGGTCAGCTTCAGGGGTTTATTCTGCCTCGGTGTTGTTGTTTTCTTAATGTTTATTCAGTTTTGAGAGAGAGAGAGACAGAGCGTGAGCGGGGGAGGGGCAGAGAGAGAGGGAGACACGATCAGAAGCAGCTCCAGGCTCCGAGCTGTCAGCACAGAGCCCGACGCGGGGCTCGAACCCACGAACCGTGAGATCATGGCCTGAGCCGAAGTTGGATGAGCCACCCAGGCGCCCCTGTTCTGTTTTGTTTTTATCAATTGTGGTAAAATACACATCACATAAAATTGACCATTTTAGCTCCGTCTAAGTGTGCACTTAGTGGCATTAAACACATTCACATTTCTGTAGGGGCCATCACCATCCACCTCCAGGACTTCGTCACCCTGCAAAGCTGAACTCAGAATCGGAGTTTTTCTCATGAGTGGAAGCGGTTATGCGGTGAGGCGGACGCCCGCGGTGAGGCCGGCCGGGGTGTCCCGGGGGAGGGGGAGACCCTCCCCCGATAGCGTGCCTGACAGTTGTCCCTGTGCCGCTTGCCTCTGGGCCCCCAGGCTCCCGCCTCGGCTTACACTGCTGGTTGGAATGCGCCTGTCGGAAAAAGCGCGCCTTCTCAATGGCTTTCATTTAAGTGAGGACACGCGGACGACCTTTCATCCCCGGGTCAGCGACCCGCAGTGACCGGGCCACGCGGGCACCAGCCGGCTCCAGCGGCGGCCGGGGAGCGCCGTCGGTCCAGCTCCTGGCTCCTTCGCCCCGTCTCGCCTGTTCTGTGAGACTCTGCCCAAGTCATCCTTCTCCAGCGCTTTCTGACTTTCTGGAAGCACTGGGCTCCAGACTCGGCTGGGTCTGAAATCCTTCCTTCACGGTTCCTTTGGTCGATTTTTTTTCTTAATGTTTCTCCATTGCCTCCTTGCTTCCGTGTTGGTTTAAAAGTCTCCTTCTTTTGACTCTGGGAGGGAGCTGATCTGTTTGCCTGCAGGCTGTGAGGACTTCACCTTTCGTTTTGAAATCCAAACGTCTTGCTGGGTGCACCTCAGGGACCCCCCTGGGCCCCTTGGGGTGTGCAGATCAGGCCGCTTTCCGCGCGAGGAAGGTCTCCCCGCATCGCAGCTCCAGACAGGAGGCCCTCGGCGCTGCTCTCTCCCTCGTCCTGGAGCACAACCCGGCCCAGGAGCACGACCCGGCCCCGCCCCCCCCGCTGTGTCCCCCGCATCCCTGCCCCCGCAGGCCTCAGTGCTCGCTGCTGAGACACCTTGGGTCTTTCTTCTATTTTTTTTTCTGCATTCAACCAACTTTTCACTTATCCCCGTTTCTGATCCATTTTAGTGTTTGAATTTCTGACTCAGGGCGGCTCTCCGTGCCCCTGGGCTTAATTCTGTGTGGGTTTACAGGTTTCTTCTGCTTTGTGGCTGCTTTTATTATTTTTTTAATTTTTTAAATTTTTTAAATGTTTTATTTATTTCTAGGAGAGAGAGAGAGACAGCATGAGCAGGGGAGGGTCAGAGAGAGAGGGAGTCACAGACCGAAACAGGCTCCAGGCTCTGAGCTGGCAGTCAGCACAGAGCCCGACACGGGGCTCGAACCCACGAACCGCGAGATCATGACCTAAGCGAAAGTCGGACGCTCAACCGACTAAGCCACCCAGGAACCCCTGTGGCTGCTTTTAAATAACAGACTTTGCATCGACTCTTGTGTGAAATTTTGTTCCTGATTTTCTGCACTGGGTGTCTGCGGACTTGACTGGCATCTGTGTTTATAGCATTGGGCGTTTGGGGGATTTTACAGGATCCCTAATTTAACAGCCCCCTTTCCGTCTGCACACTTCAGGGGGCTGTTTTGAGGAGGGGTCTTGGTCTGTAAGACCCTACGTGTCTCCTTTTTTCTTCTTTTCTCCTTCTCTGCTTGAGTTAAGAGTTTCTCTTTTTGCCATTTTTCTCCCCAGAAGCTCTGTGTTCGGAAGGCTGACCTTGTAGACCGTGTGTGGCCCCCGGCCACGCCGGCCTCTGTTCAGTGAGTTCATCACTTTCAAGAGCTCGATGCTTTCTCTCGCTCACTTGGGCCACGCCCTGCTCAGGGTCAGGTCGGGGTCAGACTGTCATGCTGGGGTCAGAGTCAGGCTCTGGGCAGGGTCAGGCTCGGGTCAGGTGCAGGGCCTGGGAGCCCATGGTGCCTGTATGTGGATGCACCTGGAGGGCGGCTCTCCTACCCCCCTCCCTACCCCACCCCTGCATCCCCGACCCCTTGAGCTGCATCATCCCGATTCCCCAGCCAGGTGCCAGCGTGAGGGTCGGTGGCGCTGGGATCTGCTGGCTTCTCTCTCTTTACTGGCCGTGAACCTCCATGTTCACGAAATGCCAAGCACGCGGCCCTGCGAAGAATGTTTGATGCTGTGAATTATTTGTGTAGTTTAGGGAGGACATTTCGGGCAATTCATTCCCACAGCACAGCCAATAGGACCTTCTATGATGGGCATTTTTTCCGTACGCCTTTTTGTGGATCTCACTCGTCATCCTCGCGAGGCAATTCCTGCGATGGGCTCCGGGCGTCACCGGGGAGGCGGACGGATTGCTTTCTGAGCTGCTGCCAGAATGTTCCCCGAAGCGGCCACTCATTCGGTGTGACCGTTCCGCGTGCCCCCGTCCGGGCCACATCTGTCGTCTGATCTTGCGAGTCTCAGCCCCGCTGGCAAGCGCGCGGCCGCGGCTCCTGGTGGCTTCAGTTTCCGTTTCCCTCAAGACCGGCGCAGCGGGGTGTCCCCGTGTTTGTCGGCTGTCGGCCGTCCGCTGGGAAGCGGGTTCACATCTCGCCCTTCTCATCGGCTCATCGTGCGGAACCGCAGGCACCAGCTCGGGGCGGGTCGTGCGGTGAATGTGTCCTTCACGTCGTGACTTGCTTCTTCCCGCTCATGGGAAGTTTTACATTTCGATAAAGTCTAATGTATCCCTTTCTTCCTTTGTGGTTTTGTTCGCTGGGTCTCGTCAGGACCCGTGCCCCCTGCACCCCCCGCCCCCAGCCCAGGGTCCCACGTTCTCGCCTATGTCCTGCCGAACGGAGCCCAGCGCGGTCGCTGCCTCATGCTCTGACCTGAGTGCCCGCCGTGCCCATGTCCCCAGCAAGCCCGGCACGTGCCGCGTCCCTCAGGCCCAGGGTCTTTTTAGTGGGAAAGCCCCCAGGGCCCAGGGTTGGGGGCCCATGGCTGTAGAGTTGGTCACGATTTCCCAGATTTTCTGAGGACAAACCTGGAAGAAAAATCTAAGAGAAATGATCGTTGTTTTCTGATCTTTTATTTCTTTATTTTTCCTTTTCCTTTTATTTTTTAAGTTTATTTGTTTATTTTGAGAGAGGGAGAGCGAGCGAGCATGAGCATGGGAGGGGCAGGGAGAGAGGGAGAGAGAGACCCCGAACAGGCTCTGTGCTGTCACTGCAGAGCCTGACGTGGGGCTTGAACTCACAAACCGTGAGATCACGACCTGAGCCGAGATCAAGAGTTGGACACTTAACTGGCTCAGTCCCCCAGGTGCCCCTATTCTGATATTTTCAATTCAAATCTGAGACTACAAGACGGTTGTTTCTCTGGTTTTACGTTTCTCTTTTTTCTTAGGCCGAAACGTGTGGCTCCGAGTGACGTTCATGTGACCCCTTGTTTTATTCAGCTCTGTGCACCCAGGGTGGCTTCCAGGTCGCAGCAGCCGTGCGGTTGGTGAAAAAGACAGTTTCTTCACATTTTTGTCTCCGAGATGGAAGGCACTGGTTCACGGGTTTACATTACTTCCTGCTTCTCAGGAATTGCTTTGTTTTCCTTCATTTCTCTGCTCAGCCCCGCGTGGGAGAGAGTGTCCGAGGGGCCTGCGTCATCCTGTTTCCCAAGCCCCCCTCCCCCTCCCTCCTCTTGTGGTGATGTTTCCAGGGCCATTTTTTAGTTCAAGTTTCCCTTTAAAAATAAGCGCAGCAAGTGCGTAGCCTTTCCGTATGTTCTCTCCTGCCTTAGGCGACTCGCCGCTCGCTTCTTCTCAGGCAGCACCGCGTCTGGTCCCCTCCGGTCACTCAGAGCCGTCCCCCTCCCTCCCTGCGGTGCGGGTCACCCCCTGGGGGGCAGTTCCACCGTCTCTACCAGAAATGGCTCTACCCTGAAATGGCTTTGTGTGTTTTCCAGCGTATCTTTGACTCGATTATTACAGGAGGGATTTCCAGGCCAAAGGGCAGCTGGACTCCGTGATGGGCTGCAGGCCGCCAGGTCCCCTCTGCGGGCTCCGCGGGTTGTGACTGATCTGTTTCTTTCCTTCCCCCTGGGCCCCATGACCGATTGCAGAGCACTCCCCCCTGACCAGATCGACTCGTCTGGCCGAGCCCCCACTTGAAGCAGGGACCCTGTTTTCGAGGGGTGGCACTTGTTAGTGACCCCCGGGCTCTCTGGGCCGAGGAGCAGACCCCAGGCCCTCACCGCCTGCTGCCTGTGCTGTCCCTGCTGTCCCAGTGGGGCCCGCCTCCCTCCTCTCAGTGCTGACGCCCCAGGGCCTGGGTGGCTGGAAGGAAGCCTCCCGGAGACCCCTGGGGAGATCACGGCTGGGCTGTGCGCTCTGGGGACACAGCCACCGCGTGGGACACCTGAGCTCCACCACCCCTGCCCGTGCGGACCCCCCTCCTGGAGGGGAGCCCAGCCCCCCAGCTGCACCTGACAGCGTGGGGGGCGGCAGGGAGCCTGCTGGCCAAGGTCCCCGCTGATTCCCGACCCCCCTGCCCCCGAGAAAATAAACACCTGTTCTCAGCCAGGGAGCATCGGGCGGTTCGCTCACACAGCAGTCAGGGGACGGGAGGGCAGCGCTGGTCACCTTGTTGCGTGGAAAACGTTTTTAATGTTTTCTGTGCTCTGCTGTGCTGACTGTTCCATTCCCGTGTCGAGAGGAAATGGGGGGGCGGCATCGTGACATGGTCCTGCCGTTCCGCCTCCGCCTGAGGAGCGCCGTTTCCGCCTGATGGCTCTGCGGGTGCATCTGGGGTTGAACTCGGTTTTATTTTGTGTTTTTCTATTTGCTGCCCCTCTTTTCCTCCCTTCTTGCCTCGTTTTGCACTGGCTGAAGCATTTCCCCTTTCTCTCTAAATATCGCATGTTGTGTTTTCTGTTTTCACGATTATCGTAAGAAGTGGTGGCAAAAATCAACGTACTGAAGGTAAAGCTGATCCAACTCTCCCCAGAGAAGAAAGAGGAACTTGCAGAGTTTTACCTGAGCTCATCCTCGTTTGAAATCCTATGTTTTTGTTGTTGGACTTTTATTTCTATCTTGTTTATCTCATACCACCACGAGAAATGGCTAGTTTTTTGCAGTCACCGATTTTAGATTTTCTCACGTTTAGCACTTTTGTTGTTTTCCGTTTCCTCTGGCCTCTGTCTGTTGGAGCCACGCTCCTGCCCGAGGCACGCCCCGCAGAGATTCCTTATTTCCCCTTTTCTGTCTGAAAAGTTCTTTCTTTCAAGGATGCGGTGAAAATACTTCCGCTGGGGGCAGAGCTCTTGCTCGGCAGGGATCATTAGAGCGCGGTGAGTGCGTCACTCCGTTGTCCTGTGGCTCCCGAGCCCTGCCTTCGACCGTGAGCCCCGCTCCTTGGGCAGATTGTTCTAATTATTCTTCGTCTTTGCTGTTTTTCCCCTCACGTTTCATCATGATATGTCCAGATTTTGGCTTATTTTGCATCCTGACGTTTTCTGTCATCGATTCCTGAGAATTCTTGTTCACTACCCCTTCGAAGTCTGCTTCTAAGTTTCTCCCCCTCATTTTCCGTTCTGAGAGAGCGTCTCACTCTGTCTCGATACCCTTCCTCGGTGCGTCCTGTTTTTTGTCTCGTGCCCAATTCTAGGTAATTTCTTCCCAATTATCTCCTATTTACCAGTCTTGCTGCCCAACCTGCCAGCAGAGTTAACCACCAGGTGTCTGATTTCAGTGATTATTTTGCTTTGACAAAGTTCTCTCTTTTTATTCAGCGTTGGCATATCACTTCTTACAGTTTTCTACCCCCTGAAGTTATTTTCAAGCTTGTAACTTATTTCCTTAAATAAACCGGGAGGATTCTGTGCGGGCGTGTACGGGAGTTCTGCTATTTGCTCAGTTTTGCTGCGAATCTAAATCTGCTCTAAAAAAAAAAAATACAGTCTATTTAAAAAGCAGAAAGATTTGTTCTTTTGTGACCGTGTTGGTTAAATCCAGTGCCTGAAGGTTGTACGGGGCTCCCCCGCCTTGTTAAACCTGCTCCTTGCTCATTCGATTGCTTCCCGGTTCCCTGGCTCTTCGCTGCGTGATCGTCACTGTCCTCAAACACTCGCTCGTGGGGTTTCTCTGAGACCTTGGACGAATGTGCCCTTCTCTAGGGAGGGTCACGTCTGCCCGTGGGAGGCAGCTGGGGGCGCCCGTATCAGACCCAGTGCCACCCGGAGCCCTGGACGCCGCCCGGGCCGTCTGCTGTGCCAGGACTGTCTGTGGTCACCACTGCTCGGTGGGGGCCGCACTGCTGTGACCGTGGCCGTCTTCTCCACAGCCCCTTGGAGTCGGGGTGCCGCGCGGGTGCGTGTTCTCGCATCTCTCCCAAGGGCCCACTGTGGGGGGGCGGCCAGCGAAGCCCCCACTGGAGCAGGCCCCGGGGCGGTGCCCCCCCGCCCCCGTCACCGCGAGAGGCTGAGGAGCAGGGCCCAGTGCTCTCCAGCTTCTCCACCTTCTTTGGCATCTTCGGCGATGNGGGGGGGGGGCTGGGATGTTTCCTCTCAGCATTCTGCTGTATTAGGAGGAAGGCGAGTTAGTTCTGACCTAACCTAGCCCCCCTCCCCCCCCAGGGGAGAGAGTTCTGGAAGTCCTTCGTCCCCACGGAGAATGGAGGAGGGTCTGGCTTCTGTCCAGGTGGATCCGCAAGCAAAAAGCCACTTAAAGCAAGACTGAGTTCAAGGTCATATTGTTGTGGTTTCAAGTTCACTTTTGGAATGACCAAGGGGGGACTAGGGAGCTTCCCTCTGTGAACGTGGAGGAGGATGTGGAAGGAGGATTTCGCATCATGAAACGATTTCTAATCCCAGTGCCTGTGGGCAGTGTCAGCGGTGGCCTGGAGAGATGAGCAGACTGGGGGTCCAGTTAGTGTAAGGGACACGCCCGGGAAAGGCCCGGCCCCCCTTCTCCCCCTCCCAACAACTTCATTTCCCCGGAGTTTTAGAAATGGTGGTGTGCGTGTGTGACAGCCACCACGTAGCTCCCTCTGTGGACAAGCTGAGCAAATAACTTCTGGATTAACATTTCTTGAATCACTCACTTGCAAGAGCCCACACCAAAGCCCTGCCCGAGGTTAGGAGTGTTGGCAGATGCGGGAGCAAATGAGTGGTTGTGCTGATTGGGGAGGGCAGGTGCGGGGCAGGTGGGCTGTGGGGCAGGTGGGCTGTGGGGCAGGCGGGGTGCGGGGCAGGCAGGGTGCGGGGCAGGTGGGCTGTGGGGCAGGTGGGCTGTGGGGCAGGCNATGGGCCAGTCCCTGCAGATCTGATCCCCAAGTTAGGTCAGGAGTCGGGGAGAGGAGGCTTGGCCAGTAATATAGACCAAAGCAGGGTCATCGCTGGGTCCCAGGCTGAGGTGTAGTCAGTGAGCTGAAGTCAGGAGCAGAACGGAGAGAGGTGCATCACAAAGGGCACCCAGAGGCCGTCGTCGCGGGGGTGGGCAGGTGCATCTGCTTGCAGGGCCCGGTCCTGAGGCTTCCTCCTACAGCGACGGAGGAGTCGGTGGGGAGGGTCCTGCGCTCCCCTGGACACAGTCACGTACGGAGGCTGTGTCAGGGGTGGGGGGCTCCTGGGGCGGGCTCAGCGGGACCGCCCGGATCTGGGTGGCCGGTCTCCTGCCTGCACTTCTGGTGCTGGGGTGTTGACTGCAGATTCCTTCTCCGGTGGAGAGTGGGGGTGATTTATCAACGACGAAAGTGCCGTGTGCAGTGGACACGGCCGTGTACTTGGGCCACCGGCCTGTGTCAGTGATTCGTCTTGAGAACAACAACTCAGAGTAATTGGTTTGAGGAATGTCGTGAATCAATTATAATTTAACATCTCTTTTTCGCCGACATTTGGGAGGAAATTACAGCAAAGCGGGCCTTGCCAAAAAGCCTTTGGGCCATGGTGAGATCAAATTAGGGAGGAAGACAGGAAGCAGGGGGGTGGGGAGGCAGGTGCCTGCAAAGCAGCTCATGGGGCCTGAGCCCCAGCGCCGCGCCCCTTCCTGGAGCCGCACGAACGCCAGGTGCCACGGCTTGAATCACTGCTCCCTCTCGCTCCCTGATTCTTTTCCATCTTAAATTCTGTCTGAACTTGGAAGCTGGTCAGCAGGAGGCTAATGAGCAGCTGCCTTACTCCCTCCAGCAGGGGGCAGCCTGCCGTGTCCTCAGACCCCTGGGCTGGAGGGACCCAGTAATTGGCCTTCTCCCCATGGGGGTCCCGGCCCTCTGGCATTCCCCCCTCTCGTTGAGGTAGCTGCTGGCGGGATCGCGGTGCCCTGTCCCCCCAGTGCCACCTGCACATGACACGAGCCTGTGCCGCTGGGGCCGCCCTTGCCCGCGCCCGGGCCACCTTGCAGGCGCTCACCCAGGGCCTGGCATCCGGAAGTCTGGCTCGAGAGCTGGAAATCGGAGGCCCCCTCGGGCAAGTGGGAGTGCACCCACCTCTGGAGCCCGGGCTTCGGTCTGAGAGGCGGGGGTGCTGCCCGCCTGGGGCTGTGAGGCCCGCTGAGGGCTGAGGCGCCTGCAGGACACGCCTGCACACCCCTGCCTGCCCTGTGCACCTGGTTTCCTCCTCACCCTGTGGACACGTCCCCCTCTCCGCTGGTCGCAGAGAAAGCCTCTGAAACACAAACATCTGGACGCCTGACGGCCCCTGGGAGACCCCCGCCCCCGAGCAGCAGGCCTCACCGCCTGGAGAGGGGCCCCTCCGCGTCCGGCGTCCGTGGCGCTTCGGGAGAAGCTGGTTCACGGGCGCCCATCCTGCTCTGCTCCTGTGCACGTCCCTGGGGTGTGCGGACACCCCGTCCCCGTCCCTGGGCGAGGCAGAGCCGTGGACACTTGAAGAACAAAGGGGCTCCCTTTAAAAAGCCGCGGATCCGTCCCCAAACTGTCCTGCCAGCGGTGCTCTCCCTGAGCTGCTCTGGGGGGTCTCGGGGGCCCTCGGCCCAGCAGAGAGGACGCCCAGCGGCCCCCAGGGCTTCGCCGCGGACACACCCCGTGGTGCCCGCACCTCGCAGGCGTGTGCAAGCTGGAAGCCTGATCCTGGGCGCCTCCGCGGGGTGTTTAGTTCCCTCAGGGGACACAGGCTGCTGTGGGGGTGGGGACACGGCCTCTCCAGGCCCAGGACGTCTCCAGGACGCCCGTCTCCCCCGCCCAGGCCCTCACTTGGGCACCAGAGGCCCGCGAAGGCCGCGCAGTGTTTGCAGCTGGTTCCCAGACCCCGAGTTCAGAGGACACAGGGGACAGGGCTCCTCCCCCGCTGCCCCAGGGTCTCCCCGCCTGAGGCTGATGGCGGGGCAGGTCCAGCTGGCATCGCTCTGTGCAAGGCCACCATGCCGTTGACACAAGTCGGCCACCCGCCAGCTGCACCGTGTGACAGCCACGTTGACCCCTGGACAGAGTGACCCTGATGCTCCCACCTTCTACCCACCCTCATCCTGCTCCAGCCTGAAAGCGGCCACGCCCTGTCCTCAGCCCTTCCCCAGCAGCAGGGGCCCCCCAGCTTCAAACCCTCCCTGGGGCCAGACCCTCCCTGGGGCCAGACCCTCCCAGGTGACAGACCCTCCCTGATGACAGACCCCCTAGGCAGCTCTCTGCAGCCACCGTGGGCAGGAGCTTCCTCAGCCGAGTCACCGGGAGTGCTTCTTCCCCGAGAAGATGGCCTGTGTGTGGGGCGGGGGTTTTAGGAAGGGCCCCCGGGAATAGGAGGGGCTGGGAGCGGCAGGGGGTGGGGGTAGAGGGAAGCCCCACTCGAGGGCTGTGTCGGCCACTGGTCACTGGCGCGAGCACCCCGGGTGGGGTCCCGCCGCAGCCGCGCTGGAGGAGGGTGCACAGAAGGACGTGGGCAGGACAGCCTCGCAGCCGGTCACCGCGTTGCTGGGTCCCGTCAGGGCTGAGGGGCCGAGGGCACAGGCACCCGGCGCCGCGCGGCGAGCTGGCGGTCAGCTGTCCCCTCACGCTCCTCCTCAGCGGGCCTGAGGGGCCTGCGGGCCGGGACAAGGGCAGCTGTGTCCTGTGTTTTTGACCCTCATGAAAGGGAGGCAGGGACGGCGGCCCGCGGCGCCCCCGGCATGAATGCGGGCATTCTTCCCCGCGGCTGCGGGCTGAACGCACAGCTGGCCCTGCACACTGGGGCGCTCCCGTCGGTGACCAGGGCCGGCCCGGTGACTTGGGGGCCGCTGTGGTGCTGGTGAGTGTGCCCTTGTGGGTGGGGGCTGCGGAGGTGGGGGGCGGGGCTCCCGGGGCGCTAGAAGCAGCCAGCGCGAAGGCCCAGGTCGCAGGTGGGTGCTGTCCCAGGAGAGCGGGTGGGGTGGGAGCGGCCCCTCCCCCTCAGGAGGTGGGGCGGGGGCAGGGGAGCCCCCTTCCCCAGGGCGCCCGCTCTTGCTGCCACACCTTGGGGACGGACGTGCCCTGCTCGCGTTGGCGTTGTGTGTCCGTGCCGCACGCGCTCCCATACGGCTGTGTGAGTGGAAAGATGCGTCACTTTTGTGAAGTGGGTGGGGGTCCACGGCCCCTGATCTTGGTGGAAAGACTATTGAAAATAGAAGGTTCGCTTGGATCTCGCCCGCCACGCCCTCCCAGCTCCAGAGCCCTCCAGCTCTGTGGCTCCGGGCCCGGTGGCCCTCTGTGTCCTGGGCTCCGTGCAAGTCCCCAGGCTCCCTACGCGCTGGTGGGCGGGAGGGGCCCAGGGGCACTCACGTGGTGGGACCCCGGCCGTCCAGGCTCCGGGGGGCGGTCCTCTCCTCTCTGATTTTGAACCGCCGTGCAGGCCAGCACCAAAGGGACGGGTTTCCTCTCCTGCGGCCCAGCTGCAGGTGGGGGCTTTCCTCCGGAAGGCTCTGTGCTGGGGGCCGGCTGCCATGTTCCTAGGGAGGGTCCCGCAGTGAGGCCCCTTCCAGTCTCCACGCTGCTCCCACCAGGAGCCGTCAGTCCTGTGGCCGTGGGGGCTCCGTCTGGGGCCTTCAGTGGGAGCCAAGATTTGCCAGGAGTCCCCTTGCTCGGAGTGAGGCCGCCGTGTTGAGGACGGAGGTGGAATCGTTCGCTTGTCCACATCAGGAGGGACTGTAACATACCAGGTCAGCCATCTTGGAGTAAAGACTGCATTTTACGCGGTGCCTGCGGCCGCCGCGCTGTCCTGCTCAGTGGGGGGACCGGTGGCCCTGGCCCCGCGCTGCCCTGTGCTCGGGGCCTGGAGGACAGTCCCTCAGGACGTCTGGCCCGCAGCTGTGTGCTCCTCGGAGAGCGCGTGCGGGGCTGGCTGCACAGGCCGAGCTGGGTCCCGGGGTCCACCGCTGCCCATCCGCTCTCCTGGCTGCGCTCGCCCCCAGGGGTTCCGGCTTCGAGAACCGGGGGGGTTGGGAAGTTGACATTTTGTTAAAAGCTTTTTGTGTCGGGGAATCGCTGGCAAGATGGCCGTTGAGCACAGCCTGAGAGACCTTCCCAGCTCCCAGTGCGAGGAGGGGCCGGAGCTTCTCCAGCTCATTTTACAGGGGAGGGAGGGAGAGAGACATCCATCGGGGTCAGGAGGCCGCGTGGGCACCTGGAGCTGTGAGCCGGAGTCTGCAGCTGGCGGCTGGGCCGACGGGTTTGTTCCTGCCCGAGCCCGCACGGCCACGCCCTGCCCGCACAGGGACAGGAAGATGAGATGAACACCTGGCCGGGTGCTCGGACCCTTGAAAGCCCGCCCCTCCCAAGGGGCTCCGAATGCCCACCAGTCCCGAGCATCTGTCTCCACTCAGTCTGGGTGGAAGCATCTCAGGGAGACTTTCAAGGGCCAAGTCTGCGCCTCCGCCAGGTTCAGGGCTTGAAATAATGGGAGCAAAAGTAAGCGGGGTCCCGGCAGGTGACCCCGGGGCGGGGCGGGGGACACATGGCCGGCCCTGGGGCAGGGAGAGGACGATGCGGTCCCTCTAACAGACGCAGAAGCCTTTTCATAAATCCCAGCAGCTCCCACAACGTGTAAAACGCGCACTTGGCGGATTTGGACTGTAGGCACGTCCCTTCACCTGAGGGACAGAACCCACCAGCCTGGCGCTGGGACGCCAGGAGCACCTTGGAGACGAGACGAGAGAAAGATGCTAATGGTGCTTCTCCCTGATGTGCACTGGCGTCCCGGCACGAGAGCAGAGGGAACGCGGGTTGAAAGTGTAAAGATTGGAAATGAAGGAACGAATGAACTATCCGAGCTGGGAAGAGGTTGCTGGACGTTGCCCGCACAAGCTCAATGTTAAAAAAAAAAAATCAATAGTGGGGGTGCCCGGCTGGCTCCGTCGGTGGCCTGTGCGGCTCTTGATCTCAGGGTTTGAGTTCCAGCCCCACGTTGGGTGTAGAGAGCACTTAAAAATAAAATCTTAAAAAAAATCAATAAGGTTCCTCTAGAGCAACTTTCTGATTACAGGGAAGAAAGGAGGTGGTGACTCCCACCCTACCTGGTGTGATGGCGGCACAAATATTAGGCACCAGGGGTAGTAGATCAAGAGCCGTGCAAAACCTTTTGGGGAAAATGACACCCCTGCAGTGAGAGACTTAATGGCGAATATACTCTTTCGTATGAAGAAGACACAATGTCAAAGAGACCTCCCAGTTGATCTGTAAGTTCAGTGTAATTCCAATCAGAGTCCACACGGGGTTTCCGTTCCTCTGGACAATTTGGCAAAGAAGAATAAATAGCCAAAAAAAAATGGCCAAGTTTGAAGAACAACAGGGCGGGGCACCCAGCTGGCTCAGTCGGTAGAGCATTTTACTCTTCATCCCGGGATTGTGAGTTCGAGCCCCACGTTGGGCATGGAGCCTACTTTAAAAAATAATAAAATAGTGTCAAAAAAAAAGAAAGGGAAAATAACAAGGCGAAGGAGATGAACCCTATCAGACACCAAGCCTTCTGACAAAATTATATAATGAACAGTGCGGGACTCGTGCAGACTGACAAGGGAGCCAGCACATCGGAGCAGGGGGCTTGGGGCCCCGTAAGATCAGGGGGCACCTGAGGCCAGGGCGGCAGGGGGCGGGGGGGAGTCTCCAGTGAGGAGGACGTAGGTTCTCCTCATGAGAAGACCGCCTGCTGACGAGGAGATGGAATGACATTGGGGGGACCTCGGGGACACCTGGCGTTGGGGGGCCCCTGGGGGACACCTGACATTGGGGGACCTCAGGGGATGCCTGGTGTTCAGGAACCTCAGGGGACGCCTGGTGTTGGGAGGCCCCAGGGGATGCCTGGCGTTGGGGGGGCCTCGGGGGATGCCTGGTGTTGGGAGGGCCCCAGGGGACGTCTGGTGTTGGGGGGCCCCAGGGGACGCTTAGTGTTGGGAGGGCCCCGGGGGACGCCTGGCGTTGGGGGGGCCCCCGGGGGACACCTGGCGTTGAGGGCGCCCTGGGGGATGCCTGGTGTTGGAGGAAAGACCTCTGGGGACACCTGGCACTGGGGGAGCCTCAGGGATGCCTGGCGTTGGGGGACCTCGGGGGACCTCAGTGCTTCAGGGAAGCACTTCTTAGGTAGAAACAGAATCATCACAAAGTAGCGGAAACAGTGGGCAGAAGGGTTGAGTGTAAAGTATCAGCAGATGAAGACACACAACACTGAACAAGACGAGCCAGGACTTGCCAGCAAAGGACTAATCTCCAGACGGGACCCTGGCCTCCCGCGCAGCAGCAGTGAAGGACAACCAGCGGACGAGACGGAGGTGAAGGAGGGACAGAGGGTCACAGGGTCACGGAGGCACAAACGTGGCCAGCAGCCCACACAGCAAAGACGAGCCCCTCGTCAGGGGTCAGGGTCAGGGTCAGGCTGGGGGCAGCAGGGCCCCCCTCGGCCAGCACACCGCTGGCGTCACGCTGGCTGAGAGGTGGGGAGGCAGGCGTTTCCTGGGCTCTGGCCGCCCTCGCGCCCGCACGCCGTGCCAGGGGCCCGCCCTGGGCCATCTGACGGACGTGGCCCGGACGCGCACGGGGCTGTTGGCTGTGGCGTCGGCAGGGCGGTGGGGACATGTGACATGGCTCGATGCTGCCGGGAGCACGGTGAGAATGGCGGCACCTACGAGCACCCGTGTGCGGAACCACCAAGGACCCGGTGTTGAGCGAACACAGAGAACGCGGGACACGTAAAGCACGATCCCACGTCTGCCACTTTTCAGAGCACAAGAAGCAAAACTCACAGGAAGACGCGACGCGCTTGAAGAGCCGCGCCCGGGTATGACCAGGAGTCGGGGTCAGGGGGGCCTCGGGCCGGGTACCGAGGGTGAGCCCGGGTGGGGGCTGCGGCGTCGCCCCGGGGGAGGGGTCCTGGCGGGGGGTGGGGTCGGTGGACTGGAGGGCAGGGAAGAGGGACGCAGCGCTGGGAGAGGTACGGCCAGCGGAGAAGGTGTGCGTCTGGGGCCCGGAGCGGCCGAGCGGCCTGGGGCACAGCCAAGTCTGGAGACCTCGGGCACCAGCCAGGGAAGGAAGTGGAACCCAGGGGCCTCTGGGGACGGGGGTCGGGGCCGTTGGCTGGGAGCCTTCCGCAGACAGGAAACGGAGGTGCCCCGGAGGTCATGCGATGCCCCCAGCGCGCCCTCCCCGTGCGGCTCCTCGGCGCTGTCGGGCATGGCCGTCCCATCCTGGACGCTCAGCCTTGGTGTCCTTCCGAGTCTGGGTTGAAGGCAGAATTGCGCCTTCCCGTCACCTGCCCTTGGCGCCCAAACGGCCGCCTTCTGTCTCTGTGACCTTGACCTAAGAACGTCATGTAGGTGGAATCACATGGTTTGTGTGTCTGCGTGACCTCACCCAGCACCATCCTCAGCGTCCATGCAGGCTGCAGCAGGTGTCAGAGTGGCCTTCCTTTGCAAGGCCGAATAGTACTCCATGGTGTGGACGGACCACACTCTCCTATCCCTTCATCTGCCAACGGACACTTGGGTCCCTTCCTCATTTTAGCTCTTGTGAATAGCGCTGCTGTGAACATGGGGGTGCAAATATTTCTTCGAGACTTTGCTTTCAGTTCTTTTGGGCAGATACCCAGTAATGGGATTCCTGGATCACACGGTGATTCTATTTTTAATTTTTTAGGAGAGTCTTTGCTGTTCTGCCCAGCAGCTGTAGCATTTACATTCCCACCAATAGGACACAGCGTTCCAATTTCTCCACATCTTTGTCAGCACTTGTTTTCTGTTTTTTGTTTTGTTTTTTGATAGTAGCCATCCCAGTGAGTGTGAGGAGGTATCTCATAGCTTTGATCTGCATTTCCCCGGTGATTAGTGACGTTGAGCATCTTTTGTGAGCTTATTGGCCATCTGTATGTCTTCTCTGGAGAGATGTCTATGCAATTCCTTTGCCGATTTTTTAATTAATGAATTAACTAAAATTTTTTATCTGAGAGAGAGAAAGAATCTCAAGCAGGCTTCACACTCAGTGCAGAGCCCAATGTGGGGCTCCATCCCATGACCCTGGGATCATGACCGGAGCCGAAATCAAGAGCTGGACCGTCAACTGACTGAGTCACCCAGCCTCCCTCTTTTGCCCATTTTTGAGTTGAGTCATTTGTTTCTTTGTGGTTGAGTTGTAGGAATTCTCTGTGTGTTCTCGATCCTAATCCCTCATCAGATACGTGACTTGCAAATACTTTCTCCCATTCTGTGGGCTGCCTTTCTGTTCTGTGGATACTGTCTCTTGTGCAGAAACCTTAAATTTTCATGAAGCTCCATTCGGCCATTTCTTGTTGTTGCCTGTGCCTTTGGCGTTGAATCCAGGAAATCATCGCTGTATCCAGTATTGTGAGGCTTTTATCCTATGTTTTCTTAGAATAGCTTTGTTGTTTTATGTCTTACTTTTACATCCTTGATCTATTTTGAGTTAATTTCTGTATGTGGTGTTAGGTAAGAGTCCAGCTTCATTCCCTGGCACGGGGACATCCAGTTTCCCAGCATCGTTTGTTGAAAACACTGTTCTTTTTCCATTGAATGGTCTTGGCTCCCTTGTTAAAAATCATGTGGCCAGGGCACCTGGGTGGCTCAGTCAGTTGGGCACCCGACTTCGGCTCAGGTCATGATCTCACGGTTCGTGGGTTCAAGCCCCACGTCGGGCTCTGTGCTGACAGCTCAGAGCCTGGAGCCTGTCTTCTGATTCTGTATCTCCCTCTCTCTCTGACCCTCCCCTGCTCACGCTGTCTCTGTCTCTCTCTCAAAAATAAATAAAACATTAAAAAATTAAAAAACAAAATCATGTGGCCATATATGTGAACGTTTGCTTCTGTTCTCTTGGTCCATATGTCTGTATTTAATGCACACACTTATTTTTTGAAATAGAAATGTGCTCATACTATACACTGGTGTTTAAAAAATATTCACATGTTGTCTGCACCCCTCCATGTCAGTAAGTACAGACATGCCATGTTCAAATGGAGCCCTTGCCTTCTGCTTTATGTGCTTCCATCGTTTATGTAAAGTATCTCTGTCGTGGACATTTAGGACACTCCCAGTGGTTCGAGTTGTGTGATGGGCAACATACATAATTACCCTGAAATGAGTCGCATTTGAGTTGCTGGATTGGTGCCCGGCACAGGGCGGCTGCTATAAAGTATTTGCTACATCGATTCTGCTCAAACACCATTATTCTATAATTTCCTTGGGACAAGTTTCCAGGCGTCACATTGCTGAGTTCATGGGTACGTAGCGCCTGCTGTCTCCCCCCACGGCCTGGAGAGCAGCCGCCCTCCGAGATGGCGCTGGGCTGGAAGAGAACCCCACGCGTGTAAGCCGCCTTGCCTCGGGGTGCTGTCCCGGTGGAGTGTGGACCTCGGCCTCCAGAGCTGCAGGCCAGGTCATGCTGGCTGCAGCACCCGCCGGCTCTGTGATCCTGGGCAAGCTGCCCAGTGTCCTCACCTGTGCCCCGAGAGGTGAGGACCGTTAGCCACAGGGCTTTCGTGACTGAAACGAGTTAGCGTCTACGCGGAGCTCGGGAGAGTGTCAGTCAGCACAGTGTTCTGACTGTTTCAAAGGCACAGCGACAGCCTTAACCAGAACAGCTCGGTAATTTGTTCTAATTTATTGGTTACCCAGGTGTAGACAAGCACGGGATAACCCACTTTATCATTGCCCAGCTGCAGGTGACTGAAGAGGGTATTTACTCTGTGGGTTCCTGGCAGAACGATGCTCTCTGGGTCTAGGAGGGGCTGAAATTGGACGTTTGGGTCCAAGTTGAAGAGGTGGGGCAGAAGGGGAGGGCGGGTGCAGGGCTGGGGGGGCAGAGGGGCAAGTAGGGCCCTCACAGGCCTTAACTCGGGGGACCCCGGGCCGGGAGCCTCGTCCCTCACCCGCTCCTGGCTCTAGACCTCAGTGCAGCCACAGCTAGTGCCCCGGGCAGGGCCGTGAGGTGCCGGGGCCCCTGTGCCCTTGTTTCCCTGATCGGGGCAGACGGGCTGCTCTGAGGTGCCCCCCAGCTCCAGCGCCACCGATCGCACTCGGCTCCTCTGGAGGCTTGTTGTGGGATCTGGCTGGTTCCGGCAAGGAGAGCCCGTGCGCTCCACGGTCGCTCGGCCAGCGCTGGTCTCGTCTGTCGAATCCGTTTCTACATTTTCATTCTCCGAGTTTACTGGATGCGCCTCCCTTCTGGCATCTCACCGTTGAAAATAAAGCCTCCCCTTTGGACTGGAAGTTCCTTCACTTCCTGGACCTTGTAGCTACATAAACCCAGAGGGGGCTTTCTAAGGAAAAGGGGCCTGCGACGCTCTCAGCGGACACCCTGGGAAAGCTCTGCGGGCGGGACTCAGCCCTGCCCGAGCTCCTCACTTGTTTCCCAGGAGGATGTGGCCGGCGGCCCGACCCCTCCCGGTGTGTGTAGGGAAGAAAGCGTCAGGCCCCCTCCCCCACCCAGGAGCCGTCCATGCGGCCTGGCGCCAGGCGCGATGCTGGGCGTTCCTGAGGAAGCCTGTCCGGTGAGAGCAGAGGGACCGGCTGCCGGCATCTGCTTGGAAACGCCGCGGAGAAGGTCCCTCCCCCTGGATGTAGGCACGGCTGGTAAATTCCAACTGAAAAATAAAAGCCGAGCTCTGCTGAGTCATAGAGCCCTGGGAGCCGAGCGCCCGCGCGGGCCGGGGCCTCTGGGAGCCGGAAGGAGGCAGCGCAGGTGAGCCGGGGCCACAGTCCCAGGCGGGAGGGGTTTCTGGACCGCGGCAAGCCTCTGCCCGCCGGGCCTTGGGGTCTTTCTGCTTATTACACTTGAATTCGCTTCTGTATTAGCATGCAGACGTCCGGGGCCCAAAGTTACCGGTGTGGAGACGTCATCAGGTGTGCAGGGGCCGTCGGGTCGGGGCACCGCTGCCTGAGACGCCCGCCCCTGAGTGGTCCCTGTGTGGCACCGTGGGCACGGGGAGGCTGGGCCTGCGTCCCCCTGGGCCCTGGGCCTCCCGTCTCACAGTCAAGGCTGGAGCGTGTGTACGTGGCGGCCGTGGGTGCGGGGAGAGCGCCGGGCCGGGGCCCCAGCGGCTGCGGGCGTGGTGCGCGCCCCGCCGGCCCCTCGTCCCTGATGGGGAGGGGTGTGGGGGTGATGGGGGCACCCTTTGGGCCGGGTTTCCTTCCGTGGCTCACGTCCCCATCGCCCGTCTGCCCCTGGCTGGGCGGTGTCTTCTCTGTGAAACTAGCTCAGGACTCACACGTGTCCACGACACTACGTCATACGCAAGGAACTCGTGTTTTGGGGAAACAATAGCTTATTAACTCATTTACAACACTGGTCCTCGCCACGCCTCAGTTTCTCCGGTTGTTCAGGGAAAATCGGTGGTGGACCGGGCTGCATGGAGGAAGCGGTGTCGCAGGCGATCTGGCAGTAAATGAGCCGCTTGCTGCAGCCGAGGTGGGACCTGCGCCGACGGCCTGGACGCGCCTCCGCCCCCGGCTGCTGCTGTCGGCTCTGGGGGCGGGACGGCCCGGGACAGCCAGGGAAAGGTCTCCTTCGTTCAAAACCAGGACCAGAGTCATACATCTGCAAACATTCTCTGCTGCGCCGAGCCGTCAGGCAGGTCGGTAGCGGCTGGTGGAGCGGAGACACAGGCCAGGGCACGACCTCACTCGTGCGCCCCATTTGGACGGTCATCTCTGTCTGAGGCTCTCGGGGATTTTGGGAAGTCCTGTTGGTGATGGCTCATTCCCTCTTCAGGCCGAGGATGTGGGGCGGGGCTGGCACATCTGTATTGAATTTTCTTCTTCTCTGTGATTCCGAGATGATCTGCGGTGCCCCCTCCTTCAGCTGACCGGGCGCAGGGCGCTGGCAGTTCCCAAGGCCACGTGCATGCCCGAGGGGGCCGGCTGCACACAGGTCCCTCCTGCAACACGCACACAGCTGGGTGCCGCACCCGCGAACAAGGACCCGGGACGATCCGTCCCCCGCCGTCCAGGGCACGCTGCTCTGAGGACCTACCCGGTTTCCAGACACAAGTGTGGGGACCCCGAAACAGCCTCTGTGGGACGGAGGTCACAGGTTGGAGAAGCCGACACAGGCCACAGACACGCCGCTGGGTGCTGCTTGTCTGGCACCTATGCAGGCGTCCAGCAGCCTGAGAGGTGCTTGGGAGCCCCCGACGGGAGCCGGCCTTCAGGCCGCACAGGACGTGGCGCCGTGGGCCGTGGTCACCCTGTGGTGCACTCTTGTGGCCTGGACGGCCTCAGGTAATGATATGGGAACAGCTCCAAGCGGGCACAGCGGACAAGGCGGGTCCCAGGAACCGGCGTCAGTGACACAGAGGGTTGGGCGCGTGAGGCCAGACCCGGGCCTAGTGGAGGGAGGGACCCTCCTCCGCTGGGGATTCTGTCCTGCTCCCGATGAGGGTTTGACCCAAGACGAGGCCGCGAGTGTTCAAGACCAGAGACCCACAGACGCACACAGTGACTCCAAGGTCAGAGCCACGGCCGCCGGAGGAGATGCCTGCCACCAGGCGAGGGGCCGTGCCCGGGCCCAGGCCGGGGTGACTGGGATCCCAGCGGGCAAACTCAGAGAAGAAGAGAAGGCTCCTCCCCGGACAGGCCCTGGGCGCAGAGGCGGGTCTCGGTGCCCAGCCTCCCTGCACACGGTCGGCGCCATCCCCTCCCGCTCCTCCCCTCCCAGTCAGCCGTGCCGGCAGGGGTGCGGTGGGAGAGGCCTCGTTTTACTCGAGTCCCTGACCACTGCCGATGCTAACAGCCTTCCACGTGCGCACTTGCCGTCTGTACACTTGCGTTGGGGATGGGTCTTTCAGATCTTTTTTTAATTTTTAAATGGGGTTGTCTTTTTATTACGGAATTTTGAGAGTTTCAAATATCTACGTACCTCTATATTCTGGATACAAGTCCTTTATCGGATGTGTGTTTTGCACATATGTTTTCTCAATCTGTGGCTTGTCTTTTCATTTTCTTAACAGTGTCTTTCAGAGAAAAGAAATTTAAGTTTTGGGGGTGGGTTTCTTCCTTTCTTTCTTTTTTAATGTTTTTATTTTATTTTATTTCGGGAGACAGAGCTGAGGCGGGGGGGGGGGGGGCGGAGAGGCAGAGAGAGGGTCCCGAGCAAGCTCCTTGCTGTTAGTACGAAGCCCAGTGCAGGGCTCAGTTCCATGAACCGTGAGATCATGACCTGAGCTGAAATCAAGAATCAGACTCTTAACCGACTGAGTCACCCAGGGGCCCCTCTTTCCTTTCTTTTAAGATTTTATTACTTTTAAGTAATTTCTCTACCCAGCGTGGGGCTCAGACTCACTCGAGTCACTTGCTCCGCTGACTGAGCCAACCAGGCATCCCCAAATTTAAAATTTTTATAAAGTCCAGTTTGTCAATATTTTCTTAATTTTTATAAATCTTTATTTACTTTTGAGAGAAAGACAGAGTGCAAGCAGGGGAGGAGCAGAGAGAGAGAAGGAGACACAGAATCTGAAACAGGCTCCAGGGTCTGAGCTGTCAGCACCAAGGGGCTTGAACCCGTGAACCCTGAGATCATGACCTGAGCCAAAGTCAGACGCTTAACCGACTGAGCTGCCCAGTGCCCCCGGTCGGTATTTTCTTGTACGGTTTTTGCTTTTTTGTCTGAAGATCGTGACACTTGGATGTATGTTTTCACTTAGTGGTTTTACAACCTAACAGTTCCACGATCCCTTCCTATTTCATTTCTGACTGTTACGTGAGGTATGGGCTGAGCTGTGGGTGTTTTGGGGCTTTTTCGTGTGTTTGGGCATAAAGATGTTGTAGTATTCCAGCAAGGTTTCTTCAAAAGACCATATTTTCTCCAGCGAGTTTTCTTGGATCCTTCGTTATAACTCAGTTGGCCAGATTCTATGTGGTCCGCTCTTCCGTTCTGTTCCGCTGACCGGTGTTACTCATGATGACCATAGCTTTACAGTGAGCTGGAGTCTGGGAGTGATTTCCATCTCCAA
The DNA here is from genome assembly GCF_008692635.1 of Crocuta crocuta. Taxonomy (NCBI): domain Eukaryota; kingdom Metazoa; phylum Chordata; class Mammalia; order Carnivora; family Hyaenidae; genus Crocuta; species Crocuta crocuta. The sequence continues at coordinate 7,698,011 of NW_027529672.1, forward strand.
ATGTGTCATTTTTCAAAATTGCTTAATGTAGACAGTTTACTCTTTCCATAACCATTTCAGAAACAGCTTGTCAGTTTATACAAAAAAGCCCTCTTAGGATTGTGATTGGGATTGTGTTTAATCTAAGTGTCAGTTTGGGGAAAGTTAACATAATAACAATGTTGAGTTGTGTGATCCATGAACACTGTATAGCTCTCTGTTTATTGAGTCTTTAATTTTCTCTCACTACCTGGAGGCTGCAAGGTACAAATATTGTAAATATTTTGTTAGGTTTATTCCTGGGTGCTGTTTATTCCTATTTTTGTGCCATTGTAAAAAATATTGTTTTGTGATAAAATAACTTGTTAGTATGAAGAAATATAACTGATAAATATAGTTGATTTTTCTCTTTGACCTTATTCTGTTAACTTGCTAAACTCATGTGTTCTAGGTACATTCTCTGGGATTTTCTACGTAGACGATCAGGTCACATGTGAGCAAAAATGATTTCCTTACTTCTGTTTCGTGTGCCTTTAGATCTTTTCCTAGTTCGCTGTTGGATGGACGTGGTGAGCAATGCACACAGGTGTCTTGCCTTGTTCTGCGTCTTAGGGGAAAGCGGTGAGTCCTTCACGATGAGCATGGCACTTAGCGGCACTGCTCTTTTCCCTGCGCCCTTTGTCAAGTCGAGGAAGCTTCCTTTTATGACTGTGTTGCTACACGTTTTTATTGTGAGTGGATCTTTGAATTTTGTCAAAAGGCTCTTCTGCATCTTTTAAGACGATTACATGTTTTCATTTCAATGTATTAATATGGTGAATTGAAGGGACTCGCTTAAAAAATATGAAACCAATTTTTGCATTCCTTACACATGCCCCGTTTGGTCTCATTGTATTATTGCTGAGTATAGTGGGATTATTTTTTTTATATATTTATTTTTGTTGAATTTGAGTGGCTATTTTTGTTAGGTATTTCTGCATCCACCTGAATGAGGGACGTTCTTTCCTTGTAATGTCTTTGTGTAGTTTGGATATCAGAATAAGGTTGTCCTCATAAGAAAAAAGTTCTGGAAGAGTTGAGTAGAATTGCTGTTCCTTCCTTGAGTGTTTGCTAGAATTCACCAATGTATACGTCCCTGCCTAGGATTTTCCTTGTTGGGAGATTCTTACTACAAGTTCAATTTCTTTAATGGATAAAAGGTTCAACTCAAGTTATGAGTGAGCTCAGTCTGTGTCTTTCAAGGAATTTATCCATTTCACTTGTAAATCTTTTAATATCTGTCAGACACATAGTGATGTCCCCTTGTTGATTCTTGATGCTGTAATTTGTCTTCTTTTTTTTTTCAGATCAGTCTTTCCAGAGGTTTATCAATATTATTAATATTTTTAAAACACCAGCTTATAGTTTTATTGATTTCTCCTATTGTTTTTGTTTTCAAGTTTATGAATTTCTACTAACGTCTTTATTGTTTCTATTCTGCGTACCTTACATTTGCTTTTTTTCTTCTTTTTCTGTGTTCTTAAGGTGGCAGCCTTCCTCATTCCCATTCCTTAGTGCTGTCTCTGTGCCACTCTGGTTATGCCCCACAAATTCTGGTAATTGTGCTTTTATTTCCATTCAGTTCCAAATATGTCTCTAATTTATTTTTAGTTTCTTTTTCACCTATGGGTTATTTAAAAGTGTGTTTAAATGTCCAAGTATTTAAATTTTTTCTTGATATCTTTCTATTACTTATTTTTAGTTCATTTTTGCTGGGAAGGGGCAGAGAACATAGTTTGGATCGTTTCAGCTATTTTAACTTCGATGAGATTTGTTTTATTGCACAGCATGTAGTCTGTTTTGATGAATATTTTATGTGCACCTGGAAATGCTGCATATTCTGTTGTTGAATGATGCGTCCTACAAGCGTTCAGTGGGTCAAATTGGTTGATAGTATCTTTGAAATCTCTTGTATCCTTAACTGATCTTTTATGTCCTTATTTTACCTCTTTCTGAGAGGCGAGTGTTGAAGTCTCCACTTCTAGCTGTGAAAATTCCAATTTCTACTTGGATTTCTTTTTTTTTTTTTTTTTAAGTATTTTTGAGGTTCTCTTTGATTGCTGGGTCCTCTTGATTCACCAATCCCTTTTTCATTACGTAATGTCCTTCTTAACCCCTGGTCACGTTCCTTGCTCCAAAGTCTACATGATTTAGCATTAATATAGTCACTTCAGCTTCTTTTGATTAGAGTTTGCGTGACATAACTTCTTCCATTCTTTCACTTTTAACTGATCTATGCCTTTATATTTACAGTGAGTTTCAGATTGTGTAAAGTTGGTGCTTGCCTTTTAAACAAATATCACCTGAAGTGTCTGCCTTTAAATTGTGCTTTTTTAGCCCATCTACTTGTGATATTTCATGATGTGGCTGGATTTGAATCTAGCTTTATGCTCTTTATTTTCCATTTGTGACATCTCTTCTTTGTTCCTCTTTTCTTGACTTCTGTGGGGTTGAATGTTTTCAGGACCGTGTTCACCCACCGCTTATTCATCACCCTTCTCTTCCAGTTTACTTTCTGATGCTCACGTCAGGGGCTCAACACCATCTTTAGCTCATCAGCCCTTCTTGATATTGTGCCAGTTCTCATGTAATTAATGACTTTCATTTTCTTTCCCACTTTTTAATCGTTTTCGGATATGTTAATTCCATGTACGCTGTGCTTTACACGTGCACTTTCTGGTTTTGCTTTGGCTAATTTGTTATCTTTTAAAGATGAAAAATAGGGGCTCCCGGGTGGCTCAGTTAGTTAAGTGACCGACTTCGGCTCGGGTCACGATCTTGCGGTTTGTTAGTTCGAGCCCCACGTCGGGCTCTGTGCTCACAGCTCAGAGCCTGGAGCTGCTTTGGATTCTGTGTCTCCCTCTCTCTCTGCCCCTCCCCTGCTTGTGCTCTGTCTCTCTCAAAAATAAGTAAATGTTAAAAAAAACTTAAAGGGATGAAAAATAAGAAAAGAGCCTGCTGTCCACACCCTCATCCCCACCGCTGAGCGTGCTTCCTTCTCCGTGTGCATCAGTGTCCTGCCTGAGAACATCTCTTCTGCCCGAAGAACCACCTCCAACAGTTTTTTGTAGCACAAATCTTCTGCCAATAAATCCTTTCGACTTTTGTTTTTCTGAAAAAGTCTCCTTCTTTTTGGTAACAGATTTAATAATATGTAAGTCACCCACTTAAAGTGTGAATTCACGGGGTTTTGGTGTATTCACAGAGTTGTGCAGCTATCGCTACAAATTTAGAACATTCTTTCACCCCAGATAGAAGCGCGGGACCGTTCGCTGTCACTTCTCGCTTCCCCCCGCCCTAAGCCTGCGGCGGCCACGCCTCTACTCTCTTTCTCTGTAGATTTTGCCTTTTCCGGCCATTTCATACGGTGGAATCATACAGCGTGTGACCTGGCCCGTCGGCTTCTTCCACGCAGCACCGTGCTTTCCAGGCGCATCGAGTCCCGCCCGCGTCCGAGCCGCGTTCCCGCTCCCCGCCGGGCGCCGGGCCTCGCTCGGCTGCGCCCTGTTTCTTCGTCGGACATTCCTGTTGTTTCCACGTTTTGGCTCTGCGGTGGCCTTCCTGTGGCCCTGGTTGCCTCTCCCCCGGGCACATCCTGGGGAGCGGAGCCGCTGGGCCACGCGGTGCGAACCCGTGTGAAGAAAACGCACCTTTTACGTCCCCGCCAACAGAGCACGTTCATCCACAAGTCCCCCCGGGTTCTCTCCCGGGTTTCAAACAGTATTTATTCAAAACACTTCTTGTGGTGGCCACCGTGGTGGGCGTGAGGACGTCAGCTCCTTCATCCCCACGAGGTAGTTTTGCTGAGTATAGAGTTCGGGTCCCATACGTGTCCTTGCTTTGCTTTTCTGGCGCTTTAGCCACGGCCCCATCCCTTCCGGCCGGTCCCCGTCTCGTCCCTCGGGGGGTGGCGCGCCCTCCTCCCGCCATTCGCCACAGGCTGTGTACTCACGGCTTCCGGCAGTTTGACCCTCTGTCTACGTTGCTTTCTCCTGTTTGAGGGTCTGTGAGCTCCTTGAGTCTGTAAGTTGTTGTGTTTCGTTAGTTTTGAACAATCCTCTGTTGTTTTATTTCCTTATATATTCCTTCGCCCCGTTTTCTCTTTGTTCTCTCTGCTCGACGTCGCCTGACCCTGTAGAGACTCTTTTCTCTCTTCTCCCGGGTCCACACTGCACAGCTTGGTCTTCACGTCCACGGAGTCTCCCGTCGGCGTCCGTTCCTCCGGTTCTTCACCCCCGATGTCGTGACCTTTGAGCCTCTCTTGTAGCTGCCGTTTCCCTGCTGAGCCTCCGTCTCTTCCTCACCCCTCGGGCCGACACGCTGCGTCAGTGTCCTGTGCAGTAGCTGCAACAACTCAGCGTCTCCCAATCCGGCTCTGCTGATTGCTGGATGATGGGTGGTTTCCCTTGGGGGGTTTGTTTGTTTGTTTTTGTTTTTGCTTCCTTGTTTCTGTGTCTCATCATTTTTTTGTTGAATGTCAGACACTGTCTGTAGAACAGTAGCAGCTATTTGGGGAAAATTGTATTTAAGCACAGACATAGACCCATTTTCCTTGTGTTACTGGAGTCAGTGCAGAGAGTAGTTGAGGCGGGTGAGGGGCTTGTAGTCTGTCCTTACGGCCGGCCCAGCGCAGGGTTCAGCCCCGTCACGGCGGGCTGCCCGCACCCCCTGCCCAGGGGCNACCTGCACCCCTGCACCCCAGCACCACGCACCCCCACACCCCTGCACCACGCAGGGGGCTCCTTCTGTAGCCTTGTTCCTCTCCCAGCTCCCCTGCGGCTGCTTGTTCCTCCATGTGAGGCTTGTTTTGAGGAAAGGCGATCTCAGTTTCTTCTGGTGCAGCCGTAGGTCAGTCGAGGCCTATGTGCCTGAACTTGGGCGGTGGCCTTGTGAGGGTCCCTGCCTTCCTTCGCAGCAGCCAAGCTCTGCTCTGTGTCAGTGCGGACCTGAGCCCCAGGGCCTCTGTCTTCCTCCCCAGGGGCAGGTGTTTGGGGCTTCGACTCTGACCCTGGAGGCAGAGATGTTTCCTAGTGCCTCGAGCAGGAAGGAAGGAGGGACCTCACTTTTGTCACCAGCCCTGGGACCCTGCAGAAAAGAGGCTTTGCTGCGCTTCTCCCGGTGGCTTATGGCTTTTGCTCTGTGTGCAGGACAGTTTCCAGGGGTGGGGGGGGCCCCGTACCTGTCCCAGGGGGGCCTCTTGCATGTCTGCACCAGGGGAGAGCCCCTCCAGCCTCTGCCCTGCCCTCAACCTCTCCTGTATCTGGGCTCCAGCGATTCCAAATTGACCTGTCAAATGCAACCCTTAGAATCGCGTTAACATTGGAGCTGATTTCTTCCTACCCACGCCTTTCTCCTGCGTCCCCCCGAGGTGAGCCTGCTCCTGTGCCCGGCTCCCCTCGGAGGGGCGGGTCACCATTTGGAGTCTGGTGCCTCGGTTGCTTTGGACTTCAACTCTGCAATGGGCTCAAGGAAAGACAGTTTGTAGATTATGGGTGAGACATTCTCTTGCGATTTTCTACATCTTAACCTGAGGAGGTTTCTTTGTGATTTTAAAACCACTTTTTCCCCTTCTTTGTAAATGATCTCTTTTGATAGTTACCCATTTATCTTGTGAGATCTTAGTATTTTTATTATTGACTCACAATCTCCTAATATAGTAAAGATATTAACTTTTTAATTGGATTTACTGCAAATACTATTTCAGCTCCTTTTCAGCTTCTTAATTGCATGCCATCTGTAATAAAGAAATGTAAATTTTTAATGTGTTAGAATCTGTCGGCTTTTCCTTTTGTGAATTCCTTTTATCTTCTCTAAGCCCAAGAAGGCCCCTCTCTCCAGAGATTTGAGAAATGCTCGTTTCTACTTTCCCTGCTCTGATTTTCTTCCTCAGCTCTCTCTAATCCACTTAGAGTTCCGTTAGGAGGCCAGTATTCCGTCATCTATTTTTCTTTGACAATCAGCCAGCGAATCACCTGGTGTCTGTGAGTAGCATCCTGCTCCTTATGCGGAACGTGACAGGCGTGGGGGAGGGGTGGGCCTATTCCCGAACGCGTGATCTTTCTCAGTCATGAGGTTGGGGTTTTTCCTGCTGAGCAAAGGCGCACGGTTTTGACCAGAGAAACTGTTTTCTGTTACAAAGTTTGCCGCCTCCCTGCCAGGCTCTCTCTGGGCACTGAGCCGGCCCGGTTTCCTTCACGCTGCAGCCCTGGGGCCGGCCACTGGGCTTTAGCACCAGGGTTTAACCGTGGGCGCCGAGTTGCCGTGCACCCTGAGTATACACAGGGCGTCGTGTGTAACCCTCCAGGCCGCGAGGTCAGGCATGCACCGCGGCGCCCCAGCGCCAACCGGACGTGGAGTGTCCCCGAGGTGAGCGGCCCGGTCCCCAGGGCCCTCCTCCTGTCTCCCGCTCACATCTGTAGCCTGGCTGGGGGGCGTCCTGGGAGCAGCTAGGGAAGGGAAGGCGCGGAGCTGGCTGCAGGGATCACCACTGGCGGGCTGCTGGGCGGCTCCAGCCCCATCCTGGGGGGGGGGGGTGTTAGCTTTCTGTTGCTGCCAGGGCCAAGTACCACGGACCTAGTAGCTTAAAGCAGCACGGATTCGCTACCTCGCCCTTGTTCAGCCCCGCATCTGGGGCAGAGCTGGCGGGCGGCAGGCGGCCATCCTGCCCGAGGCCCCGGGGGCCGCGTCCTTGCTCACTCGCTGTCGGTGGAGCTCAGAGCCTTGCTGGACCGCGGGCTCGATCTCCTTGTGCTCGGGACCCGCAGGCCCTGTGCCCCTGGCTTGCGGCGCCGTCTCCCGCGTCCGGGCCAGCGGGACGGCTCGCATCTTTCCCAGGTGGCACCCCGGGGCCTCAGCTGGGAAAGGTCCCCGTGTGCCTGGCTTGGACCACAGGCCCCAGCCCAGGGTCTTGCCCTCCCCCTTGTTACATAAAGAAACATGTTGCGGGTTCCAGGATTAGGGTGCGGCCGGTACCGGGCACCAGCATTCGCCCTGCTGGCTGCGAGTTCCCGGGGTTCACAGCCCGACCACGGACCCTGTTCCCTTCATTAATACGTTTCCCTGCTGGGATGGAATAGTCACGTTCCGAGAAATCTCGTATTCCACAAAACATTCTAAAACAGATTGTGTCCACGGATAAAATGGCAGGGAGTTGAAAAATTCAGATTTACGGTAACAATGAAAGTTTTCTACAAAACCTCACTGACAAAGGAACTTCATCACTATAGGTGTATTTTTTTTTAAATATTTTTATTTATTTCTAGGAGAGAGAGAGACAGTGTGAGCAGGGGAGGGTCAGAGAGAGAGGGAGTCACAGACTGAAACAGGCTCCAGGCTCCAAGCTGGCAGTCAGCACAGAGCCCGACGCGGGGCTCGAACCCACGAACCGAGAGATCATGACCCAAGCGAAAGTCGGACGCTTAACCGACGAAGCCACCCAGGCGCCCCACTATAGGTGTATTTTTAATGGACACAACACACGCTGGCTAATCCGGACAGACAAAACTGAAGTTCAGTGTAAGCGCGTCAATAGTAGGAGGTTCCAGGACCTTCCAGGTAAATGCAGGGCCCCTTACAAGCAGCAGACGCTCTTGCTGAGCTCCCGCCGCACCTGCTCGTGTCTCTGGGCCGTTTGCCCCACACCCCCTGTCTGTGTCAGGGGCTCATGAAGGGGCCGGCTCATTCCGCTCCCGGCGAGCAGCTGTCCCCCTGGGGAGAGGTCGGGAAGTGGGTGTTTCTGGATGTTGTCCTGAGCACCTTCCTTTTCCCCAGAAGAGCTGTTTGGGGAGTAAGACCCCTGTCATCCAGGGCGGGGCTGTGCTGTGAGCCCGTGTGGACGCGGCTGCCCCTGGGTGCGGTCAGGGTCACCTCGTCCCCCGCTGCACGGCCCCTCGCCCTTCTCGTTCCTGGGCTTTAGGCAGACCCCACCCCCACCCCTACACACAATTAAAACTACAGACTGACTGTTCTTAGACACATCCGTCCTCTCTTGCTGGACACAGCGCTCGTTTCGACCATCACAGCCTTTCCCCCAAATCATGTTTGCAAAACCCCAGCTCTGAGGTGTGTTCCATGCAGTGTTTCCTGGCTGGGGCGGGGTCACCGGCACTGACCTTGTCCTGCTGCCGTTAAATTCCCCAAGAGCGATGGGGCANTGTTCTCCACCCCAGGCCCTGCCGCCGTGCCCACAGGGACCCGGGCAGACAGTGGGTTTTCGTTTCCTGCATTCCGGGCCTTTTTATACAAACCCTGCAATGTGTGAAACGCATCCGGAAGGCCAGTTACCCGGGTTTTGCCGAGGCGGAGGCCAGTGGTCTTCCAACAGTGACGTACGTGCCCCTGGGCGTGCCCAGAAGGCTCTTAGGGGTGAGGGGGTGTGTGTGGCCAACGCAGGAGAAGCTTTCCTAACGGTTGAGCTGGTAGAGTCCCTCCCACCCCTGCAGGAGCGAGGCCCGTCCCCTCCCCTCCTCCCCACGTGGACTTCACCCCCACGCGGACGCCTCTGGGCACCGGGAACCGGGCAAGGGAAGCTTTACCCTGACCACCACCCCATCCGGATGATTCAGACATGCCTGTCAAATACAATTTTACTTTTTCTATTTGCTAGTTTATCACAATGGGTGATATATTTGTGCTATTTGAACTGGTTTTACAACCATAATAATGGCAACGATAACTCAATCTAGAAGGCATTTTAATAACCTCAGTGCAGAAGGTCGCCGTAAGTGTTTAGATTTCCATGTGTCTGTATGTTGTAGTGAAGACGGAAGAGAGGGATTCATCAAGGGCAGAAGAGCTTTGCGCTGGGGACGGTAGGTGCTACCTTGCTCTGTGGGGCAGGAAGTTAGGGAGGACAATGCGAAGCTTCTATGAACAAGGAGTCACTGATATATTTTAGAAACAGATGGCAGTGGCCTGCAGCCGCTTTTTTATCTTAGCCGCTGTGCTTCAGGCTCACCGAGCTTTCTCTCGCGCTGCGTGTGACTCGGCCGCCGATGTCACCCTGCGTCCCGGGCTCAGCCTGGCTCTGGGTTACGGTCAGGTCCATACTGGCTGCTCGAACGTGCTTGCCCGCGGAGGCCGCCGTCCGCCTCACACCCATGTTTCTGTCGCTTGGTTTCCCCCCGTCATTGTAAGTCCTGTTTCTCAGCTTCTTTGTGGGAATTCTTTCCCTCGGTTTTGCTGGGGACAAACTGATAGCCTGGTGACTGTGATTGCAGACCAGATAGTGAATTTTATATTGTTGGGGCTGAATTTTTTATATTCCTTTAAATACTTTTGAGCTGGGTCCTGGGCCACGGCCGAGTTGTCTGGAAGGAGGTGGCCCTGCTGAGGGCGGCCCCCAGGCCTCCTCAGACAGAAGCCGAGAGCTTTGGGCGCAGCCTAACCCGGCCCGCGCCCGAGTCCGCCCCCTGGGGCCCCAGGATCCCAAGCGTGGCCTTTCCGTGGCGAGGGGGTCCCTGTGTCGTGGGGAGAGCAGGCCTGGAGCTCCATCAGGACCCGGCGCCGTGTTCTCAGGGTTCGCGGACCCCAGACCCTGGTTTCCTCACCCAAGGAAGTGGCGGTGTGGCCGGTGACCCTGAGGTGCTGTCCTGAGCTGGGACTCTGGTTTTACACGTCTCTATCTTAACTGGCAGTCAGTCGGCTGACTGCGCCAGCGGAAGCAAAACCATGTGTTTGTTCAGTGTTTTAATTCTGTTTCTTTGGAAAGACTTGCACTTCCACCTGGAAACCACTTACGTGCTCGCTCAATGGTCCCTTTGTAAAGTCCTAATCGCTGCCACTTTCATACCTCAAAAGGGACTTGTTGGGGTGAATGTGGTCCAGGCCTTCCTCCCTGGACCGAATCAGGCGACCTCAAAACCAAACAGAAAGTGGGCCGCACGAAACGTGTCCTTCCCTGAGGTACCCGTTGCCTCACGTGCTGCAGGCGAGGCCCTTTCCTCAGGCAGGTGGTCGCTCCCACAATCACTTACCGTGACATCTGTCCTCTATCCTGGGACGTGAGCTGGCAAATTTTAAATCACTGTTGTGACTTAAATTATAACCAGTTGTATTGTTATTATTATGATAATCATTATTATTACATGAAGGTAAATACGAGTGTAAGATTTTTCCTTTGATGGAGAAAGTCTTCCTCCAGGAAGGCAGGGTAAACCCACTTTTTCTAGCTCCCGTCAGTACAATGAAACACTCCGGTTATTGCATCTAGAATAAACATGAGAAGAAGGTGAAGGCAGGTCCACTGGGGACCCGGGGACCCAGGAAGACAGTGGCACCGTCCCCGGGTCCCCTTCAGGCCTCTGCCGCCCCAGAGCTGGAGCCGAAGAAGCCGGCAGCTCAGAAACAGCCGCGACGCAGGCAGAAGGGCCTGGAGAAGCCTGCCCCCTTAGCCCTTGGGCAGCGCTTTGCTGACGAGACGCACAGATGGCAGACGGGCACAGACAGACGTCAGTCACTGACCAGGGGGAAAGCCCCGGAAACCCACGGTGAGGTCGTGCTGGCGAAACGCTGAAATGAAAAATAGTGGCACCAAATGCCGGCAAGGAAGCGGGACAGCCGTGTCCCACACGCACGGGGGCGGGGAGGGACGATGGGGTGCCCCCCGGAACACCCGGCCCCCCTGGAACACGCCGGCAGCGGGGAGGGACGATGGGGCGGCCCCCCCGGAACGCGGTGCGTGGGTACAGCAGCCATGTGAGGAGCGGCCACCCCGCCGACGCCCGGACGCCCTGCGGTGGGGAAGCCGTCACCCCTCCGCGGCGGGTCCACGCCGGGAACACGGCACAGCCATAAACGCAGCGAGCGGGAGGCACCGTACTGCACGCTTCCGTTTCTGTCACATTCGTGAAGTGACGCACTAGAGAAGCGGGGGGCAGGTTGGAGGTTGCCCGGGCCAGGGCGGGGCCCCAGGGCGGCACCGGCGTCCCGTGCACACAGCGTCAGTGTCCTGGAGGCGGGGCCCTCACCTGCAGGCCGTCTGCTCAGGAAGCTCCCACCCCGCGACCTCACCGGGCACGCTGGACTCTTGACCTTGGCCTCGGGCTTCTAGAAAACGCATTTCCGGTGGAGCTGAGACCCCGTGGTCGTCAGTGGTCGTCGTGCCTGATGTCCGCTGTCCCAGGGCCGATGCTGAGGGTGGGTCGGCTTCTTCCCCGGCGGCACCCAGACCCCGGCTGCTCCCCTCCCGCGAGGGCTGTCCCCGCCCCCTCCAGACACTCCCCTGCCCCACCCCACACGACTGCCTCCGTCTGCAGGCGTGGACCCGGTTCTTGCCTCAGCATTTCCTCCCAGCCGTGCCTAGGGCCAGTCGACTGCCCTCTCTGAGCATCTGTTTTCCAGAGCAGTGAGTTTTATTGGGAGAGGGGTGCGTAGTGACGGCCCAGCCCTCTGCCCGGCTCCCTCTGAGGGTCCCGCCTGGAGAGAGGCCCCCTCCGATAGCCCACGTGTGCCCGACGGCATGGCGGGGCCTTTGCCCACTCTCCTCCCCGCAGTGCCCGGCACGGGCATTTGTCCGACTGCCAACGGGGAGCAGCACCCTGCACTCAGAGGGTCCCTGTGGCTTTGATGCTCCGGCCCCCCTCCCCGTTGTCCGCCTGGATTTCCGTGGAAATCATAAGGATTAGAAACATCAGATTCACCCTTTCTTCTCCGTAGATAAAGTCTTTAACCTGGAAAGGATCCGGGTCAGATACTATCAGCTTTACAAAGTGAAGCCCCTTTGCACCCAGGACACTTGCGGATTACACAGGGCCTTGCCCTGAGCTGTTTGCACACAGGCTGTTTTTACTGCCCCCAGGGACCCCCTCCCTACACGCTGCAGTGAGGGCAGGAGCCTGGGCTCCTCGGGGAGAAACCCAGGAGGCCAGCAGGGACCCGCTGGGGATGGTTCAAGCAGCGCTGACCATGGGCCCGTGGAGACGACACTCCCGCCTGCCCGTGACCTGGTGGGTGGGGGGCTGGTGCCGCCTGGGCAGCCTGCCCTGACCTGACCCTCCACCCCCAGCCCCTGCTTGCAGAGGCCAGTGATTCTCCCAGGCAGGGGTGAGGCCTCCGCCAGAGCATCCAGCAAAGCCCAGGCCCCCCAAGTCCTCGTTTCCCCCTGCAGCCACCTCTTCTGTCTGCCAGGGTGACAGGAAAGATGTGGGATCCGTGAGCTGGACGTGATCGTTATAGCCCAGGCTTTCCCGGGTGTGGGCGTGGACGGCAAAGCCACCGGGCGCACGGAAGCACATGATTCAGAACAGGAGACCCCGGGCACCCTCGGTGCCACCTCTACCTCCTCTGCAGGAGCCTGTCCCCCCACATAGGCGGCGGGGGTCTCAGGGCTGGATGCTTCCTTCCACCAAACCTTGTCCCTGCAGGCTTCAAGCTGACCTCAGCACTAGTAGGACATGGGGTCCCAGCAGGTGCCCCGGGAGGAGGGTGCAGCCGGGGCCAGAAGGAGGAGCCCGTCCGGAATCCCCCCCAGGGTGTGGGCAAGCAGGGCCATCAGGTGCCCTCAGAGGACCCGGGGCATCTATTCTGTTCCCACTCATTTCCGCAAATAATAAAGTCAAATGCTTATCACATTTGTCCCCAGGACAGAGAAGAATATTCACTCTGCCTCTGGGGACATGTCAGGGAGGGCTCGAGGCCCCCGACGCATGGACGCTGGCCGGGCAGGGCAGCCAGTGCCCAGAGGAGCAGCCCAGCTCCGGGGACTGGGGGCGGCGAGCGGGAGCGCGGAGCCCGGGCCAGAGCAGACCGGTCTGTGTTGAGCCACGTGGGAGCACGTTGCACACGGAGCACACAGCACGGTGGCCACTGGGGGCGGCCACGCAGAGGGCACAGGGGGGGGGGCGCCTCGGGGCTGTGGGTCCTTCTGGAACCGGGCGAGGGTGTCTCCTTCTTTAGCCCCCTGTGATGCCGGCTCTCTATCCAGGAAAGGCCTGCACGGTTTCATTTTAAATACATAAAGAATAATGAACCCATTACAGAGAACATTGAGTAAAGAACAGGTGGGGAGGAATGCAGCCTTGGCAAATAGTCTAGGACACTGGGGGCTCACTGGAACCTGGGGCTCAGCGGGAGACATGGGGGTTCTTGACCAGGTGACGCAGGAGGCCAGGGCTGTCACCCCAGACTCGGGTCCTTGTTGGAGGCGTCAGGGACACAAAAGACACAACCAGGCCCAACAAGAGGAAGAGGAAGGGTTTTATTTGCAACAAGTGAGGAGAACACGGGGCCTTCGCACAGCAGCGTCTCCCCGAACAGCAAACCTGGGGAGGGGTCAGCCTAAGGGGGGTCATTCACCGAGGGGCCTGCGCCGAGGGGCTCCAGCGCGCACTGGTGGCGGCAAGTCTGGAGGTGACGGAGTCCAGGCCGGGGTCCCCAGGCCGGCCCGGGGCAGCTCCGCCCAGTACCTGGTGCCCAGAGGGGTTCAGACCCCGCCAGGATCGCCCCTGAGGGCGCATCGGGTCCGTCTTCACTTCCCAGCCAGGCCTGGGGGTGGCACCCCTGTGAGCCGTCCTGTCCCCCGGGTGGTTGGGTTCCTTCCTGCCTGCGGGCGGCTGTGCCTGTCCCTCCTGCTTTCCCAAGACGCCCGGGGCCTCAGATGACTGCTCCTCCTCTTCTTTATTTTTTCAAGTAGGCTTCACACCAGCGTGGAGCCCGATGTGAGGCTTGGACTCAGAACCCTGAGCTGAGGGGGCGCCTGCGTGGCTCAGGTGGCTAAGCGTCCGACTCCGGCTCAGGTCGTGATCTCGCGATTTGTGAGTTCGAGCCCCGCGTCGGGCTCTGTGCTGACAGCTCAGAGCCTGGAGCTGCTTCGGCTTCTGTGTCTCCCCCTCTCTCTGCCCCTCCCCTGCTTGTGCTCTGTCTCTCTCTGCCTCCCAATAACAAATAAACATTAAAAAAAAAAAAAAATGACCAGAGCTGAGATCAAAAGTTAGATGCTTGACTGAGTGAGTCACCCAGGCGCTCGTGAGATGACTTCTCCGATGTCCTGAAAGCCATCTGCCTGTGTTTTTCTGGGGCCCTCGGCCCACTCTGCCCTCAGGGTCAGGCTGTGTCTTGAAATGGTGGCGTGGGACTCGCTGTGGAGAACAGCGTGGAGAGGGTGTGGGGAGGGTGGCCAGGAGGCCCGGGTCCGGGGGCCATGCTGACACTGGTCCGGGGACACAGGGCTCTGCTCACAGAGGGCCGTGGGCTGAAGACACCAAGCCCTTGACCCGAAGCCCCAGGCCAGCGGGTCCCAAAGGGTGTCCCGGGCCAGGGCGTTGAAGAGCCTCAGCGGGTGTTTGGGACCCGCAGGCACCCCAGGCGATGCGTCCCGGACATGCCACCGGCAGGCAGAGTGCGGCCACTGGGTGTGTGAAGAGCAGGCGTCCTTTTCTGTCATTTTCTCGAGCAGACTGGGTTTGGGGGGAAGGCAGCTCCTAGGCCGGGGGTCCTGCCGAGATCCATGGGCTCGGCCTCCGTGAGCAGACGGACGCTCACTGCCCCCCCGGGGGCCTCGCCACCGTCCAGCAGGGCCAGGGCCCGGCCAGCTCTCCTTGCAATGGTCTCTGGCCAGAGGTGGCCGGAGCCAGGGCCGCTCCCCCCGCCCCCCGCTTCCCCCCGGTCCCTGCTCTGGTTTGGGAGCCCAGCCCCGGGCCGGGTTTCCTCTCCTGCCCCGTGCCGTCTAACGGGTGCCTCACCTGCGCCTTCAGCGGCCCCGTCGGCAGCTGGCAGGTGTCGTCAGCCTGGAGGTAACCGGCCAGCAGAGCAGGTGTGATTCCCTCTCGTCCTTGCCCTGCTAGCGCTTTGGGTGACCAAAGCGGGACCTGGGGGCTTTCCTTCAGTTTGGACAAGACTTTCAGCTTCCTACACTTTCCCTTGCCCAAACGGAGACCCACCACGCCACGTGGCTGACCGCAGCCACAAATGAAGCAGGTGGCGGGCAGTGGCTCACGCGGAGGGTCAGAGCAGCCAGGACCCGCAAAGCGGCTCCGTCCGTTTCCAGGGGCAGAGCCGAGCAGGGGACGGCTCTCCTGTCGGCCACATTTTACCCTCCTTTCCTCCCGGCACCCGGTGCCCGAGCAGCAGCCAGGCGGGCGGGAGGGCTGCAGCCGTGGGGACACGCTGTGACCACGCAGTGGCAGCGCTGGGGGGCCTGGTGCTGGGACGCAGGCCTGGTCTACCAGCCGCAGCCACGTGGTGTGGCGCTGCCTGCCCAGCAGGAGCCCACGGGCCTCGTGGTGCCTGTGAAGACGGGGGACGCGGGAAAGGTCACCACAAGCCGGTGGAAGCCCCTTGCACACAGAGCTAGAAAATCTGCCAAACGGTGTCCAGGGGTGACTTAGAAAACATACCCCAAGTTGAGAGCCTGGCCTGGGCCCCTCCCCTCCATCGAATGTGCTCTTCACGCCCGGACGGGCGGCTGTGGGCAGGGGACGTGAGCCAGCCACCGGGCTCGGGCAGTGGGCCGCGTGTCCGCTGGCGCCTCTTCTGAGATACAGCCGAACACCTTTAAACCCTAGCCGGCTCCTCACTCTCCCGCCCTGGAAGGTGGCTGCCCTCGGGCTCCGCACCCCAGGCCGGCTGTGAGCCCCCTGCCCCGCTGGCCCCCCCCGCCTTCTGCCAGCCCCTCTCCCAGCTGTGCCGCCCGGGCCCCCCGCACCTCCTCCTGGGGCTTTGTCCTCGTTCTGTGTCTCAGGGCCTCAGGAGCCGAGCCGGGAGGGGTCAGGGGCTGCAGGGACACATCGGAGAGCATTTCCGGGAAGTGCCACCACCCCACCCCGGGCCCGGGCCCCCACTGTAAAGGCTGAACTTCGACGTAACATCCCAGGTTTGGGAGGTACTGTCCCAGCCTGTCAGCTGGAGTGAGTGGGGTACAGGGCACCTCTGTGGCCAGGTCACTCATCTGGACAACTGTCCTGGCGTCTAAAGTGCAAGTCCCTTGGGGTTAGGGACACTCGTTCCCGCTCTGTGCGTGGGTTTCTCGGGCGGTGAGTGCGGAGCCGGACTCCAGCCGCCTTCCGCTGTTGATCCAGGCCCACGGCGTCTGCGCAGGGCTGCTGGGCTGCTGGGGCGCCTGCGGAAGGAAATGCAGCCGCAGGCCCGCAGAGGCTGCGCTGGGTGGGTGGCCCAGGGCGGCGCCCCCGCTCCGTGGGCTGGATGAGGGTGCGCGTTCCTCCCTAAGCTGGCTCGGGGCACGTCCTCCGGGACGGACTTCCTGGGCCCCTGGAGGCGTCGGAGGTCCGCTCCTCCACGCCTCTGTCCGGGAAGCGCCTGGTTCACACCACGATGCCACCCACCCAGGTATGAAGTTCGGGCCTTAAAGTGGGGTCCCCAACCTCTTCTTCCAAAGGGGCAGAGAAAGAACTCTGCCCACCTCTCCGGACGTGCCAGGCGCGGGGAAGTGCTTTACTCGTGGGGTCCCTGTCAGAGCTGCGGAGCGGAGGGCCGAGGGGCCCTGTGGTCTGGGGCTGGGGACCGGGTGTGCGGTCACGACGGCTTCCTCAGGACGCATGGGNCTCCCTGCAGGTGATGGAGAAAATGTAGCAGAGCCGCAGCGCGGTGCTACCTGCCCGAAAGGTGCGGACAGCCCAGCCTAGACGCACGGCCCTCCCTGGGCCCCCGTGGGCCACCCTCACCATGTCCAAGAAGGGCACGGGTGGCCGAGGCAAGGGGGACAAGACGGAGGCCTTCGCTGCTCTGCAGGCTGCCAACGAGGAGCTTCGGGCCAAGCTCACCGACATCCAGATTGAGCTGCAGCAGGAGAAGAGCAAGGTGGGGCCCCT
>NW_027529672.1:7714804-7725280 GCF_008692635.1 Crocuta crocuta
CGGGCCCCCCGACCCGCTCCTGCCCTGCTTCTCCACAGCCCCCTCCCTCCGCTTCTCCAGACCCCCCCCGGCCCTCTGGCTTCTCCACACCTTTTGGGCCCTGGGAGGTGCCTGGAGCCTGGCACCGCGGGGTCCCTGCCCAAGTGCCCACGAGCTGGGGCGCACAGACAGCTCTGGGGAAGAGCAGGGCAGGGGCGGGGCGGGCTTGGGTGAGTGAGGGGACAGTGCCGGGCCGCCAGGGGGACCCCAGCCAGTGGCACCATCCTGGGAAATGTCCCTTCCCCCTGAACCAGTATAGCAGGCCTGGCAGTGGATGAGCACACAGGCTGGACCTGCTGTTTCCAGGTGCGACCGGAAGTCCGGGGCCGGGCCGCAGGCGGGCGGGGCCCAGAGACCGCAGTGGGCAGGCCTGAAGTGGCCCCACCGCACATCCAGCACCTGGGGTCCTGGAGGCCCGTAGGGAAGGCCGGGGCGGGGGCTTCCAGGAGGAGCATGGGGGCTGGTCACAGGGCAGCTCAGTGCCAGGCCAAGCCTGGGTGGTGGGCATCCCACGGGCGCACCTTGCCCCTCTCTCTCTGCCCTCGCCCCCCTCCCCCCGGCCTCCTGCGAAGGGGAGGCAGAGAAGAAAGCATTTGGGGGGAGGGAGGCCTGGAGGGGGCCGTGTCCAGCTCGGGGCTCTTCAGGGAGGTGGGGGGGAGGGGATCAGGTGTTTGGGGCTGGTTGCCTAACACCTGAGTTACACCTGAGTTACCCAAGCCGGTGAAATCATGAGCACCGCACTATTCCACGACATGTGGTAATTACACGACCTTAGATTCAGTGTCTGTCAACGGAGTGGTGTTAGGACTCAGCCACGCTGCCCATTTACGTGCCGCCTGCTGGCTGAGCCACAAAGCCTAAGTCACTTACCAGTGGGCTCTTTACAGGAAGAGCGTGTGGCCCACGCTGGGCGCTTACCCTCTGCCTCAGGTCCCTGCTGCGGGAAGCGGGCAGTTAGCACCGTCCGTGCCAGGGAGGGACAGCTGGAGGGGCCCCGGATGAGCCTGCAGCTCCGACGCCGTCGGCTGCTGTCACAGCGACCACGTGGCCACTCCCGTGGCTAGGCCTCCTCTGGGCAGGAGAGTCAGAGCCCAGAGGGGAGCCCAGCGGACATCAGCACTTGCTCGGGGTCAGGCGGTTGCCAAGTCAGCAGGGGCGGCACCCACAGGCGCGGACGCCGGCCTGGGTGGAGCCAGGGCCAAGGTGCAGGCATCGGAGGCCCAGGACCCAGCCTCACACACCGTGCGCGGCTTGTCCGATGGGACGCGGAAGGCAAGGCCCTCGTCTCACTGGGTGAAATGCTCCCCGTTGGATGCGCAGAAGCACCACGCGGAAATCCCTGAGCCTGTGGCTCCTGCCTCGTCTGCAGGAGGTTTTACCGGGAGGTTTCACCAAAACCCGCCCATCCCCCACAGCCCGGGGGAGGAGGAGGGGCAGGCTCTTCACTGTCAGCGCCCCAGGCCCGCGGGGTGGGGGTGGGGGGTCCTGCCCTCTTGCTGCCGGGCAAGGGCCCTGGGGCGGGGGCCCTGTTGCTATTTATGTTTTGGAAAGACGATATGCCTCTTGGTACAAAATTCAGAAGGAACGGAAGGCCCCAGTGCACTCTGGAGGGTTCGTGTCACTGGCTCCTTGCTGCACCTCCAGGGCCTCTTTCTAACGCAGAGACGACAGCAGGCTGCACGCCGGGTCCCTGGGCTCCTCTCTCTTCGCTGCACACGGGCTCCTGGCGGTTCCGTGTGCAGCTCTGGAGCGGGTCCAGCACTGCTTTGCGTGCCGATGCGCCCGGCGTTTGGGCCGCCCACGGCATCCTGGCTGTTTCGGAGTTCCGGCTGACAGTGCGGCGTGCCCGGAGCGCCCTGTGTGCACGTCCGAGACCACGCGTGAGGGCACGTGCAGAATAGGCTCTTGCAGGTGAATTGCCGGGTCCGGGCGTGTGCATGTTTCCAGGGTCCCGCCGGTGCCCCCCCCCACCCAAGGCTTCGGCGGCCTCAAGCATTAAGGCTACAGGAAGCACACGGTCTGCCCGCTCAGCCCATCGAGAGAACCCTCACTGCAAAACACCTCTGATGTTGGCCACGAACCACGCACCTCGGTCGTGGTGAAGTGGGGGATGGAAAACACAATTCATTGATCACAATTGTCAACAGCCTCATCTTCGTCAACCCTGAAACCTTTACATGCACCACAGGTAATGTCGCGGTGCACCCGTGGGACAGATTTGCGTAACCAGCCCCAGACCGCGGGACTGGAGCCTTCTGTCCGGTTTTCAGCATGTTCCGGATGTTCTGGAAGCCCCCAGGGAGGAGGCCTGATTCTGGACTCAAGGCGGAGTCCAGGGACGGCCGCGGGACCCTGTCCTCGCCTGCAAGCCTGCCTGGAGGGCAGGAGTCTTGCAGAGGCCACGGCGCTCGCACCCCATGCGCCCAGCACCCACCCCTCAGCAGGAGCTCCCAGCACCGCAAAATTCTGGAGGAGAAACATCCCGTTTTGCAGATTGCAGCTGTCGGGGTGGAGAAGGTCCCTGGGAAGCGTGGAAAGAAGCCAGTAAGCGTAGCCAGATCTCAGGCCAGGGATGTATCGCGAAGGGTGGTTGTGTGAGTGGAGACTTGACAGTAAAGAATAAAATGATTTAAATAGAAGCAGGACACCTCCTGCCCTCCCTCTGTCAGGAAACTGAATCGGGGCCATCTCTGGTGAAGAACCTTCTGGAAGGAGGGAGCCAGCTCTGCAGGGAGAGGGGTTCAAAGGGAAGGCCTCACAGGAGCCGCGTGGACCGCGTGGAAGTGACTCCGCGTTCCTGCAGCAGAGCCGGGTGCTGGGAGCAGGGGTGAGGACGATGAGCAGAGACACGCAGACGACTAAGGCCCCGCGTTTCCACCTCGGCCCCGAGTCTCCGGCTCCAGTCGGGCCACAGCAGCCCCTGCCGCCTGCACTCACGGGGTCCCGCCCGCCGGCCGTGCGCCCAGCTCATGAGCACCCCTGGGGCGGGACAGGGGGAGCGGACACCCAAGCCTTACACCTGCTGTTAGGGAGTGGCTTCCGCTCTAACCGGGAAGGGGCTTCCCCTTCTCCAGGCCACAGACTGCCACTCAGGAAACACTGGGTGCCCGTGTGCCCCCCACACCATGTCCCAGTGAGGGGGACACGAGAAACAGGAAGGCAGCTGGGCAAGAGGAAGCCAGACAGGCGGTCACCTGGGGTGCAGTCCCCCCACCTGGCAATCAGGGAGGGCCTCTCAGAAGAGGTGATGTTGGACGGAGACCAGAATGACCAGCAGGAGCCAGCAAAGATGGGTCCGAGGGTGGCTCACTCTGGGCAGAGTTCACCTGATGCAGCGGCAGGAAAGGTGGCCCGGAGTTCAGGCCGCGGCGGGCCGCGTGGGTGGCCATATTGTCTGGACCAGGACACGCGGGAGAGCAGAGGGGGTCCTCAAGCCGACCAGGACCTACTAGGGGACGATGAACTTAGACTCTGACTCGGTGTGTGCGGTGTCCTGGTCACAAGGTCAGTGTATTTCTTACTAAAAGAGTGAGGGTTGCAGTCTTTCCAAACCCAGTGAAGTGGGGGGGGGTCTAGAAATATACCACGTGACCTGCCCGTTTGTGATGAGGAGGTGACCTACCAGGAGGCCAGGCAGCGAAGGACACGGGGCGAGGACAGGAGGCTGGAGCAGAGGCAGCCCATGGCCAGGGCTGCGTCCCCGGGAGTGGTGGCGTCGGCTCCGTCCCCGGAAGGCGTGGGAGTCGATGACAGGGACTTACCGCCACATCCCCAAATCCCAGTTGTTTCCAGACCTCCTGTGGGAGATGGAGGCCTGGGGACCAAGTCCCCGCCCCGGCGCGCGAGGGGCTGCGGGGAAGCTGCAGACTTTTCCTGTCAGGCAAGACTTGGACGTAAATCTCACTGGAAATAGAGCCACGTGGGACTTTGGAGACAAAAATGTAGCAGAAACAAAATAATGAGCCAAAGAAAAAGTGCCTTCTACATAAAGCTAATAACTTGAAAGAACAAAGACTCAGACAGAATGTTCCGGAAATTGGCCTAACACGGGAAAAGGCCACAGCAACCCACGTGGAACACGAGGGCTGTGCATTCAGTCATTCCAAGCAAGGCTGACTGTGCACCAGCCAGGAAGTGGGCTCTGCAGCCGTGGCACGTGTGAGCACCCGGTGGGGTGAGAGGCCGGGCGGGCGCGCCCTGCTCCCCTGGGCCCTCCGCACCCATCTCCGAGGGTACCGCAGACTCCGTCCTGGAAGAAGACTGAGGAGAAGAAGGTCCTTTCTATGCTGCCCACAGGCAATGAGGCAGCGTCCGGTGGGACCGTTTATCCATTTAACTTAAAATTCTGTCAACCTCGGAGCAGATTCGTTAAGCAGTATTTGAAAGCCACGAACATTCGTGGCATCATCAAGGATTGTGGCAGCTTCCACCTGTAAGTAGGTGTGGAGCAGGATCCCCAAGCCGCTGTCATGAGATGCGTGTGTGGCCGGTGCCCGCGGGGCCCCCCCAGCACGGTGGCCTGAGCGCAGGACCCCACCTTCCGGCTGAGGCCTCGCGGCTGCGTATTGGAGACGAGCCTTTTCTCTGCGGTTTAAACCAGTAACACGAGGGGCGCCTGGGTGGCATAGTCGGTTGGGCGTCCGACTTTCGCTTAGGTCATGATCTCGCGGTTCGTGGGTTCGAGCCCCGCGTCGGGCTCTGTGCTGACTGCCAGCTCGGAGCCTGGAGCCTGTTTCAGTCTGTGACTCCCTCTCTCTCTGACCCTCCCCTGCTCACGCTGTCTCTCTCTCTCTCCTAGAAATAAATAAAACATTTAAAAAAAAAAAAAACCAGTAACACGAGCTCCACTCCGGACACACACCTGGGGCCACCTGCCTCCTCTCCGTAGCGGCAGCTGAGACCCAGGCGCGCCTCCGTGGGCCGGGGAGGGTACTGCCGGCAGACCTGTCCCGGCGCCCGGCCGCCCCTGTCCGTCTGCCGATCCCGCGGACCGACCTTCTCGGGGACGTCCGCCCTGTGGGCACCTGCTCTCTTCCGCGCCCACGCTGGCCACGGGCTGCAGGCCACACGTGGGCCATCCCCCATGGGGCTGAGGTCATTACCAAGGAGGGGAGACGGTAGTGCCCACCAGCGACAGAGGCAACATTGTGCGCCCTCTGTCTCCAGGGCGGGTCCCAGCCACGGAGATGGCCGGCTGGGCGGGGTCCTCCTGTGCAGGCACCCCCACCCTGGGAAAGGCTGGCTCCGCCCATGTGGGACGGGGGGAGGGGAGGGGGGCTCGCCAGTATCCACCCCCATCCCAGCCCCAAGGATTCCTGGAGGACTTCGGGCAGCACTGAACACAGAGTTTCTTTCTGAGTTAAACTCGAGGATGGCGAGGCCTCAGGAGCCCGCACCACGTGTGCTCCGTGGCTGGTGGGCCTTGTCGCCGAGGAGCAGTGGGAAAATGAGACGCCCTGGGATTCCTCAAGGAAAAGACCCAGAGCTCAAGGATCAGGGCGGGACCCACACGGCCACAGGAGCCGACCACGCAGACACGGCAGAGCTGTGGGAGCAGGACACAGGGGGAAACACACGTTCTCGCCCAGCTGGTGGGCAGAGCATGGACATCGCAGCCACTGTGTCCCACACGATTGCGTGCCTCCCGTGGACAAAGTGAAGGGGTGATTATGGGATGTGCACCTCCCGCCACCCCCAGTTTTCTCGGCAACCAGATTCAGCGCGAGGGAACTGAGGCGCAGAGGCTGCAAAGAACTGGGACAGAAGCCCCGCGTTTGAATTGGAAAGCGTGCGGGAAACAGGAAGTGTCGGTGGGAACTTCAGGGCATGTCATCGCGTGTACGGGGCGGTAGATGCCGTGTCACTGTCCACCGAGACCAGCCCTGGAGCCGGCAGCCACCTGGGGCCCTGGCTGTCACGGAAAGGCCATTTCCCATGGCAGGAAATCAGGGCGACTGGAGGAAGGTCATGGGCAGGAGAGGAAGCGGCCCGGAACGCCCGGCCTGGCGGAGAGCGCGTCCTGAGGGCTCGGGCCGCCTCTCACTGGCCACACGTGGGGCGCTCGGAGCTCCAGTAAGGGTGAGGCCTGCAGTGGGTTGAAGTTCATGAACCGTGTTTAAATCCATATGTTCCTAATGGAACAAGTGATCGGGTCCCTTCCGAGGCTGACGTGGTCCCTTGGGAATGGATGGAGCGGGCGTCCCGCAGCGTCGGGGGAGCACCTGCCCCGGATGCAGAAACCACTCAGCCCTGGGCCTCTGAGAGGTGAAAGCCGCAGCCCCCCACTGGTCCGGAGCCCCAGCGCCGGCCCTGCCTCTGAACCGCCCCAGTGCATGGCCACGTCGGCCAGACTTTAATGAGGTCCCTGGAGGCTGTGGCCCGTGGGGGAGACAGCTGTGGATCTCAGGGAAACGTCTCCACGTGCTTCACTGGGAATAATTTTCTTAATGACGTATTATAAAGCGCTGTGTGTTCCTAGAACAGACCCGGGTCACGCTGAGCCCCGGAGTGAGGCTGTCCGCCGGCCGCCTCTCCACCACCCGCGTGCTCGGGACCACGCGCACTTCCCTGCCATCCGTGTGTCCAGCAGGGGACACTCACGGCTCAGCCCAGACACGAAATGGGGCGGAGTTCCCAGGCTGCGCGTGGAGGGAGCTTCAGAGGAAAGCCCACTGCCAGGGGCAAATGGGGGCGGACGGCAGCGAGGGGAGCCCCACGCGCTTATGGGGCCTCGCGGGGCCCAAGGCCCAGAGGCGCTGGACTTGACGCTCAGCGCGTGGTGCTCGGAACTGCGGGTGAGCGAGGCTGCACGCTGTTCCCGGTGCCCAGACCCGTCTGCCGGGAGCGCCGTGTTTTGCTTCTTCCTCTTTCCTCAGCGCCCAGTCCCGCAGCGGCCGTGGCGAGGACCCAGGCGCTGCAGGGACCCCGGCGCGGGTAGCTCCCTGTGAGCCCCAAACCGCCCAGGCGCACCGGAGCCCGTGTGGTTGTCACCAGGCCCTTCGGGCGAGGGCAGACCTTTCCTGTGGCACCACGGGCACGGGGCGGGAGGGCCCGTTTTCCCCCAGACGGCTTCCACACGGTCAGACTAAGCCCAGATGTTTCTGGTCCTCTCCTCCCCCCTCCCTCCTGCCCCCTGCTCCCCCCAGCACCTGCTCTGATGTCTGTAGATTCTTGCTTTTTTCTCTGCTGGTTCTCATCCAGAGGCCATTCTGACTCCACCCCCTGACCCTCGGCGTCCACACTGCACCGCGTGGGCCGTAGTGGCCTCCCGCGTATGTTGACCTGGCCCTGGAGTGGGCTCCCTCGAGAGTATGGATTCCTAATCGCACCACCCAGCCCCCCACGACTGAGAACCACCATCAAAAGTCGTGCTTTCCCGTTTCTTCAATTCTATTTAAACTGGAAAAAAGGGCAGTTCACACTGAATGGAAAAGGAGTAAATACTGTGTGCGCTAAGCCTCAGCACCCACCCCACTCTTTGGAGGAAACCCAGATGGCTGGCCGGGTGCTCACTCGGCCCCCTGTGCCTCTGCGCAGTCATCAGGGGCCTGGACGGCTCAGACGGGGCTCTGGGGCTGGAGTTTCTCCTGGCTCTGTGGGGTCCGAGCATCCGGGACACGTGTCCTGCCCAAGGGACCCTACAGTCCCAGAGACAGGGGTGAATAAGGTGGTTTTCATGCAAGGGCACGAATGGCGGGATCAGTGTGCGGAGACAGGGCTGGGAACTGTGGGCCACGGTCTGCAGGCACTCGGGCAGGGTCGAGGGGTCCGAGCTGTCGCCCTGGTGGGAGAGCCCACAGTTGCTGGGGTGCCAGCGGCCCTGATGGGGGCTGAAACTCCCCCCGGATGGTGTGGCCGGTGCTGTCCGCTTGTAACGGCATCCCTGACTCCGCCTCTACCCTGGATGCACCAGAAGCCGGGAAGAGGGCTGGGCAGGGCTTCACCCCTGCAGACTCTCCCTGCCGTGGAGAGTGGGCAGCAGGAGGTGGGCGGGAGACATGGCTGCCTGGAGTGCGGAGTGGGGCTGGCTCTGGGGCTGGGGTTTGGGGTTGGATGGCTTGAGGAGATGGCCAAGGACGGTGGCCCCGCGCGGATGGGGGCGCAGAGTGGAGGTGGGGTGGGAGGTGAAGCGCTGGACCCAGGGCAGGTCAGCCTCTCTTTCCTCCCATGTTAGGTCCTGGGTACCGCATGTACCACATATGGGGGGCGTGGCCATTGAGCCAAAGGTGAAGTTTTAGATAAAAACAAAAGATTCAGTAAAAAATTCGAGCATTTCCAAAAATCTAGACATTACACATCGTCTAGACAGAGTGGTGGCCTAGATCGGCCTCCCCGTTGGCCAAGAACGTCACAGAAGGTGAGTGTGACGCCCTTGTCATTGGGCTGGAGGGTCGTGCCCAAGGGTCTCCCGCGCCCTCTTCTGTGGCTCACCGGAGAGGCAGCCGCTGGGGCCCCGCACGGCTGGGCCAGGCCCCGGGGGAGAGGACACAGCAGACCTGCGTGCGCCCAGTGTGTGTGGTCTCACCCTCCGCTGGGAGTGTTCCCAGCCTCCCGCCCCCCGCAGACGCCCACGGGTGCGGTCACGCCGCCCTCCAGGGAGGCTTGACTCAGTGTCCAGGCCACACTTTAAGGAGACGTTCCGGAAGGGCAGGCAGCTCCCAAGCTTGCAGATGAGGACCCAGAGCGTCCCCACGCCCGAGCGTCGGTGTCTGCAGAGGCAGGGGCGGCCTCACCGCCGACGCGGTCTTGTGTTGCAGGTGAGCAGGGTGGAGAGGGAGAAGACCCAGGAGCTGCGGCAGGCGCGGGAGCACGAGCAGCACAAGAACGCCGTCCTGCTCACCGAGCTCAAGACGAAGCTGCACGAGGAGAAGATGAAGGAGCTGCAGGCCGTGCGGGAGACGCTGCTGCGGCAGCACGAGGCCGAGCTGCTCCGGGTCATCAAGATCAAGGACAACGAGAACCAGCGGCTGCAGGCGCTGCTGCACGCCCTGCGCGACGGTGCCCCCGACAAGGTCAAGACCGTGCTGCTGTCGGAGGCCAAGGAGGAGGCCAAGAAGGGATTCGAGGTGGAGAAGATAAAAATGCAGCAGGAGATCTCTGAGCTCAAGGGGGCCAAGAAGCAGGTGGAGGAGGCGCTGACCATCGTGATCCAGGCCGACAAGATCAAGGCCGCGGAGATCAGGAGCGTGTACCACCTGCACCAGGAGGAGATCTCCCGGATCAAGAAGGAGTGTGAGCGGGAGATCCGCCGGCTGGTACGTGCTGCAGGGGCGCGGGGCGGCGGGCTGCTGGTGGGGCGGGGGGGATGTGTACAGGGTGGGCAGCTGCTGGTGGGGCATGGGAGCTGACTGGACCCAGAGGGGGGAGCCCAGAAGCCCCCGGGGGCAGGTCCTGGACCTCCAAGGCCATCCTGGCATCGATGCCTGATGCACGGCCTGGGAAGGCACCCTCTCTGTCTGGACCGTAGGGAGCTGCCGTCTTGTTGGGTGGGGAATGGCCAGGTGCTGGCAGCTTCCTCTGGGGCGTCCGAATGGCTCAGGGACCAGCTGTCCGCGGCCGGCACCATACAGAGACCCAGAGCTGAGAAGCTGAAGAGAATGGTCAGGGTTGGTGAGGGGCTGTGCCTGACCCCCTCACCCAGGAGCTGGGCCTCCTCCGTGGTTTTGAGGAAACGCCGCTCTAGCTTCGAGCCCGCGTGGCCTGTCAGGGGCCTCGTCAGGACCCAGGTGGCTTTGCAGCTCGGCACACGGAGGACCCCGGGGTCCCCTTCACGGGATCAGCAATCTTTCCAACTCGCATGGCCGTGCACCCGGGGCACCTCTCCCTGCCTCGGGGACTCTGGTTTCCAGACACTGCCCCGCCNGCGTGAGCACAGACTCGTGAACCACACGCGGCGCTGCCACGATGTGCGCGTGGGGCCCTCCTCTCCCAGAGCGTCCCCTGTTCCGGGGCCCCCCAGACAGCTCTAAGCCGTGTGTCAGCACCTCCGTGCGCCACGGAGGACCTGGCCAGATGCCACCTCTGAGCAGCGGGGGCTCCTCACGCGACAGGAGGGCCCCGCGGCCCCTCTTCGGCCCCGGAAAGGAAGGAAGCCAGTGGCCAGGCTGCTGGAGGAGGCAGGGGACAGGGCGCTCAGCGCCCGCTGCCCGATCCCAGGCGGGCCCTTGTTCATGTCCATCGCATTCACTGTGCACAGGCCTGTGGCCCCGCCTCCTTAGCTTAGGGCCTGTAGCAAACCCAGCAGGCCGGGTGGGTCCCACCCCCAGCCTGGACGCCCCGGCGGCCGCTCCTGGCAGCGCTGAAGCTGACTCTTCCGGGTTCTGTGCCAAATTCTCAGAAACAGGCTTAAACGCGTACTTCTTCAAACCTCAGGTTTGGTTGCGCTCCTGCCTCCCCGAGACTGTCCCGGCCGGCTCCTGTTAGGGGCCAGTCACCAGG
>NW_027529672.1:7725344-7736503 GCF_008692635.1 Crocuta crocuta
CGGGGGGGGGCCACAGCAGGGGCTCACTGGGGCCCTGGGGAAGGGGCAGGTGGCAACCAGGGGACAGCAGGGTGGCCCCCGAGGGCCGGGCCACAGCCACCTGAGCAGCCAGGATGGGGGAGCACGGGCCAGCTTCCCGGGGGGTAATTAGGGGGCAAGAGAGGGACGCTCGGAACTTCGTCTCGGCCTAAGTGAATCAGTGTTTGCATGACTGTTGCTGTGTGAGCGTTATTCACAAACGACCCACAGTGGCCCCCGGCTCTGCCTTTGTGTACCTGCTTTTGTTTCCCGGGAATTAACTGTCTTAGTGCTTTTCCTGATTCGCCCCTGGATTCCCAGCAAAGCGCTGAACAACGTCCGTTCCACCCATTTGCCTGGTTTCTGAGACGCCCGTGCTGGAGCCCTCTGTCCGCCATCTGCACCTGCTGCCGGCCCGACCCTCCTCCGTCGCTGTCCGGGGAGCCCCTCCTCTCTCCTGGGCTACTTCCCTCCCACATCTTCCTCTTTTTTTTTTTTTTGAAGTATTTTATTTTAATGTGTATTCATTTATTCGTGTGTGTGTGAGAGAGACAGAGACAAAGCATGAGCGGGGGAGGGTCAGAGAGAGGGAGACACAGAATCCTAAGCAGCTCCAGGCTCTGAACTGTCAGCACAGAGCCGGATGCGGGACTCAAACCCACGAATCGTGAGATCATGGCCTGAGCTGAAGTTGGATGCTTAACTGACTGAGCCACCCAGAAGGCCCCTTCCTCTTTTTTGATATGTAATTTCTTGTTTCCGAGGAGCACATTCTCCAGTAGCTTCCTGGAAACAGAGAGTGTGGAGATCAATGTTGTTCCTCTGTGTATGAACGTTTTATTCTACCCTCACACTCGATGCTCTAACTGGGAAGGGAATTACAGGTTGGAAAAACCTTCTATCGGGAATTTGAGGGTATTTCTGCACTGTCTTTTAACTCCTGGCGTTGGAGTGAGAAGCTGGAAACATTCTGGTTCCTGATCTTTCCCATGGCCCCGTTTCCTTCCCTGCTGACCCCCTGAGGCTGTGGGGTTTGTCCTGAGCCCTGGACCCTGAGCCCTGGGCCCTGCGGGGTTTGCCCTGCACCGTGGGTCCTGAGCCCAGAGCACCACTAACACTTAGTGATGATCACCCGGTGTGAGTGTTTGTTCACTCAACACACCATGTGGTCAGGAGCCTTTTCTAACTGGAAACTCCGTCACCAGCTTAGTAAACCTTGCGCGAGTGTTTCCTTCGCCCCCATCTTCCTTCCACACGTGCCGTGCGCGTGGCGCTGGGCCTCTGAGCTGCCGCTCCAGGTTTCGTGTTTTCCACTCCAGCCTGGCGCTGGCTCTGACTTCTGGGAGATGTCCTCAACTCTGTGCCCTAGTTTTCCGCTCAGGCTTTTATCACTGAATTCTCCAGCGCGCATCTTCTCCTTGGCCTTCCTGCATCCTCAGGGACGGAACGGCCCTCATTTCTCTGAGGCTAGTGATGCAAATCGGCTCTGACAGTGTCCTGTGCTCCCGCACAAGGAGCTGCTGCCGTGCCCCCCCGCTGGGGGGCATCCTTGAGCGCGAAGGGCCCACTGGGGAGCATCCTTGAGCGCGAAGGGCCCGCTGGGGGGCGTCCTTGAGTGCTGCGCGAGGGGCCGCTGGGGCTCACTGTAAGCCCTGGAGGAGAGTGCGTTGTGACGGGCGCTTCCCATGACCTTTTGTTTTTTCCCCCTGCTGAGGAAGTGGAGTCCAGCAATAAGGCAAAGGACTGAAACTAAAGACCTGGGGCTGGAAGGGAAGAATTAGTGTCTTCCTGCAGGTGGCGCCACCACAAAAAACCCCAGGGAATTCACCGTAAAACCGCTAGAACCATTGAAACAGCTCAGCAGGTTTTCAGGATCGAGATCAACCTGCAAAGATCAGTTGTATTTTTATGCTCGACAGACAAACAGTCCAGAATGAAATTTGAAAAATGTCCCCTCACAAGGGCATAAAGAGAATAAAATACTCAGGAATAAATTTAACAAAAGATGTGCGAGACCTGTACCCGAAAACCACAGAACGCAGCCGAAGGGAGTGAAGGGAGAAGGAGATGCGCAGACCTCCCTGCCCAGGGGCTGGAAAACTCCGTATTGCTCAGATCCAGTTCTCCCCGAATTAACGTAAAGATCACACCCGACGCCCGTCGGAGCCCCGGCTGCTTTCCCGCAGGCGGGGACAAGCCTACCTGAAACCTTGTAAGACGCCTGTGCCGTCCCCACGCGGTGGGCGCTCCCCTGTGCGCCGAGGGGGGCATCTCCTGATGAAAGCTTTCAGGTTTCTGATTGTCCGTCCTTTCCTTTGGGGCCAGTGCCTGTTTGAGAAGCCTTTTATTCTGAGGCTGTGAAGCTGTATCTTTTTAAAACCTTATGGTTTGCCTTTTGTGCAAAAGACCTTGCCCCAAGTTCATGTGTGTGCACGTGTGGGTATATGCAGACGTGTGTACACGAGCCTGTGTGCATGTGTGTGCACGTGTGTTTATAGGTACACGTGTGCATGTGCCGCTGTGAGTCTGTGCGCACATGTGTGCAGGTACGTGTGTACATGTGTTCTTGAGCTTCTGTGAGTCTGTGTGCATGCACATGTGTGTTGTGTGTATATATGTGTACATGCCTCTGTGAATTTTCACACATGTATACACACACGCATACGTAAACATATGTACACATGTGCCTCTGAGTCTGCACGCACATGTGCTCACACGTGTGTACATAAGTGCACGTGCGTGTGTGCACACATGTATGTACGTGTGTGCACATGCGTGTTGTGAGGGTCACTTCTGACAGGTTGCACGAGTCCCCCGGGGCAGGGGGCTGTCTGACCTCTCCCCTCTGTCCCCTCCAGCCCATCATGCAAGAGATACCCCAGCTTTGTAGCCGTCGTGATGTCCGGAGGGCAGGTCCCCTCTCCTTGTCCTTCTGCAAGACTGACTCGACTCTTCTTGGCCCTTCAAACTCCCATATAAACCTCAAAATCAGTTTTCCTAGATTAAAAAAAAAAACTGTTGGGATTTTTGTTGGGATTACGCCCAAAGTGTTAAAGGGTGCATTTTGACAGAGGGTGTGTCTGCGATTCTCATACGATATATATACCATGAGCACATGCAAAATCCTACATACTCAGTTATTCGTGAGGAAACAAATAAAATGTTGCCACCGACTCAAACGAGGGCTTGATCTGAAGAGATCTGTGTCCCTGCCCGCCAGAGCTCACTGTGACGCTGGGCACAGAGCCGTTCGTGCGTCCGTGGGTGGCAGCTCTGCTCACCGTCTCTCCGGGTGAGCGTCTGAGCACACAGTCATCGAACGGCCCAATGACCGTCCCCCCCCAGGCCCAAAGCACAACACGAGTGTGAGGTGGTGTGGTTGGCGCGGGGGTGTGGCCGAGTGTGGTGTCCAGCCTGGGAGGGGGCAGCCTTGGTTGGGAACGGGGTTGGGCCAGGGGACATTTTTGGAGAAGACGCCCACAGTGGGGCTGGGAGGAGGGTGAGCAGAGGCGGAGTGGGGAGGGGTGGCCTGAGGCCCCTCCCCCCCCCAGCAGACCAGGTCCTGGCTCAGGGGACGGGCCGGCTGGGTGCTGTCTAGAGGCGGAGCCCAGCCCAGAGACACCGTGTGGCCAGTGGGGTGTCAGGGCGCTGGCCAGACACCTTGGTCCGGGGACAGGATGGCTGCCTCCGGCCCTGGCAAGGAGGAAGGACGTGACCCAGGTCCCAGGGCAGCACAGCTCTGGGTGCAGAGAGGCTCGCAATGTCGGCCCAGGGGATGGTGGCTGGACCTGTCGGGGCGCGCGCTGTGGAGGCCAGTGCTGTCCCACGGAGGACCCTTGACAACCCTGCTTCTTACAAACGTCAGGCGGACTTTGCTGTTGCTCCAGCTCCGGCCCGGCCCGGCCGGGGTGCGGCCGCCGCTTCTCAGGGCCTGGGATGAGGTGCAGAGGCCCCAGAAGGTCCGGGGGCAACCGGTGCCCAAGGCCGCGCTGGCCTGTGGGAGACCCCACTTGCAGGCGTGTGGCCCCTGAGCTAGAGCCCCGACCTGGGTGTGTGAGGGCCGCCGGGAACCATGCACAGGTCTGTGGACGGACAGGCTGGCAGCTGAGTGAGGGCCGGGCCCGGGCCGGGGCGCCGTGGCCGCGGGCAGCCTGCCCAGGACGTGCGGGGAGTCCCGTGCTCCGCATCTGTGGCCATGGTGTTCCCCATGTGGCCGATGCCCTGAGCAAAGGGGGCTCCGCTGAGGGCTCTGCTGGTGGCAGACCCCGGGGCCTGATCCCCACTGTGCCCTGGGGGAGGTCTCACTGGCAGGCCGGCTGAGGGAGGGAAGGGGCTGGGAGGGAGTGGATTTCAACAGGTATTGGTGGTCACTTTGCAAAGACCAGGACAACCCCCCACGTGTCCCAAAGCCAGAGGGTCCCCGCAGCCACCTGCTCACACTTGCTGGACCCGGGCCTGACCACCGCCCCCCTGCCCCACCTCCAGACCTCACGTCCCCTGGAGTGTGGCTCTGGTGCCGAAGGGAGGCTGTGGCCGTCCGTGGCCATCTCGCCTGGGGCCACCCTGGTGTGGGGGGGCCCCGNCACAGAGGTGTCAAGAAGAAGCCCCCTGGAGGGGAGCCACACGGACAGTGTGGCCCCCAAGCACACGGCAGACAGAGCCAGGGCAGGGCTGGGGCACCAGGGGCTGCGAGGCTGATGGGGGCCAGGAGACACCGTGATGTGGGGACTTGGCCACGCCCTCACCTCGCTCCCATCACCTGAGGGACCAGGGGTGCGGCTCCCTGCGCACACATCAGATTGCCCAGGCAGGGGGACGGTTTCAGGAGATTACTGGGTGGAGAACCTCCCTGGTCAGGCCCAGGCCTGCAAGAGGCCCCTTGATCTTATGGAAGAGGAGCCTGGAGCCTCAGAAGGTGCTGGAAACAAGTCCTCAGCCGTGGGCACCCCGCAGGGTCCTTGCAGAACCCAGGTCGTGGGGGGGGCAGGTCCTGGTCACATTTGCCCCCACGGCAGAGTCAGAGGGGGAAGCTTTAGTTTGTTCAGGGCTGAGCTGGGCCGGGAGGGCTGAGATGCTGGGCCCGCGGGGCAGCTTCGTGGACGTTCCCGCCCTGTGACCACTGGCCCTGGCACTAATGTCTGTCTGGCACCGGCTACGGCACGTGTAAGTCATTCACAAGCTCAGTCTGTGACTAGAAGTTCCATAAAGCCAGAGAAGTAGAGGCAGAAACCGATTCTGGCTTTCTCAGAACGATCTGTGAGGTAGAGGATTGTCCCCTCCCCACCGTCTAGAGCAGCGATCCGTGCCCGGAGAAGATCGCCGGGAAGGAGACCGCGCTCTCCCGGAGCGCCGCTTACTGGCGGGAAGGGGCCTGCTCGCTTCGGGACCCACGGGGACACAGGCTGCCCGTGGGTGGCGGCAGTGTGCGCGAGGCCCTGACTCTGGCGGAGCTTTCACAGGGGACGTTTGCAGACACAGAAGCAGCACTGTGCCACGTCCCCGGCTGTGGTCCCGGGCACGGTGAGTGGTGGGGAATTCTAGCCGCCCGCAGCCAGACGCTGCCAAGTGTTTGCGGGCGCCGCGGCCCTGCGGGGAGGGGTCCTCACTGGAGCAGGTGCAAGGCGAGGGAGGGTCCTGACAGAGGCCACCCCCAGGGCCCCTGCTCTGGTTCCCGGGCGGGAGCTGCCACGGCTGTGAGGGGCCACGAGGGGGTGGCGCTGGGGCAGGGGCCTCAGCACCGCGGGGCGGTGGCTCCGCCGTCACTGGGATGCGCAGGCTCTGCTCGGCAGTTGTGGTTCTGTGCATCCCGCCGAGCCTGCCCTGTGCCGCGGGGGGCGTGTCAGGCTGCGCGGGTCTCCCTCCGCCCTCCACAAGCGCCCTTCTGGCCTCAGCATCCTCCACACACCCCTTCCCCTGGGACCCACCCTCCCAAGGGCTCGGTTTCCGTACGCCTTCTGTAACTCTGAGACAGNGGGGTGAGGGAGCTCCTGTGGGTGTGGAGGGTGAGGGGGGTGCCTTAGGGGAGGAGGGTGCAGTGCCCCATTTCCTGGCCCGGCTGGTGTTGTATTTGAATATGTGCCCGAGGGGGAAGCAGCTCCCTGGGAATGAGGTGCGGGCCCCACACGACCCCCCACGACCCCACAAAGCTCTTTCTCCATCTCAGCCTGCATCTGCGTCAAGCACCTGCACGCTCCCTGCACCGATGGGCCTTCTGGGTGGGAAGGTGGCCTCGGAACAACCTGCAAACGGAGACTGAGTGCGGAGCACATGCGGACACAGTCACAGACGCAAAGTCACTGACTGTACAGCGACTTCTCACCTTTTAAAAGTCAAATCCTGCCCTTCTGTGAACGTGCAGTTCCTCGAATTCCCTTTGTGGGGGACCCCTCACTTGGCGACAGTATGCGACACGTCTGGGTGACTTAGGGAGGCCTGCGTTTGGGCCCAAACCGTCGGCTTAAATACCTCATTTAAGTGGGATCTTTGTGTAGAGTCTCTTAGGTTCTTGTTTCCTATGAAAGAAAACCGGTTTGTAAAGTATCCGTGTGTGAGTGTAAATGTCAGAACAGAATACAGCTGCCTATTAATATGATTTTATTTTCCTGGCCTCTCTGTTTTCACTAATTGAGTGTGTTGCCTCTTTCCACATTTCTGTGTGCCTGAGTGAATGGGAAGTTAGCAATTAAGGATTTTTTTTATTCCGTTTAGTTCATCGCTTGCTTGTGAATTCTGTGATCCGGGCTAATTAGACGTCTCATCTCTTTGTTCCTAAGCTGACTTCAGCAGATGGTGGATTTATTAGCTTATTTAGCCTTAAACAGCCAGTGAAGCATCGAGGGGTCCTCTCCTGTTATTTGAAAATATGTTTTAAACTGAGTCTGAAGCATGGGGAGCAGCGGGGTCTGTCCCGCCTCCCGCCCTGGCAGCCCGGACGAGGGGCCCGCGGGCAGGCGGCGGCTGTGTGCAGAGGGGTTTCTTACAGCTGTGGGGGGCTGGGCGCTCTCGGACAGTGGGGAGCGCTGCGGGCCCCCGCCAGCCATCAGCCCGCGGGCACGCGGAGGCCTGGCCGGATCGGGTGCCCCTGTCCTCCAGGCTGGAGCCTGCTTGCCCGGAGACCCCCCTCCTCCAAGCCTTGGTTCAAAGCAAGACTGGTCACAAATGCAGCTTTGCCCGCAGACAGTGGGGCAGCACCTCTGCTCCCGCCCGTGCCTCCGAGCAAGGAGAGGCTGGAGGCGGGAGGACGGGAGTGTGGGCCCCAGTCCCTCTGGGCCGAGTGACCTCAGAGAGGGGAGGACGGAGGCGGTGAGAAGCTCTGCCTCGCACGTCCACAGCCTGCCTGTTTGAAGACGGACCTTGCTCCTCACACCCCGTTGATAGGGCTCAGGGAACTCAGGGAGCCCTACCGCCGTGCCCGACGCTCAGGCCAGGAGCTGGAGGGGCCTCTGTGGACCTGCCAGACAGTGCCAGCCCCCGGCGGCCACCCAGGAGCCCCGCAGGCCAGCCCCCGGGAGGTGGTCCCGCGGCGCAGGGAGGCTGGGAGGGCCGCACAGGGTCCGGGAAGGAGCGTGTCGCTTGCACGAGCTGGGACTGAAGCGGCAGAGCGGAGCCCAGCCCGGAGGGGGGAGTCACGCTGCGGCCTGGGCGGTGGGGCTCTCTGTCCAGGGCTCCCTGCTTTGCTTCTGGTCTCAGAGCCCGGAGACGCTGGCAGGGCTGCTGCCGTGGGGACCCTCCCGATGCCCGTTCCCAGCATTGCTCCGTCTGTTTCTATGGAAACTGCAGATCTGTACCCTGCCTGCCTGTGTGATTGTGTTCTGTTCTCCTTGTAGATGGAGGAGATAAGATTTAAAGACAGAGCAGTCTTCGTGCTGGAGAGAGAGTTAGGGGTTCAAGCCGGGCATGCTCAGAGACTGCAGCTGCAAAAAGAGGCTTTAGATGAGCAGCTGTCCCAGGTCAAAGAGGCTGATCGGCACCTGGGCAGCCCCAGACGGGAACTTCCTTATGCAGGCGGTGCAGGAGACGCCTCAGACCACTCGGGAAGCCCTGTAAGCACCTCCCCACTCTTTGCCGGGTGACCCAGAGTCACAGACAGACACCGCTGCACGTAGCCATGTGGCCCTGCTCGGGAAGCTCCCCGGGGAGTTGATACCTAGGTCCAGAGTCCGGAACCAAACCACCTGCCCCGGGGACGCTGACCGTATCTGCAGCCCACTAGCCAGACCCCGGCCCCTCGGCTCCTCTGGCTTGGCTGGGAGGGCAAGCAGACTTCTGTCCCCTCCTTCTTTGCTGACGTGGCACAGCACTGGCCTTCACTTGCTCACCCTCCCATGGACCCCCCAAGGCCTCAGGCTCCCCGCTGGAGCCCCCCTGCAGCTGCCGGGCCCCCCTCCCCGCCCCCGGTGGCTCAGGGCCCTCGCTTGCGGGTACTGGTCCCTGCCCCGGGCTGGCGGGACGAGGCCGCAGCGCTGCCATCTCCATGCGCACGGGCTCCTGGCTCTTTACTCGCCCACATCCCCACCAGTCACCCTTCACCCGCTTTTTGTGTGACCACGCCACCCTTCCGCTCCTCTTCGGCCTGCCGTGGCAGCATGGGGGCGGCCGGCAGCCACAGAGCCGTGACATCATTCAGTCCTCATTACTGCTCCTCATTCAGAGCCGTCTGGAGTGGTTCTGGGTAATCTGGGTGGGGGGGGGTCTAAATTCCGTGGACCCTCAATGCGGGGCCTGCCGGGCCTGCCCCCTAGCCTCTCCTGCACCTGCTGAATGAGGACCCGTTCCTCAGTCCTTCCTGGACATGCTTCGTTTGCTCCGAGGACAAAATGTTTGAGCTGAGCCAGCCTGAGGATGGCGATGTTTCAAGAATAGAAAACTATTTTTTATAATCTTATTATAAATGGCTTCACTGAATCAAACCCCGCTCTGGTACTCAATAGATCGCAGTCAACTCCAGAGAGATTCTGAAACTGGATCAAAATGTGTTCACTGATTTTTGAATGAGGTTCCAGACGTTTCAAAAGTGACCTTTTAGAACCTCAGCGTGAGGGAGCACACTTGTCGGGAACTGCCCTTTGCAAGTCTTAAGTCGAACATCTTTTCTTGGGCTCACATTCTAGGGACACTGCGTCTGCGCCCACAGCGCAGGGCAGACCCTCCTGAGCCGCGGCCAGCAGCCTGAGGATGGCCCGGAGCACCCGCGCCGTGGTGCCCGCACGCCCTTGCCCTCCACCTCTGCATACTCCTGGACATTTCTGCTCTTGTGTTCTGTCCCCATTGCGTGGCTTGCGGTGCCTGTGGCGGTGGAGTCAGCAGTCACCTGCCCCCTGGGAGGGTCCGCACCCACCCACCCGCCTGCCATTTGGAATCACAGGCAGTCATGACACCGAACCGCTTTGTTCCCCATAGTGCGTTGGGGTTTGCAGACGCTTCCATGTCTATGAACAGTTATTTGCAGTTGATTTTTGTTTTAGGAACAGCAGTTGGATGAAAAGGATGCTCGGCGCTTCCAACTTAAAATTGCAGAGCTGAGTGCCATCATTCGCAAACTGGAGGACCGGAATGCCTTGCTGTCGGAAGAAAGGAACGAGCTGGTGAGTGGCTGCGGAGCAGGGGGTCCCGGGGGATCTGGATCCCGTGGGTCTATGGCTGCAGTGTGTGGGGAGGGGTAGGAAGCACCCACTTCCAAAATTCCTTGTGGAAAGGAGGAGTGAGGGTGCCAAGGGCAGGCCTCTTGGCTGTTTCAATAAAACTTTATGAACAGAACCAGGTGGGGGGGGCAGGCCTCAGACACTCAGACACTGGTTGGTTGATCCCTGTTCCTTATTACTGAGCAAAAGTACCCTCAGTCCTGTGCTTTGTCTGCGATGCATGGGGCCCTCACCCGCTGGAGGAGCCATCACGATTAGTCCTAACGGGCGTTGAAATTTCCAGGTGATTGTGTCTGAGTCTGCGCTTCTCCAAGGCCCTGAGGGTCACGGGCCGGGCGAGTTTACTGCAGCTCTTACTGGCAAAACAAAGCCTTGGCCCCAGACGGCTTCCCTTGGCTGTGGCCAAAGCTGATTCTGTCACTTTGCTGACTTGGTTCAGGGACTGTTGGTCCCATGTCACACTTAAAACCGTGTCGTGTGATTAACTGTCTTTCAGTTAAAGCGTTTAAGAGAAGCTGAGAGTCAATACAAGCCATTGCTGGATAAAAACAAGCGCCTTACTCGGAAGAATGAAGATCTGTCCCATACTTTGCGTCGGATAGAAAACAAGTTAAAGTTTGTCACGCAGGAGAACATAGAGATGGTAAGGCGCCCTGACTGGCTGTCAGGCCAGCGCGATTGCTTGTGCTCCCCAGCAGCAAGCAGCACGCCCCCACCCTGCTCTCCCGCAAGGCCCGAAACAAGATCCCCACGGGCCTAGGTCTCACATACTCTGTGGGGCCAGGAACCGGCCCAGGCCTACAGGCTGGGAGAGGAGGGTCTGAGCACTGCAGGGGAGAGGCCCTGGGTGCCTGCCTGGGCAGAGCTGGGCAGCGAGGGCAGAACAAGTCCTGCCCCAGCCGCAGGCCTGCTGCCTGGTGTGACACCAGGAGCTGGGGCTGCGCATGAAGACCCCAGGCACAGACTAGGGGGGGGAGCCCCAGAAGGCCTGCGTGGTGGGGAAGGAGCCGGCAGAGCCGCCCTGGGGAGGCTCCACTCCTGCTCCCCACAGGGTGTGGGATGCTTAGCTGGTGTTTCCTGCGTCCCTTCTGTCCCAAGGGCCCCAGAGGCCGCGAGCGAGAGTTTAGCCAAAGAGTAATTATTCAGCACGACGTTCGGGTCCGCGTGTCCTCAGCACCGGCTGCAGAAATGCCTCCTTCCCGCGCGCTCGGCGGGGAAGAGGCGGAGGGTGGGCGATGGCAGGCGGGGCACGCGGCCGGGCCCTGGGGTGNGGTTCTTTCCCCGCCGCCCGGCCCACGCCTCACTCCACCCCTGCCGTCTGGTTGGCTTTGCAGAGACAGAGAGCCGGGATCATAAGGAGACCCAGCTCCTTAAACGACCTGGACCAAAGTCAGGACGAACGAGAAGTTGACTTCCTGAGAATTCAAATTCTGGAGCAGCAGCACCTCATAGACGAGCTTTCTAAGGTGCCGCGCGTGCCCTGCGCGCTTCGCGTCCCTC
>NW_027529672.1:7736542-7736711 GCF_008692635.1 Crocuta crocuta
CGTCCCCGCCCCTCCCGCCTCCCTCGGCCCCTCCCCTCTCTTTCACTCTTTCTTTCCGTCCCACCTTTCTACTCCCTCAATCATATCCCTCCTTTCCGTAGGCCCCTCCCCTCTCACCCCCTATACCCCTCCTCTCTCCCTGGGCTTCTCCCCTCCACGTTCCCTGGGC
>NW_027529672.1:7736804-7776991 GCF_008692635.1 Crocuta crocuta
GGCCCCGCCCCTCCTTCCCGCGGCCCCTCCCATCTTCCCTCCCTCAGCCCCTCCCCTCTTCCTCCCTTCGGTCCCTTCCCCGCCTCCTCCCTAGGCCTCTCCTCTCTCCCTAGGCCCCTCCCCCCCCCGGGTCCTCGGTGTCGGGGAGCCCGGCAGGGAGGTCCTCCCGGCCCGCCCTAGGGCCCCCCGCAGCCAGGCCCAGCGACCCTCTCTAAACTGCGATCCCCTCCTAGCTTTAGACCCGGGGTTTGAAGGGCAGCAGCGCCGCGGCGTCAGCTCCCGGGGCCGGGGCGGAGCCGCACAGCCGGGCTGGCGCGCGGCTCCGGGGGCTAGAACCNGAACCCCTCCCCCCCGGGGCGGCCCCGCCGGCTCCGCGCAGGCGCCGGGGCCCGGCCTGTTCTCTCCCGGAGCCGCCGTCCCCGCGGGGCCGCGCTCTGCCCCGCCCGTTCCCTCTGTCCTGAGGACGCGCGCCCGCCCTAATCCGGGATGGACTCCCCTCCGCAGCCCTGCCTCAGCCGCGCCTGCAAAGGCGCTGTTCCACATAAGGTCCAGACCCGGGTTCTGGGCATCAGGCTGTGGACCGATCTTCCAGGGCAGGGGTCCCCGTCTACACGCCCTGGCCCCTGGCCCCTACAGCCCCCCTCCATCACCCTGCCTGGGGCGGTCGGCTCCCTGTCGGAGTCCGCTGGGATCTTTGCAGAGCAAGTTGCCTTGGTCATTCGGTGACCTCGGGGGGCGTCGGAAGGGACAGCACCCTCTCTCGCTGGCGTGGCTTGTGGCCCAGAAGTGCTGGCCTGGCTTGTTCTGTTTTTATTTTCGTTTCCGTTTTTTGTTTTTTGTTTTTTTTCCTTGGGCTTTGAACTCAAGACCTAGAGATCAAGAGTCCCACGCTCCGCAGCCAGAGCCGGCCGGGCGCCCCAAGGCCAGTTGCTCCAAGCAACTTAAGCTGCTTCCAGAGTAACGGGAGAGCCCGCTGCCCGCCTCGGGTGCAGGGTGGGGTCTCAGCCGCACAGCCTTCCCTGGCCCCGCCTGCGAGCTGACCCTGTTCAAGCGCACAAGGACTGTCGATCCCCACGGCAATGAGAACCCTTGGGGGGGGGGGGTAGGGAAAGGAAGAAATCTTGGTCAATTACAGTTGTACATGATCTCAGTTTCTGAAAGGACCTGGCCCTGAGCTGAGGGCCCCCCGGCTCGTCTGCAGGTTCACAGCGCGCTTGGGAGGTCAGCCTGGGAGGGAGGAAGGCCTGTGAGGGCCAAGTCAGATGCTCCGTCTCCAGGCAGTGGGAAGCGGTCGCTGTCTGGGGCAGCCAGCCCGCCCGGGGCCCCCCGCGGGCCCCCGTTCTCTAACAGCTCCCTCTCCCCACAGACCCTTGAAACTGCCGGCTACGTGAAGAGTGTGCTGGTAAGTAATTCCTACATCCACACCCATTTTCCAGGGCACTCGTCCCTGGGACCCTGGTGCTGGTGGCTCCTTCCAGTCCAGACGCAGGTGACCGTGCCCACACGGCGCTGCCTGACCAAAGGCTTTGCGGCAGCGACCGAGAGGGCCCCTCCGTGAGGGTCCGATAGGTGCCCCAGATGGCCTTTGGAGCCTGCACCCAGCTTTGCCCTCCCTGGGGCACTGCCCCCACCACGGGTTTCTCCCCCGCCGGTGTGGTCCGGCAGCCTAAGCGTGGCTGGTGCGTGGTCAGGGCCACGGGAACACAGTGCAGCTCCCTAGGGAGAAACGGGTTTTTTGTGTCCTTACACGTCTGCAGCGCCCGTCCCACACAGGGGGACCCCATTTTTCCAGACACCCGCTCAGCAGGGCGGGGCCTCCCTCCCAGTCGTGTTCCCATTCCTGTGTGTGTGCTGCTCGGAGCCCAGCTCCCCGGCTGCACCCCGAAGGGGGCCGGAGCACCCTGAGCAGGGTGGGGCAAGGGCCCCCCGCCTGGGCCGCCACGCGCTTCAGCCCAAGCAGAAGCCACCAAGTCAGCCCTGCAGCGTGAACGGCCCTCCCTGAGCAGGGCCCTGTGCTCGTGACCGTAGAGTGTGCCCACCCAGAAACCACTCTCCAAGCCCGTTCAGGTGACCGCGCGGGAATGCGAACGGAGCCGCTCAGCCACTCAGGAAATCTCTTCGCTGGTTTTTGCAGGAGCGAGATAAGCTTTTAAGATTTCGAAAGCAAAGAAAGAAAATGGCGAAACTCCCCAAGGTAAAGGAGACAACGCTGATGTGCGCACACACAAAATGTGTGTGTTTAAAAGCCCCTTAACAGGAGTGAGTTTCTTTCTAGAGGTGAAAAGAAGATAATTTTATTATTTCCTTTTTTAAAATATTTATTTTGAGAGGGAGAGCATACAGGAGCAGGGGAGGGGCGGAGGGAGAGAGAGACGATCTTAAGCAGTGGAACCCAATACAGGGCTCAATCCCACGACTCTGGGATCAGGACCTGAGCCAAAAAAGTAAGAGTCAGACACTCAACAGATTGAGCCACAGGCACCCCGATTGTTTTTACAAATTGTTACCATACAATAACTGAAATGAAGCCAAATCAATACAATCATTATAATGTTAAATTTAGAAATCTTACCTTGTTGTTTTTAACTTTCCCAGAGAAGATATGGTTCCTGACAGCTAGGACGAGGGGCTGGCCCGGGACCCTGGCCTTCCACGGCCCGCTCCGAGTCCCCCTTGTGCTGGAGCCCGCAGGCCGGCCTCGCCCCCGCGGGGTCCCCTGGGGTCCCGGCCAGCACTGCAGCACCTGCTGCCCTGCGCGGGCCCCTCCTGGGCGCACCTGCGCCCCGAGGGAATTTGATGCGCAATCCTTTTCCATAAATGTGTGCTTTTTTTAAAGGAGATTCAGGAGAAGGGGCGCCTGGGGGGCTCAGTCGGTTAAGCGTCCAACTTCAGCTCAGGTCATGATCTCACGGTTCGTGGGTTCAAGTCCCACGTCA
The DNA here is from genome assembly GCF_008692635.1 of Crocuta crocuta. NCBI lineage: Eukaryota > Metazoa > Chordata > Mammalia > Carnivora > Hyaenidae > Crocuta > Crocuta crocuta. The sequence goes on from NW_027529672.1 coordinate 7,739,741, forward strand.
GGCTCTGTGCTGACAGTTCAGGGCCTGGAGCTGCTTCAGATTCTGTGTCTCTGTCTCTTTCTGCCCCTCCCCTGTTCGTGCTCTGTCTCGCTCTCTCAAAAGTTAAGTAATTAACTAATTAATTTAAAAAAGGAGATTCAGGAGCTGTCTTCAAAGAACACTAACTTGTGCTCTGCTTTATGCAAAATGAGTGTGTTTTCTCATTTGGCATTTGAATGCGCAGTGCTGTTCTCGCACAGGCTGTGAGATGTTCTTTAGGCACAAGTGCTGGCATCCGTGGCCCCCCAGTAAGGCCCATGGGAGGAGGGAGAGGGTGTTGGGGTCTCTGTCCTTGGGATTATGGCAGACTATTTAGAGGTTTTCTGGAGGCCTGGGAGCTGCAGCGCAGCTGTAAGAGGCCAACCCTCTCCGCCGGGCCCCCCGCTGCCCGGGCTTCCATGAGGCAGGAGTTGGGGGAAGTCGGGCAACTGGGATAAAGGCCAGGAGCCCTCAACGTGCGGGACGGGTTCAGCAGCCGCGGACGGGATGGTGGAGGCAGGGAGCATTGGCCACAGTGCCCTCCAGTCTCAGTGACCGGTGACCCTCATGAGCCTGACCGTGAAGGGGCCCGTTGAGGACTCCCCAGAAGGAGGGCACGGCAAGTCCCTGGGGCTGCCGGGCCTGGAGTTAGGGAGACTGTGGGGGGCACGGCAGGAAGGACTTGGATAGAGTGCACATGGGGTGAGGGGGGGACACGGGCCCGGAGCTGGACTAACTCAGTCCCTTTTGGCCGGAAGCCGGTGGTGGTGGAGACCTTCTTTGGATATGACGAAGAGGCTTCTTTGGAGTCCGATGGCTCCTCCATCTCTTACCAAACAGACAGGACAGACCAGACGCCGTGCACCCCCGATGATGACCTGGAGGAGGTACACTCCCACAGGGGCCCCTGCACAGGCTGGGGTGGGACGAGGTGGGCCGGGTGCCCCTCCCTGGCTGCCTGCGCCCCTGCCCTCCTGCAGGCTGCCCCGGGGTCTGGACCACGGGTTGGGGAGTCAGCACCGACACCCAGGGCCGCGCCGAGGTGTGCATCAGGGCAGCAGAAACAATGAGGAGCAGCCCTGGCTTTGATAAAAGCCCACAGGCCTGTCCCCCGCCCCCAGTCCCTCTTCCGGAAGGAACTGCCCTCACATGTGGGCACACATCTGAGCCCCCTTACTCGGCAGGAAGCCCGTGCGGGGTTCGGTCTGACCAGCACGGCCCCTGTGGCTGAAGGAGAGGTAGTGGCCGGTGGTCCACTGACCTGCCCGGGGCACTCAGGCCGTGGGCCAGGCTGCCCCCTGGCAGATCCGGGCAGGTGACCCCACGGACCCACTTAGAGACCTAAGACCCGGTAGCCCAGCTGCCACTAGTGTCCCTCGGGGTAGGAGCAGGGCCGGGCTCGGGTCCCTCTCAGACACAGCCACCCTCCCACAGCAGACCGAGGTCTAGTTCTCCTTGGAGCAGCAAACACTCCGGGGTCTGCTGCCCCCCCACCCCCATGGCAGCCGCAAGCCCCGCCTTCTCTCTGGGGCAGCAGGTGTCCTGGCCGCCAGAAGGAGGCATTGGGCCGGGGGTGGGAAGGCAGCCTCTGCTGTGTGGTGGGGAGGGGAGGAAATGCTCACCTGGCAGGTCGGTGCCGCCCGCTGGGCCGTTCTCCCCGGGCCCCCTGTAACGCCGCGTCTCCGTGCACCTGTCCAGGGCGTGGCCAAGGAGGAGACGGAGCTGAGGTTCCGGCAGCTGACCATGGAGTACCAGGCCCTGCAGCGGGCCTACGCCTTGCTGCAGGAGCAGGTCGGAGGGACGCTGGACGCAGAGCGAGAAGTTAAGGTCTAACTGACTTCTACTCCACGGCGTTCCGGCTCCCGCCGGGCTCTCCCCGCTTGACCCCCGGCATCGCTTCGCCTCCCGGGCCGAGCCCTCTCCCACGTCCCATGGGGATTGTCGGGCCTGGTGACGCTCGCCGAGGCCGTTAAGAACCAGTGTCTGGGAAGCAGCGCCGGCGGCGGCCCGGCTGCGGGTGGGACCCAGGGGCAGCCCCAGGCCCAGGTGTGAGCGACGGGCCCCCGGAGAGCGGGTTCGTCCCTGCGGGGACTGCGGTCGGCAGACAAAGCGAAGTCTGCTTCCTGGCACACCTGCTAGAGGTGCTCCTGGGCCTCTCCCGTAACTGAGGCCCAGAGCGGGAGGGGCCCAGCAGTGCAGCTCAGCTCCTGAAGTTCGCTGAGATGATTCATTCATTCATCCAGTAAGCACTGGGCTTGGATGCTGTGCCGCCTTTCACCTGAGCCCCACCAGGCAGGCCCTGCTGGGAGCCAGTGGGTGTCCCCTCCTGCCCCGGCTTCCCTGGGCCCTGGCCAGGTGCTCATGGTCTGTCCGCCAAAGGCAGGAGCACAGAGCTCATGGGGGCCCTCGCTGGCCACCAGGCGAGGCCATAGGAGGGGCTGTGCCCTGTCGCCCCCCCAGTCCCCTCCCCCCCATCCCTGCTGCGTGGCCTATTCTGCCGGGGCTCCGAGGGCATGCCCAGCACAGGGAGATGGGCCTCATCCCTGTGGACTGAAGGGATCTCCTGCGCAGCTGCTCTGGGGCCTGGGGGCAGCTCTGTCCCCAGCCGCACAGGGGACACCTGAGCCACACTCAGACACTTCTGCAAGTCTGGCTGGCTGGCTGAGCATGGACCTCTCAGCACCAGGGCACAGTGTCAGTGGGGTTCCCTCCTCCGGACCGTATTCGTCCCGGCTGCCTGGAGAGCCCCTGGGCCTCCAGGGAATCAGGACGACTAACTAGAATCCCCTCCAGCTTCACGTTCATCTCTGCTGCCCTAGGAGAGCAGAGGCCAGGGAAGGGGAGAAGGGGAGGGAGAGCCCAGGTCCACCATGTCATGCAGGGAGGGACTCAGGTCCTGGCCAGGGGATACCCTGCCCTCCCCAAGTCGAGGGACCCTGACCCTGTGCCCTCATCTGCCCTGGGGGCTGCTCCCAGGGACCAGGAACGCCTTCGGAATGAAGTACCCTAGGGCTGGGAGCCGGCGGGAGGACATTAACTCCAAGGAGGGCAGTTTGGACCCTCTGGGGGCCTTGCACGCAGCAGGGCTTCAGCCGGGGGCCCCCGGGAGGAAGTGAAGTCAGCAAGCAGAATGGAGGCGACGCCAGGAACGGCAGAGGGCGCCTGTGCGGGAAGGAAGGGCGTCTGGTCCCTGTTGGGCAGACGGCCCAGCCCGGAGAGTGTCCTTGTCACCCTCCAGGCCACGCCCAGCCGCCCTGGTCAGCTGTTTGATCCTGTGAACGGAGGCTTCCCCTAACGCCCTCAGGATGAGTCTGCCATCCATCCCTGTGATCTAGCAAGGTCGCCCACTTCAAACAGGCGTCAGAGACACCCCCCCCACCCCCCCGCCCCGTGCTGAGCATTCCTCACAAAGGGGTGAATGGCCTCTTCTCCTGTAGCGGAGGCAGGAGGCTGAAGGCCCTGGGAGTCTCCTTCCCTGTGGGCGTGTCCTGGCTTTTAGAGAAAGTTTGATGTATGTCTCCTCCCGTCCTACAGACCCGTGAGCAGCTCCAAGCAGAGGTGCAGAGGGCCCAGACGCGGATAGAAGACCTTGAGCAGACCCTGGCCGAGCAGGGGCAGGTGGGTGCATGGAGCCCGGGTCCCAGGGGGAGGGTTGAGGGGGTCGGAGGGAGCCCGCAGGGCTCAGACCCTCGCTGAGGGCGGCGGCCCGCAGGTGTGTGCAGGAGGGAGCCCAGGGTGTGGACTCTTGAGGGCGGCGGCCCGCACGCGCCTGTGCAGGTACAACGTATTTGGCTGCACGCTGAAGATTCGCAGCTCAATAAAACATGTGAAAACTGGAAGGAATCTGTACCCAGAGGAAGGACACAGCGGCCTTGACGGGGTGGGCACTCGCCCGGCCGTGACTGCACGGCCTCTCTGGGCTTGATCTGGGTGGGCCCCGTCTCTCCCCCAGCTCAGGGCCAGGACTGCAGGCCCCTGGAGAGTGTCGGCCACTCCCTCACCACCTGCGGGCTCTCCAAACCCTGTGGCAGGGCACCCACCTCCTGGGTCACCGGCCTCTGACCTGCTGGACGGCGCAGCTCCAGGAGGACCCAAGATACATCTGGATGACATCACGTAGGGCCGGGAGGGTCTGCCTGGGAAGCGCCTGGCTCACCACTGAGACCCATGTGTCCCGCGAGCCTCGACGTGTTAGCCGCTGGGTGGACAAGAGGAGCCTGAGCGCGTGGGGCCCAGGAGTCAGTGCCAGGCACCTGTGGCTGTTTGCCAGAAACACACGGGACTGGCTTGCGCTCCATCACGGCACCGCATCTCCGCCCGGGGCCACGGCCCACTCGGGCTGCGGGAATGGCCCTGCCTGGACGTGGACAGTGAGGTCCCTGGGCCCCACGCCATGCTGGATAGGAGCTGTGGTGGTAGCTGGGGCCCCAGGGGGAGGAGGAGGGGAGGAGGAGGAGGAAGGGGAGGAGGAAGAAGATGCTGTTGCCCTTCCTCTGCAGAAATGAATCTTTCCAAACTTCGAAGATGACTTTGCTGGGAAGAAGCTGGGGCAGCAGCCAGCCCCCTGACACCTGACGGGAAATGCTGCTGTGCAGGACGCAGGGCTCGCGGGGGCAGGGCTCGAGGGGGGCGTGCCGGAGACCCTGTGCTTCCGCGGGGGGCCGACTCTGGGGCGGGGTCAGCGGGGCGCCTAGCAGGTCTCTCACTTGCATAAACGCCTGCCTCCGTCTGAGTGTCCGAGTGTGAGATGGACCGTCCCCTCCTGCCCTCTCCAGGGAACCTGGCTCCTGCCGGCTCCAGTCAGGGTCCCCGGACCCGTGATGCCCACATGGCACCACGTGCCACTGGCGCCCGGCCGGAGCGCTGTCCACGTGGGGGCGCAAGGGGTCTCCCTGGAGCCGGGCTGCCTCCGTTTGCTCTGTCTGGGCCCCTCCCAGGAAATATAGGGTGAAACCAGAGGTTTTCATTAGCTGCGTGAATGAGCTGTCATCGGGTGGTCATTTCAGAAGCTGGTGTCGAGTCCTTCCGGTGAATCCTCTGTTCTGCTGAATTGTGATTTAAACGTTGACTTTGAGATTAATCCTGTGGCCTGTTTATTTCTCCAATTCAATTCCTTGCTCAAGGACATGAAGTGGATTGAAGAGAAGCAAGCGCTGTATCGAAGGAACCAAGAGCTCGTGGAGAAGGTATGTCCGCGTCCCCTCGACCCTCCGGCGCCTCCCCTGCGCTCCCGGGGGGGGGGGGGTGCGGGCCGGTGCCGCTGGGCGGGAGGCACACCGCAGAGCCGGGCCTGCCTGCTGGCGCTCCCTCCGGGAGGCTGCCCCCTCGCCTCCTGGACACGGGAGGGCCCCTTGTCTGCAGCAGGGTCGGGCTCGTGTCGTGCCCTTACACGGGCTCTGTGGTTGGCGAGGGCTAGAGAACCTTGGTGGAAGAGGTGCCCTTTCAAAACCACTGGAATCACCCCATTCCGAAGTCTCGTTGAGCCGGGACGCTCTGTTCTGGGAAAGGGTCCTTTGAGGGTCCCCAGGAGCTGGGCTTCAGTTTTTGTCACCACCGTACAACTGTGAGTGTGTCTGACATAACCAAAGCTGCCCTGGCCGTGGCCGTGGCCGTGGCCGTGGGCTCTCCTGGCTGCTGGTTAACAGGCGGCTTCAAGACGCTGTTGTCCCTGTGACCCTGCCCCCAGCCTGGGCTCTGTTGGCTGGAAGATTTTATGTGACGGGTCAGGAAACACGGTGCGCAGCCGGCCTGTGCCTGTTAGCAGCCTGAGCTCCTGCCTGGGGCCGCCCGGCGTCCCCCTCCCTGGAGGCGAGACGTCTGTTCCTGGGCACCTCCTTGGGCACCACTGTCTCCCTGATCCAGCCCACTCTTGGGGCTGCGCTCAGGAGGGGCAGGCGGCGCTGAGGGCCGGGGACTGTACAGGGTTCACCTGATGCCACCTGGGCAGCTGGGGACCATGCTGGTGGGTAGGGCCCAGAGCGCGGGGGCCAGTGGCTCGAACCCGGCAGGAGAGGGAGCTTCATGTTCAGAGGCAGCAAGGCCACCAGGGTCCTGGCAGCCCCGCTGTCGTCATGCCTCCGTGAAGGTGCCGCGCGACCCGTCCCTGCCTGCCGCAGCCCTCGCCCTGGGCCGAACTCTCCCCATGGCAGCCACCGCCCTTCCAGAGAAGAGCCCGACTAGGGCGTCCTCACGAGCCTCAGGGCCTCCTCTGTGACCGTGCTTCCCGGCAGCCTCCAAGCCAAGGCCGTGGGCCCTAGTCCAGTTGCCCCCGACTGAAGCCCCACGCGGGGCTGTGCTTTGGGTGTTATGTCTTGAACAGTGAGCAACACCTACATGCTTTCTGTGCACCCTCCACTTGCGTCTTAAATCAGGACAGCTGTTTCTCTGGTGCTCGCCGGCACACATAGACACGTGTGTGCGTGGAAATGCTTGTGCGCACACACAGCGTTCACGTGCATGCTCACATCTTGTGTGCACTTAAACATGCACATGCATACTCACTCGTGTGTGCACACAAACACACGTGCACACTCAAATGTTCTTGCATACATGCCCATGAGCACATTTAAACACTATGTGCACATTAAATGCTCCCTCATACACCTGACACTAGTGCACACATAAACACTTGTGCATGCACAAAAATACTCACATGTACACATAAATGCTGTGTGCACACATACACTCATTGTACACTTGTACACACTCTCTTATACACATTGTATGCTTACATTTAAGCACTTCTGTGCACACTCACACTCACGTGGACACAAACCCAGACCTGCATACTTAAACACACACACGCACACATAGATGCTCCTGCACACATGCAAACACGGTGTGCACACTTCAAACCCCTGCTTTTCTCTAGATCACACTCTCGGCCCATAGGTGCCCCTGCGGCCTCAGCTGTGACACAAGGCCCTGGCCTTGAATGCACGGCTCCCTTGCTGGGTGTTGGTTCCCTGGGCCCACCTCCACCCCCTCCCCCAGCGTCCCAGCAGGGCGCCCAGCTCCCCACATTCAGTTCGGGAGGGTGGGCCGAGCCTCCTGCCCACCGCGGACGCCCTTCTGGAGCACCCTTTCCTGTGCTCACAGGGCCACGGGCCCCAGGACACATCACACTGTGTCCCGCACACACGTGGGCCGCACATCAGGGTGGCTCGTTTCTGATTCTGTTTAAATGATCCCATCATTAGTACAGTTGGCTCTGGAGGGGGTCAGGCAGCGATGGCCCTCGGTTCTAGGCCAGCCTGGGCTCTGAGGAGCACTGTTGTATGGAGACATCTTACGTCCCTTCTCCGATGGGCCCTGCCTTCCCCACCTCTGTTCAGGTGGCCAGGCTGGGCGATGGGCTCCCAGGGCTCCTCACCCCCCATGTGCCCCTGCACCCCTGCCCTGATGAACCAACGGGTGGGGACTCACCTTGTCTCACTAGGATGGACCCTCGTGGACTCCAGCTGGAGTCAGGGCTTGGGCCCCGGAGCGGGTCAGCTGTCCCCGCAGAGCCAGCAGCCGTCTGGAAAGCCGGAGTGGTTGACCTCAAGTGACCTCAGGCATCTCCTTTTATTTTACAGATCAAACAAATGGAGACGGAAGAAGGTCGGTTAAGACACGAGGTCCAGGATGCAAGAGACCAAAACGAGCTGCTGGAGTTCCGGATCCTGGAGCTGGAGGTGCTGGGTGGGCGCGGGCACTGGGCGCACCGGGCACAGGCTGCCATCCTGCGGAGCTGGGGTGATGGAGGGAGTCACATGGCCTTCCTGACCTGAGCTTTTGCTTATGACCCCAAGAGGGTGGGTTGGAAAGGGGGTGACTCTCTGCATGGGGGACCATGGAGGAAAGGAGGGCAAAAAATACCCAGAATGAATGCAACCCGAGTGTCTGTTTCTAGACCGTGGGGGCTGGACAATCACGGCTGTGCCTTGTGGTACCATGGGGGCCACACGCCTGACCACAGTGGTCAGCCCAGTGACGTTCCCTTCTTGCTCATTTAAGCCCCTGAGTACAGGCAGTTGGGTGCCCTTCTGTCCTCTGCCACGACCTTGCCTCCTGCAGTGGGAGGAAGGCACCCTTGGGGAAGGGGCCACACGCATGGATGGCCACATGCTGCCCTCACCTGCTACTGTCCCCCTCCTGTGAGGGCAGCTGGGGGCGTGGTCCCCTGTGAGGCCTTAGGAAGTGATCTGGACTGGCGTCTGCCCCGCTGACCACCCACACACAGCTTGGGGGCCTCCTTCTTAGTCCTGGTCAGCCTCAGGACCCTTGGTGATGAGGGGGGCATGATCCTCGCTGGCAGGAGTGACCAGCTTCTGAACAACACCGTGAGCCAGCTCTGCTCGGTGTTTCTCTGCACCAGTATTCCCTGCCTTGTTTTCTGGCATCCCCGTGCACCAGGGTGTGGAGCGTGGGTCTCCACTTGCCCACCAAGGAAGCAGGTTGAGCCGTTCCTCTGGGTCCTCTGCCCCTCCCCCCACCCCGCCCGAGAGGCAGGAAGTCTCTGTGCGCGTGAGCAAGTGTGCGTGTGTGTGTCATGCCAGGGCTCTGGCCATGTGACCCTGGGTGAAGATGGGGGCCCCCAGGGGCTCACTCTGGTTGGTCTGGTGAGGACACTGCTCCCTGAGGCTCCCAACAGCCCTGGCGTTCACAGTGGACGGAAGGTTGGCAGCGGGGGTGGTGACTCGGGGCAGGGCGCTGAGCTGGGATCCCAGGGCCTGTCTGGGCCGGGAGCTCCCTTCCCGCCGACCCAGCGTCCGCACAGGGGCCGCCTGCTGCCCCTGGGGCTTTGTTTCACAAATGCGGACCCCGTTTGGCGGTCCCCACCGTGTCCCCAGCACAGCCCCGTGCCAGCCTCCCACTCTCTGTCCTAGGAAAGGGAGAGGAAGTCACCTGCTATCAACTTCCACCACACCCCATTCGCAGAAGGAAAGAGCCCCCTCCAGGCCTACTGCGAAGCGGAAGGGGTGACGGTAAGCCCCCCACCCCTCACCCTGCACCCCGAGCCGCCCCGCCCGGCTGGCACTCACCTCTGCCTGTCTGCCTCCAGGACATCCTGGTCACGGAGCTGATGAAGCAGCTGGACATCCTGGGGGATAACGCCGTAAGTGTATGTCGCTCTCCTGACTTGTGCATGCCTCCTCATGCCGGCCGCCACCCCCGCCAGCCCCCCGGGGTCCGGGTCCCCCGTGAGTCCCGCCGCCAGTCAGCCACAGCTGCCCTGCCCACCTGCACCCTCCCCGCGGCCACAGCTGCTTGGGGCGGCCCCTCTCTCCTGATGTCCCCGTGCCCGGCTGGGTGGCGTCCAGCAGCCAGAGGCTGGGAGCTCGGGGCTCTGCTCTGCCGGGCGGGGAGGCCGGGCCTGCACACCCGTCCCCTCCAGCAGCGACGCCTCTGGCCAGTGGCCTCTGTTTCTGGAATCCCTGTCAGTCTTTAAGCCTCTCCATACCCTTGATACCCTAATGCTCCTTCCTGGGCCTCAGATATCCCAGACTCTTAGGGGTTCCCGCTTCCCTGGGTTTGGGGGAGGGGCAGATACCACATATAATCTGCAAATCTTATTAAGGGCACAGTTTCAATTTCTACAGCAAACTCCTGGAAGAATACTAATTCCTGGGTGACTGTACCCTTTCATCCCACCCTCCCTCCACCCCTGGCTCCACCCTTCACCGTCTGTCTATCATCCCTCTGTTCATCTGTTCAACTTTCCTCCGTCCCTCCATCTTCTATCTTCCATCGCTCCTCCATCCCTCCTGCACCCATCCATCCGTCTGTCTTCTATCTGCCCTTTATCCATCATCCTGCAGCCATTGAGTCCCCTGTCCAACGAGCAGCTCAACTGTGCTAGAAGGCAGCCCCACCCTACCACCCAGAACTTTTCTTCCTCCAAGGTCTACTAATAAGTGTACAGTCTATAGCTGGTCTTAAGACACCTTGGTTTCCCCATTCTGGTGACTGTTTGAGAAAGAGCAAGGCACTCAGTCAAATTAGCACACTGCATGAAGTAGATGGAGAAAAAAGCAGCAACAAATGCATGCAGACACACCCACACATCCTCAGCCACACACCCCAAACCCAGACACTCAAGCATGTTCCTGGGGCGTTGCTCTCCCAGCAGCTGTAACACGTGCAGGGCCTGTGCTGACAGGAGCCTTTCTGTCCTTGCGTCCCCTCCACTTGGGCAGGGAGGCTCCGCTGGCTGCATTTGGCCCTTTGCCAGGTCCTGTGCGCTGCATCTGGGCTGTAGGTCGTTGAGGCATTAGCCCATAGCAAGGATGGGATCCAGCCCTGAGTTAATGGGCCCCATCATGGGCTCTTGGGAACCATATTGGTTAACCTTCTGATTCACAGCTAGAGAAACTGAGGCCCAAAAGGACCCCTGCTCAGGTTCACAGAGCTGATGTAGGATGAGCCCAGCTCTGTCCAGCTCCTCCCCAGCCCTGTAGCTGCCCACTCAAGAGCTCAGGGGCAGGACGGCCATGGGGCTCTCAAGTGGCCTCAGAGCACCGCGACAGAGGCTACTGGGGACTGGAGGACACGCCTTCAGATTTTATGCTCAGGTAGCCATGGGGAGACCTTGCCAGTTCCTGTCAGTGGGCTGAGGGGACATCCCTCCAGGTGGTCACAGTTGAGCATATGGGCGCACGTCACATGCGCCTCGTGACCTGGGACTGCACCTCGTGGACAGATCCATTCCTGCAGCTCAGAGCGGCCCTACGTCTGAGGAGGTGACAGCGACAGCCTGGCCCCTGCTACCGTCACAGCCAGGGTGTACTTGTGCTGTGGGTGCTGTGTGCACAGTTCATCTCAGACACGCTCGCAGCCTCCAGACTGGCTATGTGGGTACCTGAACCCCAGACCTCAGTTTGCTCAAGGATCAGGGTCCCCCCGCCCCCCGCAATGGGCAGCGGCACTCACCACCACTGTCCCTGGATGCAGAGGGCTGGATCACCCAGGGAGGGAAGAGCAGGGGCCAAGAAGGCAGAGCAGAACGCGCTTTGGCGAGGCCGGGGCAGGGAGACGTGGTCAGCTCCGGGCCAGGCTGCTCCCCCAATGGGACGCTGCGGGCCCTTCAGCCCAGCGTGACCATGTCCTGGTAGGATCTCTCTGAAGCCCCTTGCTCAGCCTTCCCTGGTTCCTGTCCTGGGGTGGGGGGGGTGCCCAGGTACCTGGCCAGCTTCCCCAGGAGCAGGGGGTGTGAGGAGCGCGCGCCTAGCCCGAATCCAGGCCGAGTCAGGGTAACGGTGACCCAAGGACAGAGCTTGCTCCACGCCTACAGCACCTGGTCACTGGCCCCCACTTTGCTGACTGCTGCTGGTGAGAGACCCTGCCTTGGGAGAGCTTTCTGAGCAGACTGCCCCTGATTCAGGGGGCTTCCAGGCTGTAGGGGGCTGTCCTCCAGCTCAGTGACCCCAGCAGGCTCCGCCCTGCTCCCGTCTCCCCCCCCCGGCACACGGGGCCCAGCAGTGGGGACAGTCAGCTCCTGCCCTGCCCGGGCGCTGCTGCGGGCGGCTGTCAGGGTCTGAGCGAGTGAAGGGCAGTGATAAAATACCTCCCAGGTGGCCCCTTGGGAAGAGGCATGAATACAATGAACAGAAAAAAGGCAAAGAGCAGGGAGGGGATGGAGAGCCTTTCGTAGCCATGAGTGTCAGGTCTTCACCCACATTTCCAAGTGGTGCTCTAATAATAATGCAGCTGCATATGTGGAGAGCTGGCTTTGAACAAGGACGCAGACAGGGACCGTGGGGACACATGTATTGCTGCTGCCTGTGTCATGCTGTCCCACCCCGGCGTCGCCCTCAGCTGGCCATGTCCCGGTCACCAGTGGTGGGAGCACGGAGGGGACAGGATAGAGAAGCACTCAGAGTCCACAGGGTCAGGAGTAAAAGGGGTTGAAGACCCCAGGAGACTGTTTCAGAAAAAGTGACCTCAGAGGTGACCCAAGCCCCCTGTGCCTCTCTCCATTAGTCTCACTCCTGGCACCCCCCATTCAACCCCACTGGGCACCGCCATTCACCACCCACCTGGCACCCTCTACCAGTCATCCCCATTTACTTCCCACCTGGCAACCCCATTCATCGCTTACCTTTACCCCCATTCACTCCCTACTGGGATCCCCAGTCACCCTCCTCCTGGAACCCCCATTAAATNCCCCTCCCCATGCACCCACACCTCATTATTTCAGTCTGGGTGCCTCTGAAAAGCACTGCCTCTGACCGTACACGTGTCTGCTTTGGGTGCAGAATCTCACCAATGAGGAGCAAGTGGTCGTCATACAAGCTAGGACCGTCCTGACCTTGGCTGAAAAGGTGAGGACAGCACCTATGTGGATGCTCTTGGGACAGGGTTGGGCCCAAGGACCCCCTGTGGGTCCCTGTCTCTGTGCTCAGCCCAGAGAGGACGCTGTCCTTGGAGGAGGGGCTTGTGGGGTGTGTGTGTGGGGGGGGTCCATGAATCCTGTCCACCTTGGAGGAGGGGCTCCTGGGGTGTGTGTGTTGGGGGGGGTCCATTAATCCTGTCCACCTTGGAGGAGGGGCTCGTGGGGGGTGTGGGGGGTCCATTAATCCTGTCCGCCTTGGAGGAGGGGCTCCTGGGGTGTGTGTGTTGGGGGGGGTCCATTAATCCTGTCCACCTTGGAGGAGGGGCTCGTGGGGGGTGTGGGGGGTCCATTAATCCTGTCCGCCTTGGAGGAGGGGCTCCTGGGGTGTGTGTGTTGGGGGGGGTCCATTAATCCTGTCCACCTTGGAGGAGGGGCTCGTGGGGTGTGTGGGGGGTCCATTAATCCTGTCCGCCTTGGAGGAGGGGCTCGTGGGGTGTGTGTGGGGTCCATTAATCCTGTCTGCCTTGGAGGAGGGGCTCCTGGGTGTGTGTGTGGGGGTCCATTAATCCTGTTTGCCTTGGAGGAGGGGCTCCTGGGGTGTGTGTGTGGGGGGTCCATTAATCCTGTCCGCCTTGGAGGTCTGACAACGCACAGGTCAATGCCCACCACACATCACACATCAGCCAGACTCTGCCTCAGTTTCCTCCCCAAAGACTAGGCAATGTCGTGGGTCGTTTGCTTTCTGTTCACCCCATGAGGACCCTCCTCTGGGCGGTGCCCAGCCCATCTGGGCCCCTGCCCCACAGCCAGAGCCTGCCTGGCCGGCAGCTGTCACAGCACTCCTGGGGCCTCCAGCAGGAAGGGGAGAGGGAGTCCGGCAAGCAGGGCTCCGGGGCACGGGCCTGGGGGAGGACGCCGCCGGCTGAGCCCCCCCCCCCCCACCATGTGTCTGTTCCTGCCGAGGCCCTGCTAACGACCCTCCCCTCCTCGGGGAAGTGGGGGTGTCTGGACACTGGGCGCAAGCTCGCCCGCCAACCCAACCCCTGCTCCTCGGCTGCCCGTGGGGCCTGCAGGGAAGTGGGACGGCTTTGGTGCCTGCGTGGCCACCGGAAAGATCCCCATCACCTGCTCTTTCGGTTTGTGTCCAGTGGCTCCAGCAGATCGAAGAGACGGAGTCGGCCCTGCACCGAAAAATGGTTGACCTGGAGACTGAGAAGGTTGGTGGGCGTCTTGCCTCGTGTGTGCAGCACGACGTCACCGGGTGGGTGCCTGAGGCCGAGACACGGGTCCTCTTGTGTTTCAGGAGCTGTTCAGTAAGCAGAAGGGCTACCTGGACGAGGAGCTGGATTACAGGAAGCAGTCCTTGGACCAGGCTCACAGGGTAAGAGACTCGGCAGGGTAGGTGCAGACTCGGGGTGGAAATGCGGACAGGGCTTCACACGTCGGGTGGCGTCTCTCAGGGTCCAGTGTGACCACCGTGGGGTCACTCTCCACATGTCTCCCTGTCAGTGAGGTCCGAGGATGCGCTACTTGCCCCGTCAGCACTTCACCCCGTGAACACAGAGCTCATGGATATTTAAAATGAGTTGAAAACGTAGGATTCCTGAGAAGTGACGCATTTACAAGCTAATTGAACACAGTGGGATGTAAGGAAGCTCGTTCTCTGGGGACCCCTGCTTGTGGGCGCCTGCTCCCAGAAGCGTGTTTCCTGCCGATGCGCCCGCACTGCGGTTCACACCGAGACCGGGAGTGCCTGCACACGCGTCTCCGCCACCCGGACTCAGTCCTCACCGACTCGGGTTTGAGACCCAGGCATCTCATTTGAGCCTCAGCTGCCTGTGTGTCAAGAGGGTGGATCCAGATCAGGGCTAGTGTGGCTGCCTCTCAGATGAGCACAACGGAGGCCCAACAGGCGTCCCGGAGGCGGGAGCGCTACCCCAGCACGGGCGTGTCCTTGCTGGTGTCTGTGTCACCTTGCAGCAGCGCGTCCAGTGTGTGCTTTTGTCTCCCCTGGACACGTCCCTACGGTCCGCGCATGTCATGGCCCCAGTTCAGGAAGAGCTGCCCAGTGGCCCTGGAGAGGCGGCCCGAGAATCGCCAAGGGCTCTGGAAGTGACCGAGCTGCTAGCGGGCGCCTGGGGCCAGGGGCGTCCGTGTGGTAAACGGAGGCGTTATTAGGTCCCGGCCCTGGATTGTGAGGAGAGTGAGGTAATTGTGCGCAGAGCACCTAGGGCCCCAGTGGGTGCTGCCCAGCCTGGAAGCTGGCAGCCTGATGTTTCTGTTAACCCCAGCAGGGCGCCTCAAGGCAGGGCGGAGGCTGTGCTGGGACGACGGTGTGGCCCACTCAGCAGCCAATCCCTGCGGGACACCTGTGGGGGCAGCCATAGAGGAGGTGGCAGAGGGAGGTGGCCTCAGAGCCCAGCCGGTGCCGGTGGGCCTTCCCAGAACTATGTGCCAAGATCCCTGTTTCCAGTCCACGGGGCCGGGTGGGAAGCACGCTCACAGTATATGGGGGCAGCCGACAGCTCTGAGCGCACCCCCCCCCCCAGGATGATCCCTGTGCTCTGGTCGTACATCCCAGACACGCGCAGGAAGGGGACAGCTCGCCTATAGGTCCCAGGGGTTACTTGGGAGACAGCTCAGGAATAGGAATTTATTACATGTGACATCAGCGCAGAGAAGATGGGTCAGTGGACGTGACCTCAGAGAGCGGGCTGTGCACCTGCACTTCAGAGAGTCGGGGAGCAGGGTGGCCTCTCCAGCCGCAGCGCTGTGTGACGCGGTTGGGGGTGGGGGGCCGTCCCTGGGGGATGACCATGGGGGGCCCCCCCCTTCTGTTCCAGCAGCAGGACACATGTTTGCTGTCTCTTGTTTTCTTCACCTGCCATTCTTCGCTTGCACTTCCTGGACAGTCAGCCTGATCTGTCATTCATGAAGCCCTGATGTGGAGGGTGGCACAGACGGCCCTGGGGTGCCCCCGGGGGAGGGCTGCAGGCCTGTGGGCACCTGTCCAGGCTTCACTCCCTCCCTGCTCTGTTTGTGGCCGCAGGGCCACGGGTGGGGAGTCCATGCTGTGTGCTGACCTCCCTGGGGAAGCTTCCAGCACGTGGGGAGGCTGGGGAGAGGCCATGGGCCCAGGGGCGAGACTCACAGGGCAAAGTCACATCTCTCCCACCAGCTTTGTGTGAAGCCATTGTGATGCTAATTCTAAGCCTCACACTCAGCTGCATTTATGTATTTTGTCAATGCTTGCGCATATCTTTACCGCCTAAGCTCTTCTGCTCTAAGAAGCAGTGGTTGATGGGGACAGTGAGAAGCTTGTGACAGCTGGGGACAGTTTACTCTGTGGCTGTCAAGAGCAATAAAACGTGAGGTCCAAAGGCTTTTTGTTTTTCATTTCCTAAAATGTCCACTAAGCTGAAAGGACTTTTTATAATCACTTTGCCTGAAGAAATAGAACCCTTCATTTTTGAAGACGTTACGGTTTTGATGGGAAGATGGGTTTTTCTGTAGTTGAAGAATTTGGTTTTTTCAAAGCTTGTATCAGGAAAATTCCCCGAGGAAAGAGCTTTAAGAGTACTCCAGGTCAAATTGGCAAATCCTTAGGAGTTACATAACATGGTATGCATGTTGGCTGCTGAGTTATGGCAAAGAGATCATTTTGCATTGGTTCATGGTGGTTTCTGGGTGTTGCACTGGACTTGTGGGAGGCGGCAGAGGGGTGAGCCCCACGCCCCATCCCCCACGCAGCTCTCTCCCTGTCTCCGTGTCCCCGCCCACCCTGCCTGCAGCCCCAGCCCGGCTCCCTCAGTCCTGGCCTGGGCGTCCCGGGGCCGGGCTCCACTCAGCCTGTCAGCCTCTCTGCTCCTCTTGGGTGCTTGCCCTCATGGGTGGGCGGCCTGTGGGATTACGGGTCCTTCCCCTGAGATCTGTGGTGGACAGCACACGTCTGGGGACCGTGGTCACGGAAGGGTAGGGTGGTGCACCTGCTTGGGGACCAGGGGCCTGAGGGGCTCCCTGTTAGAGCCCTTCCGGGCAGGGTGAGGACGAGACTCAGGCGCCCCCTGCAGGGTCCCGATCCCAGCTCTCCCCATGGGACCCCGTGCAGGTTGTCTGTCATCACTTGTCTCCTGACCTCGGGCTACTGAGAGCTGCAGCCTCCCGGAAGGGGTGGCACCAGCTGGCTCTGCAGACCCGGGGTCTTCAACCAGGCCGGGCAGTGCACACCAGGCCCCACGGTGCAGGCATTTTCGGGATTTATCATCTTGAGAGTGGAGGTGGTGAAGCCGGGAGGGGGCGCGGGGACACACGGGGCCTCGAGGCCGAGCGAAGGTGAGGCCTTGTCTGAGGCGGCATCACTGACCCACACCACGGGTGGCATTGAGGACCACAGAGTGGCCTGGCCTCGGAGAAGCTGGGTCAGGGACTTGCCATAAATTCTGTCCGTATATCAGACAAACCGCTGTGAGTGTTGCCCTTCTTCCTCAGTGGGGCTCATAAGCCCAGGGTTTGATAAGAATTCTGCCCCTGAAGTCTCGGTGCACATGTAAACAATCGTTTAGAGGTGAATGAATGCCCCCTGTGTTTCCCCTCTACAGAACGTCATTTAAGCCAGTTGAAGGGAAGTAGTCCCCTCTGTGGGGTGGCTTGGACTTTGGAACCCCGGGGGTCACGGGGTTGCTTGGCCCCCGGCAGGCCCAGGCGGCCCTTTGGGAAGAAGGCGAGACTAACGTCTGCCCTCCCGCCCCCAGCACATCCTGGAGCTGGAAGCCATGCTCTACGACGCCTTGCAGCAGGAGGCCGGGGCCAAAGTGGCCGAGATTCTGTCGGAGGAGGAGCGCGAGAAGCTCAAGGCGGCCGTGGAGCAGTGGAAGCGCCAGGTCATGAGCGAGCTGCGCGAGCGGGACGCCCAGATCCTGCGGGAGCGCATGGAGCTGCTGCAGCTGGCACAGCAGGTGCGCCCGCGGGCGGGGGTGCCTGGAGCAGGGGGCTGGGCGCTTCGTCCCCAGTCCCCTGACCACGCCCTCCTGCGGCCTGTTCTCCAATAGCCACATCTCCAAAGGCTGGCCCTTCCGTGGCCACGCCCTCCCACGGCCACGCCCTTCTTGGTGTGCTTTCCAATAGTCACATATCTGATGGCCACGCCCCCCGCGGTGTGCTGCCCAATAGCCGCGCCCTCCCATGGCCACGCCCTTCTTGGTGTGCTTTCCAAGTCACATATCTGATGGCCACGCCCTCCGCGATGTGCTGCCCAATAGCCACGTTTCCAACGGCCACGCCCTCCCATGGACACGCCCTTGTGCCAGACGCCCTGTCCCTTCATATCAGCCACCTGGGCTGCACCACCTGCCCCTGCGGGTGACACATCCCCTCTCCTGGGACCCATGACGGTGAGGTCTCTACAGTGACCCCTCCTTCAATGGTCAGGACGTGGTGGGGCGTCTTCTGGGGAGCAGTGTCTCAGCGCGCTGGGGGCAGCCCCTGACTCCTAGCCTTGCGCACTTCGGGACCTCAGGCCAATCCGCCGTCCGTCCCTAACAGAAGGTGCAGGGCCCTGGCACCCTGGACAGGCTTGGGGCTACAGACATGCCTCTGCTCCCCTGTGTGTGCCCTCAGGGCTCGGAGGGGGCCTTTCTGGATGTGCTCTGTATTCAGAGGCTCGACTGCAAAGTCAGATAAATTAGTAAACCACAGTTTCCCGTGAATGTTGGTGAGTGATGTCTGACCAGAGGATCAGTCAGCTACCAGGACACTTGCTGCTGGATTCAGGGTGGTCAGTGTGGCCATTACCTGTGGGCCCCTCTTGCCCATCAGGCTGTGGCCAGAGCTTGCTGCTTGCAGGCTCAGGGTCCAGGCACAGCACCTCGGTCCAGACCTGACACGCAAAATTTGCATCCAGTTGGTCTGGTACACCACAGTGAGGACTGGGGCTTCAGGCACGGTGTCGCTGTGTTGAGGAGAATCCCCCTGGGACTGGCTCTGTGGCCTTGTGGCGGCTCTTGGCGCTGCTGTGGTGGCATTTGGGAAGGGCATGAATCGATTCCTTGGGCTTCGAGCATTGTGGCGTACGATCTGAAGGTGTAGGGACTCTTGTTGGAGCAGAGCAGCCGGCTAAGAAAGGCTGTGTCCAAAAGGGAAACTGAGGCAAGCAAGGCTGCTGCTCTGCTCAGCCACGGCCTCCCGCAGCCCACGGACAGAGGACAGACAGGCTCCCGGCCCCTCGTGGTAAATGAGTACAAACCTCAAAAGGGTTTTCTCCAAGTCCTTGGTTTCCTAAATACATACTCTGATTACTGAAGATTTTCCTCTTTTTAATATTGCAGAGAATTAAAGAGTTAGAAGAGAGAATAGAAGGTCAGAAGAGGCAAATAAAGGAACTGGAGGAAAAGGTAAAATAAATGCAGTTTTGGGGATTGTTGGGTTCACCGGGCGCAGAGGGCTACACCCTGGCCCTAGTGTGCGCTCCGACGGGCGAGGCGCAGTTGAACAGGAAGAGGCTCCAGGGCAGAGGCCAGGGATCCCCGGCTCTGGGAACGCCCCTCTGCAGTGACCCAGCCGTGCCACCTTGGAGGGGCCGTGTTGCTTACGGACTCAGTTTCCCCAGCTGTAGCAGAGGGGGCTGGGCTAGCGACCTAGGGTCCTTGTAGCGCTGGTGGCTGTGCTGAAGTACACGATTCCTCCCTGTTTCCCAAGCGTTGCTCTGAAAATCAAGTTCCGGCAGGACCAGATTTTCTCTGGGAAGCAGGTCACCCGTCCCATCTGTCTCTTGTTTCCGATCCTTTCTGTCCTTTACTTCCAGGCCTAGAACCTCAGGTGCTGGTGTGCAGAAGGTTTGGGGCCACGCAGCTTGGGGCCCTGGGGCAGACACTCTGGCTCTTTTCCTGGACCCCCAGCCTTACTAGGCATGGGGGTCACAGCGCTCTGTCCACTCTTGGTGACAGCCTGACTCGGTGGTCCCCAAATCAAGGTGTCTGGAGTGTGCCCAGAGAGAGCCCTGCCTCTTCCCGTGGCATCGCTTACTCTGGCATAGTTCTTTTCCTGCGATTTAGGGATGTTTTAGCATCTCCGTGGTCACACTGACATTCGGTTCTTGCAGTCGGTCCTGGCTGTGGGGTGGATGTGCCCCACATGGCCTGCTCCCCACTGAGCGCTGAGTGAGGTGGCCCGTGGGTCCGCCTCTCTGCCTTGTCCCTTCCGGGGAAAGCGGGAGGCTGGCCGCTGCACGGGAGCCCTGCGGGCTGCACAGCCTCAGCCTCCACCCGGGGAAGAGACAGCACAGGCCCCGTGCCCGGGGGAGGCGTGGCCCCTCCCAGGGGGCAGCCCACCCCACCCCGCCCACCCCCGCCCCTCAGTGCCNGTGCCGACACCTGCCCCTTCCCTGGGCACACCACTGCCATCTGCCCAGCGGTCATTGTAGGAACTGTGTAGCCCTACTGTGCCGGCGCCCGGAGCGCCCCGTGAGCGGCCCCAGGATCCGTGCCGGGCGGGACGCAGAGAGGTGCCCTGCAAACAGGGTCTGCTGCCTCGCAGATGCTGACACGCCGGAAGCTTCCCCCAGGCCCAGAGGCACAGGGCACTGTTCTCAGGGCTCCGGCCTCACAGCGCGCGCAGCCGCTCCTCCAGAACACACGGCATTTCCCCTTGCGTGTTACTGTGAGCACGTTTGTGTGTTAACTACCTGGATGTTAAGCACCGGGTGTGAGTCCCTCTCATGTGGCCCGAGACTCTATTTCCCAGCAGCTGTGCCCCCGCCAGACCTTCCCTCGTGTCTGCGTTGGCTGGTCTCCCCACCCCCAGCCCCAGTGAGGCCCCGTGTGGCATCTGTCCAGGTAGTTGGTCCTTTACCGCTTACAGTGGGACCAGAGTCTTGTCGGGGCGCTGGGTTTGCCACAGGACCCTGTCCTCATTATCAGCCAGCGAGGGGCCCGCCGTCAGCTCCATGGAGAAGGAAGAGCCGGGGGCGGTGGAGACGCTCGTGTGGGGGGCTCGTGTGGGGACACGCTGTCGCTGTGGCCCCGCCCAGCGCGAGCCGCGCACGCGGGACACCAGCCTGCTCCTGTGCCCGGTGGACCGCGCGTCTTGTTCTGTCTGTGATCACTGTCCTTTCTTGCCAGACATCTACAAACTCTTTTTCTCTCTCTTTCCCTCCATGTCTCTGCCCTCCCTCGTTCCTTTTTCAGTTTCTATTTTTGTTCTTATTTTTCTCCTTAGCTTTCATTCTGTGGTCATAGCTCGCCCGGGCCCCCTGACGCGGTGAGTATCACATCGGCCGCTGGTGTCCGGCGAGGGGCCCGCCAGCTCTCCAGGGGCCGCCCCGCGCGGTTGTTACGCAGCCTCCCGGCAGCCTGCAGAGCCTGCGCCCTGCCCTCGGCCGGGATTCGGGGCTCTGATCGCCGAGGGCTCAAGGGCACCTGCCTGTCCTGAGCAGGAGGGAGAGCGAGGACCCCTCCCGGGGGGCCTCACACAGGCGAGGCCGCATGCACGGCACCCTGGGGGCTCCGGGCCCCGCCTGTCGCATCGGCAGGAAGCAGTGCTGAGAGCATGTGTCCCTTTCCCGAAGTGCTGAGGACGAACTTGGGCCACCCGGGGCGCTCTGCCCGGCTTCCACGATGTGAGGGTCTCATCCGTGGGCGTGAGAGTCATGCTCAGCTGTAGTGTCACTACTGTGGCTTCAGACCAGGGCCGCGTTGAGGCTGCTGCTGCCTCGCCTTCCCGCTTGGCCGTGCCCACCCTTCTGAGGCCATCCCCAGAGGCTCCCCCCCGCCATCCCGCCAGCCCCTTCCTCCCCAGAGACGCCTCCCTGACGCGTGTCCTGCCGTTCCCTTCCAGCCCCCGGAGGAGCCGGACCCCTTTCCTCCAGCTGGACCGGAGAGCAGCGGGTGCCCAGGCGGCCACACAAGACGGAGGGCATCTTGTCTCTGCGGACCCGGCCCGACCAGGAAGAGGGAGAAGGGGGCCCTTTGAGCACCTCTGGGCAGCAACTGTCCGCTCTGTGGGCCAGAATTAGAACTAGTTTCCGACTGGGGCTCCTCCGAAGGACGCCTGGTCTGGGCTGCTGGACCCTGGGCCTCCACATCCCGGCGCCAGGGGTGCATGAGTTCCCTGCCGAGCAGGCGCAGAGAGCTGCTTCTGTGCGGAAGCATCCAGAGCCCCGTGCTCCCGTTCGTGGACCCTGAATCACGCGACACACGTCTCAGATGAACGGACACAGGCACCCCACAAAATGACCCAAGGAAGCCGGTGACCACAGAGGTGACCTTCAATCAGGGAGGCCCAGATGGGTCCTGGGGGGTGTTCTGAGGACAGCTTCCCAGGCCACCTCAGGTGGCCTAGGAGGACTCGCTTGCTGGGGTCCTGGGCACCTACTAGCCGACGCATCCCTGCCTGGTTTGATGACGCCGTCACCCGTGGGAACAGCCGTGGCTGCCGCATGCACTGTGCCATGACCCCCGGCCTCCAAGGCCGCCCTGAGCCTCACAGAGGAGCGCATGGGACCGACCAGAGGGAGACTGAGGCACGTGGTTTTGGGAGGCGGGACAAGACAGGGCCTGGACTCACCGGAAAGGGGGCCTGGCTTTCCTGGAACGCAGAACCCCAGACTGTGGAGGCCTGGGTGCCCAGCGCCACCCCTGCCCCGAGGCCGTGGGCTGAGCGGGGCCAGAGCTGCGGGTGCAGAGCCCCGGCCTCCGCTCTCAAGGGCAGCCGTGCACCTGTGATCCTGCAGCTACGAGAAGGGAGCCTGATGCCCAGGTGGCGAGCAGGTAAGTGCAGCCATTGGTCCGTGCAGACCGCGTTCCCCGTTCCCTGCCCCTCACTGTGCGGAGCCCTCGAGGGCCGTACCTCCCTCTGCTTGGTCCAGTGGTCCCAGCTGAGAGGTGACTTCGGTTTGCTGGGACCTGCCCTGCTCTGGGCATCTGTCCAGGCCAGTAGAGACAGGGAGGGGTGGCTCACTGTCCACCACCCGCCCCCCTGGACCAGAGTCTGCTCCCCGAGGGGCATCCCTGCATAGGCTCCTCAGTGCTGACCCCTGGGGGCCTCCTCGCCCAGACCCAGGATACTCCCTCCATGGGCACAAGAGTGGGCCAGGGTGGCCTCATCTCCCGGCAGTGAAGGACTGCCCAAATGTGCTCCAGCCCCCACGGGGTCTGCTGGCCAGCCCTGCCCATTCCCGCCTTCCTGTCCCAGAAGCTCCGGGAAAGGAAAGTTTCCTACTCTGTCTGCAAAGCAGTCCCTCCCTCCTCCTCCTCCTCCTCCTGAGCCCCAGCCCCCAGGGCTCCCCTTCCCTTCAGGCACTGTCATGAGCTTGGATGAGCTCAGGGGTCAAGGCCTCTTCACCCCTCACCCCCTCTCCCTGGCTGCCCCCGCCCCTCCCCCTGCCCCACACCCTGCAGGCCAGGAGGCTGTCCTCTGGTGGAGGCTGCTGGAGGCCACACCCCAGCCGCTGGGCGGGGCCTGTGCCATCAGGGCGCCTGCTCCTCTGCTCCTCGGACTGAAGGGGGTTCCCCAGGACGAGCGGCGCTGTGCAGGGAGGGGAACGGAAGCGGAGACAGAGGCCGGGGCTGTGGGAGGGGAGAATGTGAGACCGCCACCAGCAACACGGTCTCATCTCTCACGGAGCGCGTCTGGTGCGTGTTCCTTCAGAGGGGCACACAATGGCGTGTGGGGGACCCCGGGTCCCCCGGGGGGCACGGCCTCAGCCTAGGAAGGTCACTCTCAGGCTTGTTCTGGAACGGAGCAGGACCAGCCCTGGTCCCAGGGACGCCCGAGGGCTTGCAGGAGCTCCAACCCAAGCGTGCGCTCTGGGAGCCTGGGGCTCCGGCTGCGGTTCGCAGCTGGTGCAGAAGCCCTGCGACCGCGCGCTCGGGGCTCCGGAAAGTGCCGAGCGCACCACGCTTGCCTTTGATTGCTTGGCGAGGACAGCCCACAGTCACGGCCTGGCCTTAAAGGTCACCCGTAGCGAGGTGATGGTGAACACGTGCTTCATAGCGGCACGTGCCCAGTTGGAAACACGCTACCCGGGGTCCCTGGAAATGCCCCACCAACATCCTTCCCCGCAGTGTGTCCCCAGTGAGCCAGCCAGTGGCTCGGGGCCTGCCCTTCGGTGCTGGGGACAGGGTAGACCCGCCAGGCTTTGGAAGGACACTTGGTGCCCCCAGAGCTATGAGCGGGTCCTGGGGTGGGGAGAGGGCAGGGACGGGAGCAGGTGCTGGGCAGACACAGCTGCCCTCACAGACCCCCGGGCCTGGGCGGAGCCGGGGGTGCTTACAGCAGGGCGCCCTCCACGCGGGGCTGGCGGGGGTGGGGGCAGGGGACACCTTGCACAGCAGCCCCCTCGAGGGGGTCAGACACTCGCAAAGGTGCACAGACACAGACCCCAGAGAGCGGCCTGCCTCCTCTCTGCCCAGTCACCTAGCCTCCCGGCCGCCTGGGCATCAGGGAGAGAGTTCTGGAAAGCTAGTCAAAGTGGGAAGACGTATGAAGTGGTGGCCCCGGGCCGGCTGTCACAGCGGACAAGGAGAGTAGGTCTGACACCCCGGTGTCCCCTGAGAGGTGGCCTCTGACAGCGGGGTGCAGCCCGAGGGGCCAGTGTCGCTGTGAGTTTGCTCAGCCCAGTGAGATGACGCCCATACGTCTTATCCGGGGTGACGTTAACCTTTATCGCGGGGGGACGCCACCTCCGGCTCTGCACCGCAGACGTGGTGTTCATGCCTGGTGAGCGCACTGGGGAGAAGCAGCTGAGGCCGCAAGCCTCTCCGCGAGCTTCTGGCGTGGACTTTGGCGGCCGTGGGTGCCGCGGTGCTGCCACAGGCTTTCCAGCGCCCGCTCCTGCTGTTTTATTCCCACGTTCCCTTCTTTGTCCCGTGATCCTGTCGGGATATTTATTCTGGGGGCTACAGTCCCGCGCCATCAGCAGGTATCTTCCTGTCGGGCTGTTCCGGCTGCTGAGCTTCAGGCGGCTCCTGCGTCCTGTTGACGCGCCGCCTGCTGCTGGAGCGCGTTCTCACCTTCTGCCCCCACGGGATGCTCCAGGCCACCTTCTGGCGTCCCCGGCCAAGGAGGACCTTCCTTCTGCTGTGCGGCGGTGTCCAGGAGCCAACATCTCCGGTGCTGGGTGTGCTCTTGCCCCGGGGGCGAGGCGATACCGTCCCCAGGCTGTCTGGGGACGGGGCTTGGACGGGCACGTGCACGTTTATTTCTGCATCTACCTGCCACCTGTCCACCATCTATCATGTATGAAAGTCATATGTGCGTGTCTGTCTGTCCTGTCCATCTGTCTACCCATCCATCCGTCCATCATCTCTCCATCATCCATCCATCTGTCCATTCATCCGTCTGCCTAGGTACGTATGTGTGTATGTATGTATGTATGTATCCATCCAACTATCTATCCACCTCTCTGCCTATCTATCCATCTGTCATCTATGTATCTCTCCATCATCCATCCGTCTATGTATCTATCCATCTGTCACCTCTCTCTCTATATATATATCATCTATTTATCCATCTTTCTATTATCTATCCATCTATCCTCTATCTACATATCTATCTATCAATCATCTATCACCTGTCTATCATAAAACCATGAGTTCATAATGATACCTCCAATGCTAGGTTAACAATTCAAGCTCCATCCCAGCCTCCCCCCATTATCTGTAACTCCTTTCTTTGGCACTGGCTGTGTACACTCTATGGACTCACTTGCTCGGCCCCAGTGTATGCATGGAGTAGCTGCAGAGTACGGGCTAACCCGTACAGCCTGTGAGAAACAGAGACCAACAGAGGTGCCTTTGTGCCCAGCTCCCCGTCTCTGTGGCTTGTACTGTTGTGCCCGATTCGCGAGTCCCCAGAGACCTCCAAGGAGCCGGCACCGATGCAAATACAAAAGGGTCTTTATTACAAGCTCGAGCAGGGGCTCACCCGCCTACCGCTGTCGTGGCAGCAAGATGAAGCCAAGAACAATAGTGAGTTGGGTTTTTAAGGAGTAAGGGACGGGGGTGTTACAGTACGTGTAGCATCATCACATAAGCACCAAGTACAATTGTCCAGCACCCCTGGTGACAGCTTTGACCATTCAGTATCTGTGAGGTGTTCGTTACTTTTGGCGGGACCCAATCATGACTCTTGAGAATCCTTTGAAAATGACCAATTATGAGGTGAGTTTAAAGGGCCCACGTGGGGTTCAGGCAAGTGGTGAGAAATTGGCTAGTTTGTATCTGCAGTTCCCAGCCTGACTCAGACCATAGGAGTGTTTCTTTTTTCGTTTTGATTAGCTGACCTGAGGGCGGTCTGAGGATGGCGTTAGCCTTGAACAGTCTGAGGCTTTTCCTGGGACTGGAATTGGGGCCACGTGCAGCCCGAGGTTGCTCTTAAGGGAGGACTTAATTTTCGGCTCTTCAGTACTGTGCAGACAAAGTGTTGTTTTCGCACGGGACTTCGCTGTTTTCTTTCCCACCTCCTCCGTGTGCCTGTGCTGTCCATTTGTCATGCGGTTAGTTCATTTGTCACGGCTTGGGCTCCACGTGGGCTTCCCCGCAGAGTGTTTTGTTTTATTTACACACAATAGAGGTCACTGTCTGTGCTGTACAGATCTCGGGGCTTGTATCACAACCCTGATGCAGTGCCAGTAGCCCTCAAACTCCCTCTTATGCCCTCTGCCTACANGCCTGATTCAAAGTCACAAGTGTTTGCTCTCATGTTTCCTTCTAGAATCTTGTAGCTTGATGTCCGACATTTCTGTCCAGGACTGGTTGGTTCCAAGTCCATTTTCACACGTGGGGACGGGCCTGGGTGGAAGCACATGTTTGCCCGTGGTAGTCAATCCCCTGCTTCTTCCCACCCTCTTTTAGTTAAAATCCCTCTGCTTGGGGCGCCCGGGGGCTCAGTCAGTTAAGCGTCCGACTTCGGCTCAGGTCATCATCTCACAGTTCGTGGGTTCGAGCCCCGCGTCGGGCTCTGTGCTGACAGCTCAGAGCCTGGAGGCTGTTTTGCATTCTGTGACTCCCTCTCTCTCTGACCCTCCCCTGTTCACGTTCTGTCTTTCTCTCTCTCTCTCTCAGAAAAAAAAAAAAACCCTTCTGCTTGTCCAAGTCCTGCTCCATGGCCAGCCCTGGGCGGGCTGGATGTCCTCCCCAGCTCCCAGTCACTACGCGCCAGGGGGCCAGGGGGACAGTGTGCCGCTTGCTGGTGTCCCCTGCGCTGGCGGCACCCCACGGCCCGGTCCGCACTGGTCCTGGGCTGGCGCCAGGTCTCTAGGGTCCGCGCCTGCCCGCTCGGGGTCCCCGGGCCTGAAGTGTGTGACATTAGCTGTCAGCAGACCCAGATTCACAGCTGCCAGCCAGCACCAGGCCCTCTGATGCGGCGTCCCAGGTGGCCCCCGAAGGGTGGCGGTCGTGCTTGAGGAGCCGCTCCTGTTCACCGTCAGTGAGCGCTGTGCGCACGTCGAGCAGGGAACTTGACGCCAAAATATCTGTAGTTTCTTCATCATAACCCAATGGAATTTTCTTCTTAATTCATGTTATTGTTTTATTAATTAATTCACTTATTTATGGAGCAAAAGGTAAGCTGTTTACTTTCCCTCATAGAAGGTTCAGCCACACATGAGCAACGAGCAACTCGAGTCTTTTCTTCCCCGGGGGTGGAGGCCGAGTTCAGAGGATCCCTGTCCTCAGGCGCTGCCTGTCCGTCTGGGGAGCAGGGACAGGCCCCTGGCGAGGCGGTGGAGCCGCAGCTGCCGGGCGCCGAAGGCCCTGCCTCGGCACCTGCCGTGCTCCCGCAGGACCCCGCCCCCGGCCTGGGCTCCCACCCCAGGTGGAGAGGAGGAGGGGTCAGAGGCCACGGTGAGATGTGCGCCCGTCTGATGGCAGGGGACACACCTGTGCAGCCTCCCGCTCACGTGAAGCCGCGGTGTTCGTGCCGCGCACGTATGCACGCGAGCCAGCGTGGAGGCCGCTGCTGGGGCACGCACTGCGTTAGTCCTGACGGCCCGGGCGCACCCCTGCCCTGGTCCGGGAATGGCCCAGCCGCTGCTCTCTTCTCTGCTGACCTCTAACCTCGGACCCCTGACTCCTGGCCAGCCCCTTTCCCCGAGGTGACTGCCATCTGGGACCCGGGCAGCGTCCCTGTGCAGCGCTTCGAGGCAGACGCGTGGGTGTCATTTGTGTGGTTTTGTGAGCCTTTAGAGAAGGAGTCATTACGCTTTATGTGCTTTTGGACACACTTCTTATGCTTAATATCCTTGTGCTAAGATTCACCCTGTTGTGTTCTGTACGCAACTGCGGGTCGGTGCTGTGACCTCTTCCTGGCACCCAACACACGTCTGCTGGACGCCCGGGTCTTGCTGGGCAGGTTCGCGTGGGACGCAGGAGCTGCCTGGGCGTCGAGTCGCTGGGCCGCCCAGCAGCGGCGCTCAGCCTCGGGGGCACTGCCAGACCCTCTTCTGCTCACGTGGTCCAGGGCACCTATTTTGCTCTTTGCATAGAATCCTGTGTTTGCCTTACGGCTAACATTTTCTCTGGCGTCACTAGCAGGCTTGAAGCCCACGGTTCCTCCCCTTTTATGCTCTGTCGCCTCACCCTTTCTCTCCAGCCAGCAGCCCACGCCTGCCGCCAGCTGCCTAGTGATCCAAAAATGTCACCACCTCGGTGACAGCGATGATGGATCTTCCGAGAAGCATGACCATGAAGCCATTAATAAGAGATGCCCATTATTAGAGCTCATAGCTAGAATCCTCCTCCGGGGCCTGAAGCCGCTGCTTGTGACCCCACATGAGAAGCAGAACTGAGAACTGCTGGAGAGCAGGCAGAAAGTGTGTGCAGTGTGTGAGCCCACGTATGTGCCTGTGCACTGTGTGTGTGCACGGTATGTGTGTGCATCTGTGCATTTAGTAGTGTCTGTGTGCAGCCCTGTGGATCTGTGTATGTGTGCATGTCTGTGTATTTGGGTGTGTGCGTGCAAGTCTGTGCATGTGTGTGTGCACATCTGTGCATGTGTGTGTGTGTATGTCCATGTCTGTGCACTCAAGTGTGTGTGTACACATCTATATATTTGGGTTGTGTCTGTGCACGTCTGTGCATTTGGGTATGTGTGTGTCTGTGCATGTGTGTGTGCATGTGTGTGCATTTGGGGATGTGTGTGCATGTCTGTGTGTGTGTGTGTGCATGTCTGTGCATTTGGGGGGTTGTGGTCAGGCAGAGGCCTGGGACCCTGGGCAGTGGGCTCTACACCCACGCCAAGCAGGGAGACCGGCCACACGTAGTACGTACAGTATGTGTGTGAGGCAAGCGCCCTTCTCTCCAAGAGGGACAGGGTGGGACTGGATCTGAGTGCCCTGTGGCCATTCCTAGAAGGCACCGCCCTGGTGCTGGTGACTTCTGGGCTGACGTGGACTTGGGTCCTGCATGCTCAGGTGGTTGGAGGGCGGGGAGGTACTCATTACCAGCATGAACACGGCACTGGAAGCATCCCGCCCTGCCCCCACCTCTGGAATTACCCCCCAGCCCACCACCAGCCCCGGGTACAGCCCCTCACTGGAATGCCTCCNTGTGCTCGGTGTCCCCGCCCTCCGGAGCTGCAGGCTCGTCCACATGTGGTTTGGGCTGTGGGGACACCGCCCTCAGGTCCCCGAGGGCCCGGCCGGCCGCAGTGGGTCGGCGCTCCGGGCTGAGGACCAGGGCACAGAGCCCTGACACGGCCTTCTCTGCATCGGGCCTCGGGAGGCACGGATGCACAGAGGCCGCTGGTCCTGGCGGGAAGGAGGTGAGAGGCAGGGCGGGCTGCGGGGCTGCAGGGGCACCTTCCCCGTCGCGGTAAGGGAGGGTGGAGGCCCCCGGGACCGCTGTGCCCGGACGCTGGCCCCCCAAGCCCCCTCTCCTGGCTGTCGCCTCCGGCTGGCTCCACGGACTGAGTGGCCCCAGATCTGCAGTTCAGACAAGTCCGGGGACGCTGAGGCCACGGGCTGTGGGACCGGGGCCCCCACTCTGAGACGGTTGAGTCCCCGGTGGGGAGGAGCCTCCACAGGCACCGTGGCCACCCCTGGGTTGGGGTCGTGAGGGGACCTCGTCGTATCTCGGCCACGGTGTCAGGTTTATGGTGGGGGTTTAACGTCTCCAAGCCCTCTTCCTGCGGCATCTCTGGTCTCTCCGGCCGCACCAGCCATGTCCGCCTGTGGGGGGCCCTGGGGGAGCTGCGGCTGCCGTCAGGAGACTCGGCGGCAGCTTCGGGGCCAGCAGGCCTGGGCTCGGGCCCTGCGCTGCCCTGAGTCATGTCCGCCTCGGCCTCCCCGGCTACGAAGGTCGGTGCGGGAATGCATCGTACTGGCCGGGCTCGCAGGGAAACAGCTGGTAGGATGTCCGTGTCTCTACCCCCCTTTCGTAGAGAGGGGCCCTCGTAAGGGGCAGGAGGCCGAGAAGTGCACAGGTGTGAGGACCCAGCAGAGCCACCTGTGTGGCTGCAGCCTGGGGCCGAAGGTCCGAGAACCGGGACCGGTGACGGTACAGTTCCCGCCCAGGTTTCAGCCCGGGTCTGAGGCCGGGAGAAGGCCGATGTCCCAGCTCGCAGGTGGGCGAGAGATTTCCCTCTTACTCAGCCTTGTTCTATTCAGGCCTTCGGCTGATTGAATGAGGCCCACCTGCATGGGGCCGGCAGTCTCCTTTCCTCAGCCTATCGCTTCAGATGCTAATCTCACCTGGGAGCACCCACACAGACCCACCCAGGATAATGTTGGCAGACGTCTGGGTCCGCGAGGCCCATCAAGGTCATGCGGTTTGGGCTTGGGGGCAGAGAGCAAGGATTGGGCCGTGGAGTGTTACCCCACCCTGTGCGGGGCCGGGTTTCCTGGTCTCGTGTGCGTTTCTGGAACCCCCAGGGAGGCGCGGGCCTGGGCTTTCCCTTGGCGCCCACCGTCTGCACTTGGCTTCAATCTTGGGGGGCTCCTGGACCCCAGGAAGACACTGTCTCCTTTGCCAAGAGCTTTCTGTTCCCCAGCAGTCGAGATCCCAGTGGGAATTCCCGGCAAACACAGATGGCAGGAGCCCGGTCCTCACGCTCTGTTTTGACATTAATCAGATGCTGTTTCCTGATCCATATGCACGGCCCCGTTTGCATGTGTTACCCTTGGAGGCCTGGCTTCTGCCGCCCTCACCCAGGCTGACGCTTTGGCCCGCTGGGCTGGGTGCCCACTGGAAGTGCCCTGCAGCCGGCCGGGCGGTGGTCCGGCCGGACACCCTCTTGTCCTCGCCTTCTCTGTTCATTTGGTTCTTCGGAAGTGAATGCTGTTTGTGACTTTGGCCATCAACTTACTCCGGTATTTTATCACTGTCTTCAGTGCAGCCCAGTATGAAAATGGTATCATCTCTCCCTTCAGAAGGAAGGGCCGGCTGTGCTGCTCGGCGCCCACCTTGTCAGGACACCACAGGGCGGCTGTGTGTCCCGCAGCCTCTGCCCCCTGGGCTCTGCGCTTGGGGTCTCACCAGCCCCATCGTGTGCCATGAGCTCCTCCGTGTCCCACGTCTCTCCTCTCTCACGGGGCTAACCCACGTTACCGTCCGTGTACTGGGCTCTTCTTCGATCTGGGAGCCACACAAGGCAGGAGGGTCCCCGACTTGCTCACTGGGCGAGCCTCAGCGCGGCCCCAATATACCCTCAGGCAGAGTCTGGCCCCAGGATGCGCACAAATAAATCTTTGCCACATGAACGACCAAGGAAGTGAGCAGATGTGCTCAGGGAGGCCAGACACCATGTCTGATCCGTCTTACAAGTCACTGGGGATCTCAGGGCCCAGCACACAGCGGTGCTGTGGCTAAGATTCATGTCAGCAACATAATTAGGAACCACGGCTGGATCTGGAGGGATCCATAAGCAGATTTCCTGGGCTCTCTGCCTCCTGTGGGGGCCGCACAGAGCCCCTTCCCCAGTGGCGAAAACGTAGACATCCGTGTGCACTGTCAGTCTCCCCAGAGGAGTCCCTTTGAGACTCAGAGTCCAGGCATTCTGTTGGGGCTGCTCATGTGGGGAGCCCACCCCTGCACCCCTGCACTCTGAAGTATCAGGCCCTCGGAAGGAAATAGGCATCTGCCATAAATCCCATCGTTTGTGCAAACAGTCAAGGCCAGTCCACCAGCACAACCTTATCACTCAGAGAGCCTCTCAAAAGCGAGGCTTCCAGATGCTGGTCAAGGGTTGACCTTGCAAGTGGGCCCCCCTACCCACAGCAGCCTCAGCTCCTGGCACAGAGGCCTGGGGGCTCTGCACCAGCACCGGGCCAGGGCTGGGGGGCCGTGGGGCCATGAGACCAGGTCACACCCACCAGGTGATCTCACACTCACCTGTCTTGTGTCTTCTATGGCTTCAACCTGGATGAGCTCATGAGCTGGCTGTGAGGACAATCAGGAAGTCGGGCCTGTGGTCAGAACAGGGAGGGATCGGGAACACCTTGTCCCCAGAGGAGATGGGACTGGGGGGCAGAAGGTGCTCGGGCAGCCTGGAATCCTGAAGCAGAGCCATGCCTCTGTATGTGTGCATGCTTGTGCATGTGTGTGCCCATGCGTGTGTGTGCGCACCTGGGTGTGGGAGCAGTGTTGTAGCCACGGACGAGGGCAGAAAGTCACCCCCTTCTGGACACAGTGGCCGTGAACAGAGTGTGTCAGCAGAGTCGGGCAAGACGGGCTCCGAGAAGGTTGTCAAGCAACCACAGGCAAGCAGATGCCACTATCCTGTTCCTCCAGCTTGGGGGATATTTTTTAGGACTCTGCTTGTCATTTTCAGTAAGATTTCTTCTGTGTTTCCATGTGTGAGGTTCATGCCGCGGGCAGTTACCATCGTAGCTCAGAGATGCAGTGCTGTGGCGGGCAGGTGGTCGGGGCCCCTGGCTCTGGTCAGCCTCGGGGTGTGACTTGGGGGAGCTCCTCATACCTCAGAGCTTCACTTTTCTGTCTGCAAGATGACAGGGCTGGGCCAGTTGGTCGTTTCATCTCTAACATCCTAGAAATGGATGATTCGAGAAGAACCTTAGAAATGAATCCCATTAACGTCACAAAGAACAATGTGTCATTTCCACCGTCCAGACGTTCCCGCGGTGACGTGTGCCATGTGGCTAGGAAGTGTGTGTGGTTTCCTTTGCCTTATGCACTGGGGGGAGGGGTCTTCCTACTGAAATGTGAAAAACTCCAAACCCACAGAACCCTCTGTAGCCTCTCCTAGTCTGGGAGCGTGTGGGCCCAGGGGCCCCCCCACGCCCACACCCCTCACTGCCTCTCGCCCCACTGATGCCGGCCCTGGCCCTGCCCCGCGGCTGATGGGGGGCCCACTCTCCTTGTACAGAGGAGACTTGTTCCAAACATTAACGTATAAAAGGTAGTAAGGAGGGACAGTACCTAACAGAGGCCCGCTTTCTAAGTAATGAGAAGAAAGGGAAATTGGGTGGCCACATGAGTGGCTGCCCGGGGCATGTCAAGGCAGGTCTGAGGCCACTGCTGCACACGGCTCTGTGGGCGCCCAGACGCACCTCTGCGGCTCTCCTGGGAGGACACGTCCCGCCAGCTGCGGAAGACGTGGCGCCATGGCCGGGGCTAGAACCGCTGCGGTCCGACTGTCCGCGCGGAGCCCGTGTGCCCTTGCCCGGGGCGCCTCTCCACACCTTCCCCACCGCCGGTGTCGCCTCGTGGATGGCTCACGCTAGAACAAAGCTTTTGTTTTCCCTCTTTTCCAGGGAGGAGACAGCACGTTGATGAAGCGCGTTTGAAGCCTGGCTTCCGTTCCCGCCGTGTGCTCTGGCCCGCAGCCCAGGAACGTCCCCCAGCGCGGATACAGCCCGACTTACGGACTTACAGTGGCTCTTCCGTGGACCCCACACCCTCGCTGGCCGAAGGTTGTCACTCTCAGTGCTGAATTTGCAAGGTGTGTGTGTGTGAGCGTGCATGTGCGTGAGTCTGTGTGTGCACACGTGCATGCTCAACCAGGAGACACGATTTGGGCTCTTTTGAGGCACCTGGAAGTTGATGTGCTGGGGAGTGACGCCTGGAGCCAGGTGAGAATGTATCAAACACCGCATAAAAGAAAAGCAAATTGTGTTTCCGAGGAGCTGAAGGGAGGGGCGGCTGTGTTGTGTGCAAGGGTCAGGTTCATTTCAAATTTGTGTCAGAAGACACGTCCCAGTCCGGTGCAGATAGATGACTGGCCCCAGCCCGGGCTTGATTCCCTGGGTTAAATCGGGAGGAAGCTTACAGGATCAGACAGATTCGCTTTTCTCTAGCGGGTGGAGGATCCGTGCTGGGCGCCACTGCTCTATTAATCAGACTTGTCCGGGAAGGACCCATCGTTTCTGTTGTCGTGAAACCCACAGTTACTTATCACTTGGACAAGATACAGGGTGAGTTTGCTGCTTCTCTGGGGTTTGTAGATCAAGTCTCGAGTCTTGTTTTATCCTCCATGAGTGGTTTGGCCTCACTTTTAATGGCCGCATCCCCTCGACACATTTGTTGTACTCAGAACCGAACGGCAAACGATAGTCTTGAGCTAATAAAAGCCAGTGTGGAGTTATGGGGGGACTCCCAGATTGGGGCTGGGTGAGGGTGTGATGCAGGCGTGCGGAAACTCTGTAGCCCCAAGCCCTGGGGGCTGCCTTCTCCGGTGCACCCTCGGGTGTGTCCTGCCCAGGAATAGCAGCCGTGCGGGCTGGCCGTTCAGGGTCTAGCCACATGCGCTCGCAACCCAACTTCACATCTGTGGCCTGTGTGTATTTGGAGCGTCATGGTTTTGCATGTCGTACATAGCGCACACGCCAGACATTCTGAACCACAGCTTTGTGATTTGAAAAAGGGCAGACTATGCAGGCCAGAGAAGCACGTAGACGTGTACCGATGCTTATGGAGTTGTTTATATGTGAAAGTACGTGGTGAAAATGCCTCCCTGAATGTTTTAAATAATATTCCATGAACTGCGCTTGTATCCTCGCCGTGTTCCTGCAAGTGCCCATTTAGTCACAGTGTCAGTTCTTCTCTTTAGACATCGTTGTTTTTATTCATGTATCCTGGCCGCCTCCTTTTCATCTGATTATGAAATCCAGCATTTCAGGACTGGGGTTTTGCCAACCAAAAAAAAAACAAAAAAAAGAAAGAAAAGAAAAAAAAAGGAAAGAAAAAAGTGACCACGAGCATTTGTCTCTGATTCCCGCTAGTCCAGTGAGCATCTGAAGAATTCAAGCGTTCTAAAATAATGTGCTTTTTCTAAATCCTAGAGGAGACCTTTTATGCTTAACCGATGGGCTGGATTGAATTTGCTGAAAGTGTCTGTGCCCTGTTGTTACAAACCTCCTGGAACAGAAGTCTGTGGGTGACACGACTCTCTCGTGGAACGAGAGGAGGGGCCAGAAGTTGCCAGAATTGTGGACATGGACATGCCGACAGCATAGCGGTTCTCAACACAACCACACTGTGTCCACAACACGCAGAACCACACGGATGTTTTGGTTTGTCTAAACTAGAAATCCACGTGAATCGCAGCTCCCTGGCTGCGCGGATGTGCGCGCGCGCCTCATTTCCACGGTCCGGAGTCCCGCTGCTGAAGGACTGTGCTCTTCCTCAAAGCGCTCTGCCCTGCGGAGCCTGTAGCCTTCAGGACACCCCGCGTGCCTTACACGACTGTGAATACCACACTGGATGTCAGGAAGGAGGGTGTGCCGGCAGTGGGTTTGGAGGCATTGTGACGTCAGTCTACACTTACCATCACCCCATCACTGAAACCTTAAGGTGGATTGTGTGTTTTAACACAGTAATGGATTTATATTTAGGCTCAGGAAAATCAAGTTGTAAATATATGTATCAAATCATATATTTGTTTACTGTATTTTAAAAAGCTTTATTGTACATTTATGCAAAAACAAATTAGGCCGTGTTTTATCACGGCAATATGCCAGCCGGTGTTTGTGCTCTGGAGCAGCTCCTTAAGAAACACATTCTAAACACGATATTCTGTTCAGTGCTAAACAGTATTCACAGGCCTAACTAGGTTCGTATGGTGGTCAAGTACAAAATTTTACACATATTTTTGTATTGTGAT
Source organism: Crocuta crocuta (assembly GCF_008692635.1). Lineage (NCBI taxonomy): Eukaryota > Metazoa > Chordata > Mammalia > Carnivora > Hyaenidae > Crocuta > Crocuta crocuta. The sequence continues at coordinate 7,775,127 of NW_027529672.1, forward strand.
TCCTATGATATATACCAGAGAATTTTTACTCATTTGTAAATTATTGTACAGTTTTAATAAAAAATGTTTTAAATCTTAGAATATCAAAGTCACCCTCTTCCCACGGCATTAAAGTTTGGGCATACTGGCGAGGCTAGCCTCTTCTGTGTCCCGCGTCCGCTCCCTGAAGGGAGTGCCGCGTTCCATGCCGGGAAGGGAGCCTGGTCCTCCCGCACACGGGGGAGTGAGCCAGGCGCCTTGCCGCAGCCTCACCCTACCTCGTGGAGAATCACCTGGAAGACAGGCTCTGAAGTCAGAGGTACTGGGCAGCACCTGGCTGAGGTGGGCAGCCAGGGAGGCTTCCTCTTGCAGCTGCCTATCAAGTGAGAACCAGCAGAGAAGATGAAAAAGTTTAGGAAAGTAAGAGAACTTCTGCGAGTGGACGAGAACCCTTGGCAACCGACTGCCCTTGCAGGTGGCTTCGCACAGGTAAGTAGAGGCTGTTTTACTGATGCCCCTGGGGGGGTGTGGGAACCAGAGACCGGGCAGGGCTGGGGCAGTTGCTGATCTGGCCCCACAGAAATGCTTCTGCCACACGAGCACGAGCGCCCTCCAGGTGACTCATGTTCAGACAGACATTTTGAAATGCCGGCCGCGTTAACAGAACACAAAGGCTGGAGTATCTTTTCCTGAAAAGTCACTCTCAGCAGGGCTTGACGGAGTGACAGCATCGTCCCCTGACCCTGGGCGGGCCGAGTCCCTCAGCCTTGTCTCACCCCAAAGCCTTGAGCTGGGATTTAAGGGCGGTCAGGAGCAGCTCTCCTGGGGCGCATGCCCCCTCGCCCCTCCCCTCCTCCTCTCCCCTTCTCCCTGGTCGATCCTCCCCACTTGCCAGACGTTTCAGAGTCGGAGCCTCCTGGCGGCCCCGGAAATGCGGCTGGAGTGAGTTCCGACGGGCAGTGACTTCTTCAGCGCGTGCCCGGCTGGCAGGGCACCGTGGCTTCACGCAGATGGAACGCGCGCCCTCGGGCCGGCTCGGCGCGTGCANGCGGCCCACGTGGCGACCAAGGGACCCGGCGAGCCCGGCCGAGGTGACCTGGAGGCGGCGGCAAGTCCGGGAGAGCCATCTGGCTTGAAACCGGGCCGCGGCCCAAAGCAGGTGGTAGCCGCAGGGCAGGCGGGGGGCGGGGGGGGCGTGGGCCAGCCTCTTCCCAAACCCCCAGCCTCTCCGAGGGGCCGTGAGGGCTCCGGGAGGGGCCACCTTCTCCCTGACTGGCCGAGTCTGCTCCCCGAAAGTCGCTGTCCTGAACCCGCGCGCTTTGGGCCTCTCCTGCGTTGGTTCTGGTTCTCTGGTCCGTCAGGGGCTCTGGGTAGCTGTCTCGCTCTCTCTCTCTGTGTCTGTCTCGCATCCCTGTGTCTCCTTAACTTGTGCCCTGTCCCCTTCCTCCTGTCCCCAAGCTTCACGTGGCCGGCCGTGGAGCGGCCTGCGGGAGCGTGTCCAGCGCCAGGCCCCAGAGCCAGAGCGCCGCCCTGCGCCCCGATCCCGGCCTGGGCCGTAGGATGAGGAGGAGCCAGGCATTGGCCGAGGCGCCTTCCCGGAGGGAGTCCGGCTCCCGCAGCACCTGGGCTTGAGGTTGACATTAGGTTCAATCCCAGTGGCCTTGGGTGCTTCGGGTCACTAGGGAGCAGGTGGCGGTCCCTTGCTGGGCAGGGGCGAGGGCGGGGCCTGGCAGGACTCTGCCGGGCCTCTCCACCCTCTTTCCCGGGGTGCAAACCCCGCCCCCGCAGCGGCCCTCTCCCCCTCCCCCGCAGCCCGCCGCGGGCCTGGGGCGCAGGTGTCCCGCCTGGGGCCTCCCCTGGGGCGGGGCCTGGCTGGCCGCCGGGAG
>NW_027529672.1:7777008-7822211 GCF_008692635.1 Crocuta crocuta
CTCCGCAGGGCAGGGAGCTCTTTGTCCGAGACAAAGCGCCTCGGCCCCGCAGCTCAGCCTGGAGCCCCCGGAGGCCCGAACCCCTCCACTGAGTCCTCCTCCTGGGCTCGGAGGCCCCAGGGGAGACGCGTGCTCGCTGGTCGCCGCTGAGCTGACACCCTGGCAGCCCCAGCCCTTGGGAGGGGGGGCCCCTCAACAACCACAGGCAGGGGTGCGGGAGGTCAGACGGTCCACCCCGCGCTACCAGGAAACAAAGCCGCCCCTTCCCGGCCGCGGCCCGGAGCCGGCCGAGGGAGGGGGAGGGAGGCTGCCCGCGCCAGCTGGATGGTGGCGGGGGGCAACCCCGGGATCTGAGACCCGACTCTGGGGTTGNTGCGGGAGGTCTGCCAGTGGCTGGCACGGGGTTGGGGTTTGAGGGGGTCAGACGCAAGGTGGCCTGTTTAGGGGAACTTCCACCCTCATCCTGATGAGAACTTCATCCCAGCTGCATTTCCCTCTTTGTTCCAAACCCAGGAAGGTTCCCAAAGTCTGCGTTCAGGTGCCTGGAAAGGGAAGGGATGTAAGAGAGATGGGGACACATAGACCACAGGTGTCTTCCTACCGGGGGGGGGGGGGGACACACAGACCACAGGACTCTTCTGCCCAAAGCCTTCCTCTTCCTGGCCAGGGTTTGCTTGGTCTTACTCGAGAATGGTGGGTTCAGTGGCGGCCGCACTTGGCCCGTGGCCTGGCCCACCAGCTGTCTTGCCGATGGTGGGGTGGTGGTTTTCCTGACCAACAAAGTCCTGAGAAGTCAGTCCAAAGGGATACGAGGATGCGTGGAGGGCGGGGCAGTAAGGAAGGCTCCACTGCGGTGCGTTCTGTGCGCTCAGAGGGTCTCAGGTTCCTGCCATTCGCACCGCACGGCCCGTAGGATCGGCTAACGGTGTGTGGACAGCCACAAACCGTGGGGGCGAGGGGCCAGACCTCCCTGCGAGGCGCACTCGTTCCTGCCGGGTCAGGTCAGAGGGAGTGTTGAGGCTCGAACACGGTAACACGGGGAAAAGGGCCGCCCCGCTGGGTTCCCGTCGAGCGTTCTGCGTCTCGGCTCATTTCCCGTGTTTCTCCCCGTTGTTCTCCGGGGCCGTGCAAAGCTCCGTGCGTGACACCCCACTGCTGCCCCACTTTGCGTCTTCCCCACCATTTGGCGGGGCTCTTAGGAGTGGGTCTGTGGCCGCCGAGCCCCGCAACACCTGGTGCCACAGCTGACCCACGACGGCTGGCCTCACCTGCGGGCGCTCCGTTCGCCCCGGGGCCTCCATCAGCAGCCCCTGCCTGCCCGCCTCCCAGCGGCGCTGGGCCCCGTCTCCCTGGACAGCGTCGGAAAGCAGCAGGCGGCGGCCCCGTTTCCATCACCGGACACCACGTTCTGCTTGTGACACAGAGCCAGCGCGATCCATCAGACCATGCTCAGTCGTTGCTCCAGGCCCCTCGGTGGGGCCCACTGACTCCCCAAGCCCAGCATGGCCCACTTGCGCTGGGCTCTCAGCCCCTCACCCCTCCCCTTGGAAGATTCTGGCCCGGCCCGTTTCCTCTCATGTATCCACTCAAGCTCGTTCCTGCCTCAGGGCCTTTGCATGGGCTGCTCCCTGCCCTGGATCACCACCCCTGCCAGCTTTACCTCCAGCACCAGCCCCTCCCATAGACCCTTCTCGGATCCTGACGCAGCCCTGCCTCCTCGCCCTTTACCCTATGATGTCACCCTCTTTGTGCTCTCCGTTTGTCATAGTCTGTGATGACCTATTGTATGATTTCTCATTCTTGTCTGTCCCTCTGCAGTCGGATGCAGCCCCCGTCCCCCTGCCCAGAGGTAGGGACCCCCCACATTTGGCACCATCATGGGCCACATGATCCTGGTGTGAACGGAGCCTTTCAACTCCGTTGAAAGGTGGGGGTGGGGGTGGGGGGGCTCACCTTCCAGGCCAGCGTGAGGCTCCTCCCCCAGCCTGCGCTGCCTGCATCAGGTGATGTATTCAAATGCGGCCACGTCTCTGCTGTCTTTCCACTCACGGTGGCCCCTGCTGTCCTCGCGCCTTCGGCGGGCCCAGACTGCCTGCCCTGCAGGTGTGGGGTCTGCCTGGGCCTGAGGGAGNCCCCCCGCCTTATTCGTGGGGTGGAAGACCGAGCTGGCTTCCTCGTCCGTCTCTACGTGCACACATTGCATCCGAGTGCTTTGATCCTAATTCCAGAGTAAGAACTTTTGGGCAAGATGTTGAGGAGCTCAGCCTGGAGAAAACCCATCTGCCTTTTGTTTGTTTCCAACAGAGCGACCGCCTTTTGATCAAAGGTGGGAAGATCGTGAATGACGACCAGTCCTTTTACGCTGACTTGTACGTGGAAGATGGTTTGATAAAGTAAGTTTCTGCCTCAAATATCTTCAGTCACACGTGTACACATTGATTGCACATTATCCACAAGCTTACTTTTGGGTGAAATCCACCTAAATGGTTTTTTTTTTTCTTTTCCAAAACCCTGTTCCCTGAAAATAGCTCCAGCCCAGGCCTTTAGCAACAACAGAGTCTTTCCTGTTAGTGGCAAGGTCTTGGGAAGCAGGACGGTGGCTCACACGTTCATGTGGCTATCACAGCTGTAGGATGACTCAGGGCTCACAGTCAGTGCTTAATAAATACTCACTGACCACACGTGTTAGCGCCTCTGCTCCTGTCTGTCGGCGGCTCCAGCCACTAGTCCGAGAGCCACACGTGGCACCCGGGTGAACACCACAGGGCAGTGCCCGGGGTGGACCTTCTGTGTCGAGTGTCTCGAGCCCCTGGCTGGCGTGTTGTGCTCTCTGACGGCCTCCAGAGGCTGAACCAGTTAAGCCTCGGCTGTGTCACCCTCTTCCTCCAGGAGCCCAAACACCGGCTCCCCGGCCGCTCCGTTCACGTTCTGGTCTGGACTCTTATAACCAGTGAAATTTCTGTTGCTCTCAGACAAATTGGAGAAAACCTCATTGTCCCCGGAGGCATCAAAACCATTGATGCCCATGGCCTGATGGTGCTGCCAGGCGGCGTGGATGTGCACACGAGGCTGCAGATGCCCGTCCTGGGCATGACTCCGGCTGACGACTTCTGCCAGGGGACCAAGGCCGCTCTCGCGGGAGGGACCACCATGATACGTGAGTGGCTCCCCTCGTGCCGAGCGTCCGGCCCAGGCCTCGCTCCGCTGGCCAGGTTTCCGTGTTGCGGGAAGAGCCTCCCAACAGAGTGCTGTTTCGGTCTATTTCCCTTTATTACCTTTCAACCTAGGAAATCCTTGCATACGCTTTTGTCACCCCGTTCGCGACGTGAGTCGTCTCACCTTGGCCGGCTCCGGCGTGCTCCTGGGAGTTCCATGGGAGCAAAGGGTGTGTGCCCAGGAATCTCTCATTTCCTGGGAAGCTGGCAGCCGGCCAAGGACTGGGTTTTCAAAACCGAAATGCCTCGCACAAGGGAAGGAAGCAGGCACGCTTGCTCCTGGGCCTCCCACCTCTGAAGCTTGGTTTGCACAAAGGTCCTGCCCAGGTCAAGGAGGAGGCTGTGTTTTCAGAAAGAGAGTGGCAGGGACACTTACTATTATCTGATCAACAGCCACCAGAGTGGCCCTTTCTGTAGTGCTGGCTGGGTGCCATCTGCAGCTCGTAAACCCTGGAGCTCAGCGCACAAGCCCCACCCAGTGGCTCGCCAGCTGGATCCGCCTGCCTGAGGTGAGCCTGGCTGTGGTTAGCTCAGAGCCAGGACGAGCCCCCGGTCGCAGGGCCTTGAATGCCACCAGCTTGGCGGTGCCGAGCGCAGGCATTCCTGCTGTGATGGAGACCTGGTCTAACACACCTGGCTGAACCCTGGCTCCACCGCATTCTCGCTGTTTGGCTTGAAGTAACTCAACCAGCTTCTAGAAGCCGTGCTTTGCTAACCTGTGAGGCGGGAGGGAGGGCCAGACCCTCCTGAGAAGGTTGTGGGGACGAAGGGAGTCAGTGCACGAGTTGCTCTGTTGTGCCTGGCACGTGGCGCATGCTGTCACCGCTGCCACCAGGAAGGCTGCCCTGAGGACTCAGGGCTACTTCACCAGTGGCGTTTAGCTATGCTTAGCTATTGCCGAAATCATGGCTTCGTTTGGTTTACTCAACCATGAAGCAAAAACTAAGCCAACAATGGTCTGTTTTTTAGTTTGAGGACACTGGCCATGTTAGGTGACCGCTCATGCTCATCACTGGTGGCCCCAGCCAGCCAGGACACTTCGTGGTTGTCACCCACTGACGGCAATGCGCAGGCATCAGACAGGCTGTCAGGTGTCACTGTGAGGACAGATACACGCTGCGTCTCAAGCTGGCCTCCCCAGGCTGGTGCCGTGCGGGGACCACAGGGCAGGGTAGCACCCTCTCCCCCAGGGTCCTGGGCATGAGATCTGACCTGTGGGAAGTAGGGGGTCCCCACACAGGGGGTCCCACACTGTGCTGGAGGGAGGCACGGCTTTTGCCAGTAACCTTGGGGTGGGTGTGCCATCTTGTTGGCCACCCCTACTCTGAGCTCTTTCCCTGCACCCAGAGGAGGCCATGAGCAGTGTTGGGACCTTGGGCGTGAGGTTGGGTGGGGGGAAGTGAGTGTGCAGTGGCCAGGTGCTCTCCTGGTTTCCCCAGGGGTGGGGTGGTGCTGTTGAAGGTGTGTGCAGTCGGTGAGGCCGGCCGGGGCCAGCACCACGGACAGCGCCAGCACCTGGGCTGCGGCCCGGCCCTGGCCCTCCAGGGGCGCCTCCGGTGGACACCTGTGTTGGAGGTTAAGGTCCTTAACTGCCACCGGTGCTCCTTGGGGTGAACATGTCCGTCAAGGAGTGGGGTGGCTTGAGTCTGGCCTTTCTCTCTGCCGAGACAAAGGCCAAGGGATATGAGGCAGAAGGTGCCTCTTCGGGCAGAAGTGATGAGCAGGTTCGCAGCAGCACTAGCCCCACAGAAGTGGCCTGTGGCCTCCCCACAGCTTGTCAAACGCATTTCCTGACCTCCTGGGAGCATGAAGCCAGTTTCCCTTGGAGGCCAAGGTGGTTCCCAGTGACCAGAGTGGGGGCTCGACTGACTGCACTGTCCCCCCACCCCCCACAGTGGACCACGTGTTCCCCGACACGGGCGTGAGCCTGCTGGCGGCGTATGAGCAGTGGCGGGAGCGGGCAGACAGCGGGGCCTGCTGTGACTACTCCCTGCACGTGGACGTCCCCCGCTGGCATGAGAGCATCAGGGAGGAGCTGGAGGCCCTGGTCAAGGACAAAGGTAAGGGCATGTCCAGAGGCCGGCTGGAGGGCGGGTAGGCACGGGGCCCGCGCTTCCCTGGTCTTGGCTCGAAAGAGCCCCTACCCCCAGCCCCTGGCCAGGCTGGAGGCTGCATCCGTCTGACCCCAGGGTGGGGGTGGGAGTTGGGGGGAAGATGGACAGATTGGAAGGTTGATTCTACTGCCAGAGGATCCAGAGCAGGAGGTCACCTGCCTCTGTGTCTGAGGGCGGGTCCTGTCGCTGCCCTCGGCTGCGGCCCGGGCCCCCTGTCCCCTGCCCTGGGCAAAGGAGAGAGCTACAAGTTTCCCTAGCACCCTTTCGAGAAGGGAGTGAAGGGAGCGCTTTCCAACCCGCAGCCTCCCCCCCACCCCGCGCGGGAACGAGCCAGCCTGTAAACAAGGCTTCAGTTCTTTTCATCAAAAGTCCTGAAGCAAAAACCACAGCAGCGTTTCTTGGGGATTTAACACGAGTTAGTTAGCAGTGGGCCCGTGGGAGAGGAGGTCAGGGAGCCGCGGAGGCCCCCAGTTGTCTGACCCCCTCCTTCTTGCCCGCCAGGCGTGAACTCCTTCCTGGTCTTCATGGCGTACAAGGACAGGTGCCAGTGCACCGACGGCCAGGTGAGGACAGGTGTGGGGGGTAGGGGGGGCGGCGGGCACCTCGGGCACAGGCAGGGTGCACGCAACCCCACATGCCGTGCACTCTCTTCCCAGATGTACGAGATCTTCAGCATCATCCGGGACCTGGGCGCCCTGGCCCAGGTGCACGCAGAGAACGGGGACATCGTGGAAGAGGTGCCAGGAGGGCTGCCTGCAGGCTTGGGGGTGGGGGTGGGGAGGGGCCGGGGGCTTCGGACACTCACATGGGGCACTCTGCCGCACAAGCCCCCAGGGAGGGAATAGTGGACAAGTCTGGGGAGCAGGCTACCCAGGGCAGAGGTCAAGCAAGCAGGGGGATAGGGGGAGCCTGGGGGCTTTTGCCCATAATACAGATTCCTCTGTGATCATCACACTTACTGTTTTAAATTTTTTTGTTTATTCATTTTTGAGAGAGAGAGGACACACACACACACACACACACGCACACACACACACACAATGAGTGGGGGAGGGTCAGAGAGAGGGAGATAAGAATCTGAAGCAGCTCCAGGCTCTGAGCTGTCAGCACAGAGCCCAACTCGGGGCTGGAACCCACAAACCATGAGATCATGACTTGTGTCAAAATCAGAGGCGCCCAGGTGCCCCTGATCATCTCACTTCTTATCAGAAGTTTCCTGGAACCAAAGTGTTGCTTTTGGGGGGACCGAGATGGACTTTCCTGGTGTCCTCTGCCCCCATGGATTGAGGCCTCGCAGGGAACTGTCCCTCATGGTCGCTGAGCACAGGTCCAGGCCCCATGCCCGCCCCTCCGCCTGGGCCATGGGGTTGGCACTCGCAGCCTTGGCCACACTTCGTTTTCCATTCAGCTTGAGCGCCTGCAGGTGCAGATGCTGGGGGTGCCTGGGAGGTTTGGGGGGCTCCTCATGGGGCAGTGTGCCTCCCTGGCATCCCAGACACACAGAGAAGCTTCCTGGTGGGTCGGGCTCTGCCCCGTCCGCAGTTTAAAGGAAGGTGGTGACACCTGGGGAGGGGCACGTGGGGTCCCCAGGCCCTCGTCCACCCACCCCGCCACCAGAGCGCCAGGCGCTGTGTGTGGCCTCTCTGGTCCAAGGCCAGGCCCAGCTGCACAGTTAGCAGGCCGTCACGGGTCAGGCTCAGTACCCGGGGGTGGGGGGGCGAGCACGCCAAGGAGGACCCCCCCAGTGTGGAGCGTCTGTCATTGGGTCCATGAGATTCTGCTCCTTGCTTGTTCTTCATGGTGAGTCCCAGCATCCACATCTCCATTTACACAAGAGGCCGTTCAGGCACAGATCGTAAGGGCGTGCTCGGGGAGGGTGCGTTCTGTCCACCCCGACCGCGGAGGCCACCCCCCCCCCCCGGTGTCCTCCTGGACGTCCCCCTGCTGGCGGGACCCAGCATGGCAGGCGGGGGGCCCACTCCAAGCCCCGTCCTCATCTGTAATTTAGGGAGCTGGGGTCACGCCTCCCCAGAGCCCCCCACTCCTCCATCCTGAGTTGTCTGTAGTTGGAGATCTGGGGGGCCCAGAGGCCCGGGGCTAGTGTGGGGGAGGAGCGCTCATGTGAGAGGCAGGGGTCAGGGCTCGTCTTGGGGGCGGGTCTCCCGGGCTGCATGCATCACGCCCAGACTGGGGCTCTGTAAGGCTCTGGCTGCCCCCGGGCCGGACTGTGACGTCCTGTCTGTTGTTTTAGGAGCAGAAGCGGTTGCTGGAGCTTGGCCTCACGGGCCCCGAGGGCCATGTGCTCAGCCGCCCCGAGGAGGTAGGAGTTTGCCCGCTGAGAGCCGTCCCAGCCCTGACCGCGCCCCACACAGCCACTTCACGGGAGCGGACCTGACCCCGTGGGCGGCCAGGGCTGTGACGCGCTGTCTTCCTCCGGCTGCTGTCCCCCCATAACCACTGGTGGCCCTAAGGCCTTTACCACAGGCCAGGAAGCGGTGAGGTCAGGCTCTGGGAACTGCGTGCCAGCCCGGCACTGAACCGCGGGCGGGGGTCCTCAGTCACTCACACTGCCCCCTCTGGGCCCGGGACCCGTGGATGATGGGGGCTGCCCATGCCCACACTGGTCAGCAGGCCCCAGGGCCCTGCCCAGTGAGCGCCCTGTCCCCAGGTGGAGGCCGAGGCCGTGTACCGTGCCATCACTGTTGCCAAGCAGGCCAACTGCCCCCTGTACGTCACCAAAGTGATGAGCAAGGGTGCGGCTGACGTGGTGGCCCAAGCCAAGCGCAGGGGTAAGTGCCGGGCCCTGGGCCCCAGACACCAGTGGGGGATCTCTCGGGGATTGGGGGTCACGTTCTCAGGGCAGAGGGCCCAGCTGGCTACACTGAGGCTCAGGGCAGGCCCGACGGAGACGCAGCGGCCGCCCTGCCTGGCTTCTTGGTGGTGGGTCTCGGTGGCTCCTCCCCCACACTAGCCCCGGGCCTCTGGGCCCCCCAGATCTCCAACTACAGACAACTCAGGATGGAGGAGTGGGGGGCTCTGGGGAGGCGTGACCCCAGCTCCCTAAATTACAGGGTGTGTCCTGCGGGAGACACAGGCGCCCGGTCCCCGTACGGGGGGGCCCTGTCTCCTGTCTCGTCCAGGTAGCAGCTGCTCACCAGGGGCGGTGAAGCAAGGGGCCTGTTGGCTCTGTTTGCACAGAAGTGATAGAACTGTGCGTGTGCGTCATGTATGCACATGTGTGCCCTCTGCATGTGGATATGTGTACGTGTGTGGTGTGTGTGCACACAGTGTATATGTGGTGTGCATGTGTGCAGCATTGTGTGTGGCGCGCACGTGTGGCATGTGGCATATGCGTGTGAGGGGCAGCTGATCCCATGCCTGATGGGACCTCGCCCCCCTGCCCTGCACTGGGTGCCTCTAGGAGCTGGGGGCATGCGCTGCGGGCCTGGGTGGCCTCTGCCTGTAGATGCCTCGCAGCTGGAGGAGGAGGTGGGGACACAGACGAACCGGGGTCCTCGGGGACAGGCCTCAGGTGGCCAGGGGCTGGCGGCTGTGCCCGTGTTTCCTGCCCTCGGCCCGGCTGATTCCCAGCAGGCAGTATGAGGGGGAGGGTGTGGAGAGGACCCCCGTGTGGGAAGGCCCAGGCACCCTGGAAGCCATCCAGGGTCCGGAAATTGAGTGGGGACAGCAGCACAGCACGAAGGGTCCTGCCCTGCCTTGCCTGGTCCTGGGGGGGCCCGCGGGCTGTGGGGTGCCTCTCACGGGCCTCCCTGCAGGGGTGGTCGTGTTTGGGGAGCCCATCACCGCCAGCCTGGGCACCGATGGCTCGCACTACTGGAGCAAGAGCTGGGCGAAGGCCGCGGCCTTTGTCACTTCACCCCCCATCAACCCGGACCCCACCACCGCAGACCACCTCACCTCCCTGATGTCCAGGTAAGGGGCTGCTCTGGGTGCCCCACCATGACCTCAGCCCGCAAGCAGCCCTGGGCTTCTGCACGGACCCTGGGCGGGGCCTCCCGTGCAGAGTCCCCACACTGATCCTTCCTGCCCTCTGGCCCCCACACTGAGGCCCCCGCTGTGCTCCGTGCTGCTCTCGGACAGCATCCAGCCCCCATGGGCTGTGCCGGCCGGGAAGGGTCAAAGCCAGCTGGCCTGGGCCGGCTCAGGGAAATCAGGCCACCAGGGGCTCCTCTGACCCCCCCTTTTCTCAGCGGGGACCTTCAGGTGACTGGCAGTGCCCACTGCACCTTCACCACTGCCCAGAAGGCCGTCGGCAAGGACAACTTCACGCTCATCCCCGAGGGCACCAACGGCATCGAGGAGCGGATGTCCGTGGTCTGGGAGAAGTGCGTGGTGAGTGCAGGCTGGGGCCGAGGTCCAGCCTCCACCTGGTCCCTCCGGAAATGAAGCCCCATAACCAGTAAGCACACCGCCTGGAATAGAGGTCAGGGCGTGTCGCGGCCCCAGCCCTGCCACTCAGGGCTCCCCATTCAGTTCCGGGCCCCCTCGGGGAGACTCCCACTGCTCTGGGGTGGCCGGGTCGCCTGCAGAATGCATCTGGGAGAGCCAGTCACTGCTCCTGGTGGAATTATACTCAGTCTCTCCCAGATGCCTGAGATTTCCCCAGACGGCCTGCACCCCCACACTCCAGCCCTCAGCTCCTCCCCCGTCAGAGGCCCGGACTCCAGGCCCCTCTTGCCACCCTACGTCCTGAGGCCTCCTGGTCACCCCGGGGGACTGTCATGTCCTTCAGGGGACACAGACGTCACCAAGACTTCACCACGGATTGACTCCCAGAGTGAGCGCAGCGCTCGTGCCAGGGCCTGATGGCGGGGCCCTCTGATGCCCTGGGAGCGCCGTTCTGATGCCGCTCGCTGCCTGGGCACAGGGGCCGCCATCTGTCCGCACAACGGCCGCCAGACCAGACCCCTGAGAGCTGTTCGGACGAGCGCCCCCCCGCCTCACCTTGGCCTTCTTATTTCCCAGGCCTCAGGGAAGATGGATGAGAATGAGTTTGTCGCTGTGACCAGTACAAATGCAGCCAAAATCTTCAACATTTACCCGAGGAAGGGGCGTGTGGCTGTGGGTTCCGATGCTGACCTGGTTATTTGGAACCCCAAGGCCACAAAAATCATCTCTGCCAAGAGCCACAACCTGGTAAGAGAAGCCAGGTCCCTAGGACATGGTCAGGGTCAGGGCTGGGAGAGCCCCAGGCACATGCACCACACACCTGCTCGCCCGGCGGGAGACTCAACCCCATTACAGGCCCATCCGCACCCCCTTCCTCCCAGGACCATAGCAGCAGGGTGTGGCCGGCTCCGCCTGTGTCCCGGCCCGGCCGAGGTGACTGCTTCTCCTCAGAGGCCCTAGAACGGGGGCCCTGGGGCTGCGAGGAGGCCGGGCAGCCCGCAGGGCGTTGAGGCCGGCCCTCTACCCTGTCTCCCCAGAATGTGGAGTACAACATTTTTGAAGGCCTCGAGTGCCGAGGAGCCCCCACAGTGGTCGTAAGTCAGGGCCGGGTCGTGATGGAGGACGGGCACCTGTCCGTCACCCCTGGGGCCGGCCGCTTCATCCCTCGGAAGACATTTCCCGACTTCGTCTACAAGAGGATAAAGGCACGCAACCGAGTAAGGCCCGGGCCGGGCAGGGCGGGGGCAGGGGCGGGGGCGGCAGGGGCTTCTGGGANAGCCTGGCCCGGCAGCCCCAGGTGGGATCAGGGCCTGCGTGGGGAGTCGGTTCATAGTAGTGGCTTTATGTAGTTTTGTTTATTTTTTTTAATGTTTATTTATTTATTTGGGGGGAGGGGCAGAGAGAGAGGGAGACACAGACTCTGAAGCAGCTCCAGGCTCTGAGCTGGCAGCACAGAGCCCGACATGAGGCTCAAACTCATGAACCATGAGGTCATGATCTGAGCCTAAACCAAGAGTCAGATGCTTAACCGGCCGTGGCCCCCGGAGCACCTCCATGCAAACTTGTATTATGCAAGTGGCCCCACAGAAGCCAGTCATGGCCACCTCCCTAGGTGAACCACATTGGCCGCAGTGCACTGTGGGCCCTCCCCGTGCACGGACGCGCCTTTGCAAGCAGGGGCACATCAACTTCACAGCAGCTTTTATGAAGCGGGAAGTCGTGAGTGCTTGCCCACATCTTTCCCTTCCTTCCTGAAGCCTTGGCCGAGTTGGCCCGTGTCTGACGGACGCACCAGAAGTCTGTCTGACTGGCCCGCACAGCATGTGTAGCTGGCTTGTGCATACACATGCATACACACACATGTGCACGTACACACAAAATTACTATACACACAGGTTTGCTTTATCCATCTTTCTAGAAGGACGTTGTCTGAACTCGGAGCAAGGAAGGCCAGCTTCCAGGGGGCTGGGGGCCGGGGCCATGGTCTCCTCTGGGGGGAAGGAGAGTGGAGTCTGCTCTAACTCGCCAAGACGCTGCTGTCTCAGGCCATGAGGGCCACGCGGCTGCTCCCCAGGCGGGGCCTTGAGGACGCAGCCCAGCCGGTCCGGGCGCAGAGCCCAGGCCGGGGGTCCAGAGGGGCGGGGATCCGCTCGTGGGCTCCTGCTGCAGACCCTGCCCCACGTGCCGCCAAGGCAGGGAGAGGTGGCTCCTGGTCCTTCACCCTGAGTGCCAGAGGCGGGGTGTGGGCTCGGACCCAACCCCTCAGGACTCACAGCCCCACACTTGCCCCTGCACCCCATGGTGACCCCCCGGGACCGGCGACAGTCATGAGTCTGAGCGTGAACCTAGGGGAGGCCTAGCAGGAGCCATGAGCACATGGGGGGTTTTGCTTCAGTCCAGGGACTGTTTGTCCATCGTGGGGGCCACTGGGAAATGTCTCTGGCTTTGGGCCGTTTTCAGGGAGGACAGGACCCGGGGCTTCCTAGGGGCCAGAGTGGGGGCTCTGCTGGGGCCACGAACAAAGGCTACTGAGGAGGCAGAGGCTCCTGGCATCCCCTTCCCCAAAGAGGCCACGTCCTCAGGGCTGCCCTTGTATCCTCCGGCTCGGGAGGAGGGACCATGTGCACAGGTGTGAGCAGGGAGAGATGTGCACACAGTGTGTAGGGGGAGCGGGGAGGGTTGCATTCCAGCATGCAGGTGGTCTCGGGAGGAACCTCTCCCTTGGCTGGGAGCCCTGGGGTCCCAGAGCCCGTGGACGGGGGGCCCGTGGAGCAGAGCAGGCGCGGCCCCCCTCACGCCTACCCCCCAACCCCGCAGCTGGCGGAGATCCACGGTGTGCCCCGAGGCCTGTACGATGGGCCTGTCCACGAGGTGATGGTGCCTGCCAAGCCGGGGGGCGGCGCCCAGTCGCGTGCGTCCTGCCCAGGGAAGATCTCAGTGCCACCAGTGCGCAACCTGCACCAGTCGGGGTTCAGCCTGTCTGGTGAGTGGAGCTGGGGTGGGGGCTCCCCTGGAGCATCCCAAGGGTCAGAAAGCCCCCCCAGGGAGGGGGATCAGTGCCCGGCCTGTGCCAGGTGAGCTCAGCAAGGCTGCAGACCACCCACAACCGTCGCAGACGGGGAGTGTGCAGTGGGGGGCGGGACATGTTTCCCCGCCCTACAGGGGCCAGTGGGGAGGCCCCTCCTGCCCCAGCGTCTGCCCCAGTGTGGCCGCTTGAATCAGTCACGCTGTGGAGAGGGCTGTCACTGAGCCCGGGGTGAGCATGTGCTGCCTGTGTGGGGTGCCGAGTGGGGTCCAGGGGTCTAGCCTGTGAGCTGCATGGGAGGCGCATGAGGAAGGGCTGTGAGACCGCTGTGCACGCGGCTCCTCGGCCTCTGGTCAGGGTCTGGGCCACGCTGTGACCGATCCCTGCAGACGCACTGGGCCGGGTCCTCACTCCTCCCACCCCTGACGTCCCCGCCTGTCGTCCTCTCGGGGCGACAGAGTCCTGCGGGCCGCCTGGGCACACAGGGCCTGTGCAGATCCCCTTGGAAGGCCAGGGTCGTCGTAAAAGCCAGGGGCGAGACCCACAGGCCTGGCCGCCGCCCCCAACTTCCTGCGCACCTGCAGCCTCGGCGCGGGAGCGTCTGCCGGTCGGCGCATCCCTGCCAGGCCGCTCGCGGTGTGGGTGCGCGGGTCTCCGCAGCCCGGGCCCCGGTTACGGCTGCAGCCGGGCGCCACGCCCCTGCCCTCAAGCGCGCCCGTCCCACAGGCTCGCAGGCGGACGACCACATCGCCCGGCGCCCGGCTCAGAAGATCATGGCGCCCCCTGGCGGGCGTTCCAACATCACCTCGCTGTCCTAGGTGTCCCGGTGGGACCCCAAGTCCTGCCGGCCCGCCCCCGGGGCAGTGGCTGCGGGGCCCACCTCACGTAGCTCTTCCTTTGTCAGGCTTACCCGAAAGGTGCCTGGCCTCGCCTTCCCCACCCCCTCCCCAAGAAACTACCCTTTTGGGGTCCCAGGTCCTGGACGAGGAGCCGGCGAAGGAAAGGCCTGAATCTGGGGGGCTTCACTGCCAGATCGAGGAGGCTGGGTGTGGTGGCGGGGTCAGCCCAGGTGGCCCCGAAAGACAGCTGGGCGCTTCACGAGGCAGGGCCGCCGCCCCCCAGGGCCACAGGGACCTCCAGGCCCCGCAGACGTGCGAACGGCCGGCCCGGCCGCCGTTAGAATCTCGGCCCCGCGGCGCCCCAGGCCCCTCCCTGCTGCTGGGGGTGCGGCCTGCCCCCTCCCCAGCCGCCTTGGCATGGGGGCAGCGCCCCGCGACCTGAGCCTCCTGCCTCAGAGCTGCTGCGACTTCAGGGATCCATCAGGAACTTCGCGAAGGGCGGCCTCGTTCGCACGTTGCCAAGGACCAAGTCTCCGCTCCTGTAGCAGCCCGAGTCCGGCAGTTGTGGGGTCCTCTAGCTGAGACGCCCTCCTTTTATGACCCAGTGTGCGTTCCGGTAGTTGATTAGCGCAGCACACGTGCGCCGAGGACAGCTGTAGCTAGCAACCTGCATGCCCCCCACAGCCCGGGCGGCCACCTCTGCCCCGTGCTGACGGGAACGGGGTCTATTAAAGGCGTCTGGGTTAGAAGCTGCTGGTGTGTGGAGCCCCGACTTCTCTGCCCCCACCAGCGGTTCACACGCAGGGCGCTTGGGAACATTCGCACTGGCTGCACGGCCATCCACCTCTGGGGACAGCTCTGCTCGGCCTCGGGGCAGGGCTGGCTCTTCCTCCCAAGGAAGGGGGCAGGAAGGGGGCCCGGGAACCACGCCTGCACCCAGGCCTTCTGCTCAGACGCGGCCGGAGGGGGCTGGTGTGGCCCCCGGCCAGATGTGCAGAGCCAGAGGGTTGGGCTGGACGACCTCCACCCACATTTTGACCAGACCAAGGTGGTGCGGCCCGGCCTGAGGGCTGTGCCCCCCCCAGATGCACCCCGTGGGCCTTGCCCTTGCAAGACAGCGCAGCCCAGGGTTTGACCCAGAAGGGGCTGTGGGCCTGGCCTCACTGTCTTCACAGACATGGCGCCAGTTCTGTGCCCCAGGTGTGGAATGTCCGCACACGGGTGTGTTTGTCCTAAGAGCAGCGTGTTCACGGTCACGGGGAAGACCAGCTGGACTGGTCAGGGACAGTCCCTCACCCCCACACCTGTGCAGTGTCCCTTCCTGGTGGTGACCTGGGACTTTTCCAGCTGTGCCCTCCGGGGGAGCACAGCCCCAGCCTCGAATCTGGGGTTCCTGTGGTGCTGCCTTGGTCCAGGGCAGCCCGTGGGAGAAGGTCCGAGCTGGTGGTCCTCAGATCTGTTTGGCCAGGGGCTTCGCTGGGGCCAATGTCCAGGCACAGGTGAGAGACAGGTCACACCCACATCCGTGCAGCCAGCACAGGAAACGGGTGTGCTATCCCCTGGGGTCTCAAAGTGCACACTTAGATTCACAGATTTTTACAGAACCCTAACGTCTTCCCTGTTCCTGCCTCCGGCATCACCAAGTCTCCACCTAGCACTTTCTCTGGGTCCACCTAGCACTTTCTCTGGGTACTGGCACCACCCACAGGTGTCCTGCAGCTGCCACCTCCGGACCCTGGCTTCCCAGTGGTGACTCCTGTGTCCCCTGCGTGAGTCCACGGGGTTGTGCCTCTGACATGAGCTCCCCCGGCCTTCAGCGAGCAGGGAGCCGCCTCGGCCCGGCTCAGCCAGCTCATCCTCACACAACCGCCGTTCTGGTTCCGGGGTTCCGGCAGCTCTGCACTGCCCCCAGGCTCCTCTGCCCCCGACCCCACGNGTCGTGATGCTCAGAGGTGACAACTGTACAGAAACACAGCAGAAGTTGCCGGAACAGTGTGTCCATAAAAACACTCCTCACCTTCTCGTGCGAGACTCGGTGGCCCCGGGGAGCCAGCGCACGGACGTCCGGCAACTGGCCGCGGGGCCGGCGCCGAGGGCTTATGTACAGCTGAGGCCGGTGGCACTGGGGCCTCTGGGACGTGCCAGCGGTGGGCCGGGGGGCCAGCAGCGGAGGTCAGGGGCCTCCTGCCACCCCGGCAGGTAACTGAGCCGCCGGGGCGTCTCCCCCGCTCCTGGCGGCTGCCGTGTGCCACCNATACCAGGCCAGGGAGCGGCGGGGCCACCAGGCCGGGCCTGCGCTGGGAGGCGCCGGGCTGCTTGGCGGCGAATGTCCACGCTGGGCCTCTGCCCGCCACCCCGTCCTGGTAGACCAGAGTCTGCAAAGCAGCTGGAGCTAACTCTCGGCGAGGCGGGACGGGCAGATGGGGCCGCACATGGACAGGGCGGGGCGCGTCCCCCCCAGGTCCTCTGCAGCCTCCCCGGCCCCGGGCGCCGGCGGGGGCTCGCTCACTGGGTCCTGGCTCTTCTTCAGCCTGGGCGGGGAGACACAGGAGGGGTTTTCTGCAGCCTCTCCGGCAGCCCCGACGCTTCTGGCCGCCCCCCGCCCCGACTTGGTCCCTCAGGGACACGCTGGAGAAGGGGCCCTCCAGGCACTGCAGGGAGCAGAGCACACACACGGGGCGGGCCAGGGGACAGCCCAGCCCGGCAGCACCCTGCCTGGCCGCCTCAGCCTCAGCCTGCAGCAGTGGGGCGGGTGAGCCAGGGCTGAGAAGCACACCCAGTTTAAGGGCAAATCCTGCGGGCCAGCAATTTTGGAACAAAGCTTTTCAAAGAGCTTGACTGAGTGTTCAGGACGGTAGCCAGCGCCTTAGACCAGCGCCCACACGTCATCCTGGTCACCGGAGTGCAGAGCTGCCGCCTCCAGGAAGCTCTCCATGCCGCACCTCACCACCCCTCTCCTGGGCCCGCAGCGCTGGGCTTCCTCCCTCCGCTGCAGCAGGTGCCTGTGGCCTGTCGTATCTTCCTGCTAACCACTGTGCCCTTTCTGTCCCATGGCCCGTGGCGCTCAGGAAAGTTTGTTGAGTGCGTGAGTGGGGGTGTCAGTCCATGTGACCGCAGGACTGCCCAGCCATCACCCGCAACGGGTAGTCCACCGCGTCTCTCCCCAGGAGACTGTTAGACCCCAGTTTAGAAGTGAAAGTTCCCAAGCACCCCTCCCTCCCCTACAAGCCTGAACAGGGAGGGGCCTCCCACCCTCTCTTCCTGGGAGGGTGGGGACAGGCTTCCCAGGCCTCCTGATGCCCCGTGGCTCCTGGGGCTCAGGACCTGTGTGGCCCAGAGAGCCTCCACCTCTTCTCCGCCCCCTGCTGCTGCCCCCAGCACATGCACTCACTTTTCTCTGTTAAAAATCACAAAGTCTTGCTGGATCGCATCGAGGCAGTCCTGAAGGTAGTCATTCTCCTGTTAGTCAGAAAGACACACCAGTGAGTGTAGTGGATGCTGTCGGACTCCCACCCCTCCCCTCAGATGGGTTCCTGAGCTTCCCTCTCAGCCGGTCCCTCCTGCGTGGGCCCGCACCTGGGGCTTTCGTGGAGACACGATCTGGGCTGCTGGAGAAACTGCCCTCAGGCCTGAACATCTCCTGGGTGGTCCTTGGGTGACCAAAGGGTGCCCGGTGTGGACGCCCAGCCGCTGCCTCAGGGCAGGCGCTGACATGAAGACGTCAGCAGGACAAACGTGGCCGGGCTCCCTCCCCTCCCTGCGTCAGAGCCAAGGTCCTGGGAGACAGAGCTGGCGCCTGAACCCCGGGAGGGCCTGGGTGCGCACATGCGGCCACGATGGCCCCTGCCAGCCGCCCCGCTAGAGGACAGCGACCCCTCCCCCAGGCTCCCGCAGGTGGCGCAGAGCGGCTCCCCCCGCCCTCAGCAGCAGGGCCCACGTGGGACCCGCCCAGGCCAGAAGGGCAGTGCCTGGTGCAGGAGGAGAGGCTGGGCGGCGGGTGTGGGGCGCGCGAGGGACAGTGTGGGTGTGGGGCGGCCTCCCGCGGCCTGGCGCTGATCCCTGGCAGGAACCCTGGAGGGCGCCCAACGCGCAGCAGGACGGCTCCCAGAAATTTGGAAGGAATGGCGGCCCGCTGAAGATTCCAGAACAGCCCGGCCCGGGACGAGTGCTGCCTCAAGAGAGGCGGAGCCGGGAAGGGGGGCACACTCAGCATCGGAGAACCAAGCTCCCGCACAGCACCCTGCGCTCCTGGAGGGCCCAGAGGACGCTCCTTCCAGCGAGGCGCCGAGGGCGGGGCTGGCGAGGGGGCAGGGCACCGTGGGACAGCTCAGTGCCGCCCGGTCTCTACAGGAGACGCTGCTCCGGGGCTGAGCCCCCCGCGCCCATGGTGACGGTGGGACACCAAACAGCACAAGCCCGGGCCTGACTTATCCAGACCCAGCCACGTGGGAGTCAGCCCTGCAACAGGCAGCAAGGTGCAGCCGCAGCAGATCACCCCGCGCCCGGGTCTAGTGGTGGCCAACAGACGCCAGTGCTCCCGGGGTCAGAGACACGGCCAGCCAGCCCATGCTCACACACACACACACATGTGCACACATCTCCACACACACATACACATGCACGCTCACATGCACATGTGCACACATCTCCACACACATACACGTGCATGCTCACATGCACATGTGCACACATCTCCACACAAGCACATGCATGCTCACACGTGCACACACATCTCCACACACATACACATGCATGCTCACACACGTACATATGCACACACATGCTCACATGCACGCGCTCATATGCTCACACATGCACACACTCACATGCTCGCACACTGCACAGCGCACACACATCACAGCATGCTCATATGTGTGCATGCCTACTCACATGCATGCACACACATGTACACTTTCACACACGTGCACAATGCTCACAATGCACATGTGCTCACACCCATGCACACCCACACATGCTCAACACACGCACACAATACACCCATGCTCACACACGCACATGCTCGTACACACACCCATGCACACCACACATATGCTCGTATGCACACCCATACACATGCTCACACACATATGCACACATGCTCACATGCACGCACACATGCACAGTAAGATCAGGGGACAAAAGAAATCTATCATCAGCCGCCTTGATGGAAATTCACACAATTTCCCGAGTATACCTTTGGAAGTCTGTGGGATACAGGGTCTGAGCTAATGGTTGGCCACACCCACCGTGCTCCCGGGTGGGAGTCAAGTGTTCCCCCAATACCCCCATCCCCCTGCCCCATGCCAAGGGCATAATCGAAATCCACTCGTTTGGCGCCTGGTACAGCCCTCGTAGCTGATCCTGGATCTGTGGGGTAACAGCTGTCACCATGGACGAGGCCGAGACGCTCCTGAAACTGTACCCCTCCCAACAAGGCAGCCTAGATAGACATAAAAACAAACCCGTGCCAGCGTGGAACGGCAGTGACGAGTGCCATCGTCACGACTGTAAGTCTGTACCTTTACTCTCGAGCTCTCAGGGCACAAGGATGCTCCCCGTTACCTTCCCGCTCACTGTGCAAGCCTGGCACCCGGCTCAGGGCAGACGATGGGGACCATGGCACACGTGGCCTAGGGCAGCTCCGAGCACAGCTGCGGGGCCCGAGGCAGCATATTCCCAGCTTAGATCACGCACAGCTCTGTGGGTGGCACGCGGCCACCGATCTGACAGGGCTACCCTTCCAGTGCCCCCACGGAAGGATGAGGCCAGCGTGCAGGCACCCAGGTGGATGACTATACTGCCAGGAAATGTTTATTTTGGGTTGATTAATGTTTGAAGGCCACGCCAAGCAGTTCAACGGGAAAAGAGCAGTGTCTTCAGCACGTGAATGAGCGGACAGCCACGTGCAAGAGTGACCTGGGCCTGACGCTACCCATAAAAGTTAACTTGAAATGGACCCCAGACCTAACTGAGAGCTAAAGTGATAAAACGCGTAGAAGCAAGCACAGAAGGAAATCTCTGAGTGTCTCAGGGTGGGTGGAGGAGTCTTAGCGATCAGGAGCCCTGTTCCGTCCTTCCCTGCAGAGCTCAGGGCCCTGCGCCCACCTCCCAAAACAGCCCCAGGCTGGAAATGGGCGGGGCCGCACCTGCAGTCCCACCTCTAAACACCAGCGGCCCTGAGTCCAGGCTCTCGAGTCCCCCCAGCCCGGGGCCCTGAAGTACACCCACCCCCTGCCTGACCCCTGTGCCGTGAGCAGTTGAGGAAGCGGCACCGGGGCCGGGGTCCTCTGCCGGCTCAGACTAGGCCGGGGGCAGGGCGGCCACGGCTGTGACTACGGCCTTCCGCACCTGTACCCCAGCTGCTGCTGTGAGCGCCAGCCGTACCCGGGGCACAGGCGCAGGGTGGATCCCGCGCTCACATGCGTGCTCTCCCGGAGCGCCCCCACCCTCCCGGGAGAAGCTCTGTGACCTGGGGCAGGTGAGGGGGGTCTGTAGGTTTCACTATGTGCCCCCAGAGTGATGTCCTAACCCCCAGCTCCTCAGAACGTGACACAGAGTCACATAAAGAGGGTCATCGGGGTTAGGGTGGGTTAGCGCAATGGGTGATGGGTGTCCCTGTAAGAGAAGACACACACATGTGCCCCTGGGGGCGGAGGCGGGCACGATGCGGGTCCGGGAGCCTCGACCAGAAGCGGGAAGGAGTGCGAGGCACTTCGACCTGCTTAGGAGAGGAAGCGAGGGGCTCGGCTGGGGGGCGGGTTTCAGGGCGGTGACCCGGAGGGCGGGGGGGACCCCCACCAGCCCCCACTCACAGACTGAGAGCTGTCTCTGCTGCTATCCCGGGACCTGTTCTTGGCCAGACGCTTCTTCTTCTTGTGCAGGGGCCTGGACTCCAGGATCATCTCCTCCAGCTCGAAGGTGGGGTCGCAGTGCAGGCGGCCTTTCTGTGGGGAGAGGGGAGCTGAGCCCCCGCCTGCGGTCCGGCCGCGCCCGCCCGCGGCCCCCGCCCGCCGCCCACCAGGCTTACGTTGGGCACAAAGCCTGGCGCCACCTTCTTCTCACTAAGGTCCTGCCACAGCACGCCGGCCAGCGACGGGGCCGCCTGCATGTCCTGCAGGCTGGAGGCTCGGTGCTTGGGGTCCACAGTGAGGAGCTGGAACAGGGCCCACGTCGGATGGCGCCCACGCCCCGCGCAGCCCCAGTGCACGCAGCTCGCCGCCTGCCCCAGGCCGGGGCACCCCACTCAAAGGATCTCAAGGGTCAGGCAAGGAAAGGGGGCACTGGCTTCAGATCAGCGCAGTCTTGAGTAAGAGTCACCAGCAGGCGGCAGCCTCGGCCTGGCGAACGGCAGGAAGGGCCACAAGCCTGGAACTAACAAGACCCAGCCCCCGGGAGCCTCGGGGTGCCGTGTGTGGTCGGGTCACTGCGGCTGGGTGTCCCCTACATGCCATCCCTTTTCCCAGAGAGAAGGCGGCAAACCCTATCCGCGGCTTCCCCAAGGCGTGACGCCTGGTGCATGGATGGTCCCCACAGCCTGTTTGGGTCTCTGGGGCCACGGTCCACTGTGGGAGCTACTGGGCAGGGGTGGGCAGGGCCCCGTGGGGTGGGGGCTGGGTTTAGGGCCTCTCAGGAGCTGGGAGAGGCCTCTGGCTGCCTGCCTATCATTCCAGGGGCGAAGGTCTCCAGCAGCGGGGAGGACACGCCAGGGAGGGCCCCGTGGGCCAGGAGGTGGGCGCCGACTGGGCCTCGTGCGTCCAACACGCTCTCGCACACCCGGTCCTGACCCCAGAGCCACCTGTGTGCTTGTAAGTGCAGCTCTGAGTGGAGAGCGGGGGGCCAGCCGAGGGGCAGCCCCAGCCCTGCCTGGATCCCGGACAGAGGTGCCGTGATAGCGCCTGGCCTGGGTCCCTGCCAGACTGAGGTCCCCTGGGCTGCTGCAGCCACGTGCTCAGGCAGTGGGGGGTGTAAAGAGGGTCTGAGGTCTTCTCCGTGTGCTCCCGGGAGAGGAGCCCTGGAGGCTGGCAGCAGGCAGTGGCCGCCCATGCCTGGCGGAAGGTCGGGGTAGAGGAGGCCAGAGTACGGCATGGGCCTGGCTCCCAGCCTGCACGCCCCCTCCCCCAACACGTGTGACATGGAGGCCTGCACCTCAGTTTGGGCATCTATGAAATGGGGTGATAACCAGGTCGTGGGGATTATGTTGTTGCCGGGCACATGGCATTCAGCTCACAGCCAGTGCTCAGACCGGACCAGCTACCTCAAGATGACAGGGGCCCCGACCAGCTGTGAGCCTGGTGGGAGCGACACCAATGCGCACACGCAGGAACCCGAAACCTTCCTCAGACCGGGGTTGGGGGGGGCTCACCTTCCTCAGCAGGGCCACCATCTCCTTGGACCAGGTGGGCACGTACTGGACGCTCACCGTGCTGAACAGCTGCACCAGCGACTCCACAGCATTGCTGGAGTGGATGTCGTAGGGCCTCTGGTGGAGGGGGGGAGGCGGTGCTGCAGCAGGGAACCCCGAACCCAGAGGTGCCCGATGCAGCCCTGCCCTGCAGCCCACACATAGCAGCCCCTCTGCCCCCAGGAAGATGCTGGGTCTGGGCCGCGGCTGCATCGAGGCCAGGAAACTGGCCAGGAGAGGCCGCCCATCTGGCCAGGCAGGAAGTACATCACCCCCATGGACACCTGGGGCCTGGGTGCATCAGCCCCGGAGGCCAGGAGGGGCTGCAGCATGGCTGAGGGTGCGGGGCCTCTGAGGCCCTCAAGGAGGGATCGGGAGGACCCCAGCCTCCCAGGCCCCAGGGCTAGAGGGTGAGAGCAGGGGCACCCCACGGGGATCCCACAGGAAGGTCCCAGGGACGCAGCCCCACTGACAGCTCTCTCCCCTGCCCGGCCGTGCCAGCAGCCCCCAGGCGCCCACGGTGGCTTCCCTCCTGCACTGGCTCAGGCACTGCTTTCACTGAAAGTACGCATCCATAGCACAGGCGACTGTCCCTGAGCACCTGGGGGACAGCCTCATCCCTCCCCAGACACTCAGGCCCGTCCCCTCCCTCAGGGGCACACAGCCAGCTCAAGTCCGGGGCCAGCCCTCGGCCCCAGGGGCTCCGTACCCATCCACGTAGCAGCTCGTAGGCCAGCACGCCCACCGACCACCAGTCCACCTCGAAGGAGTAGCCGCTCCCGCCGCTGACGAAGGACTGGAAGATCTCCGGAGCTTTCCAGGAAGGGAGAGGCAGCTGAGTATATGTGACCTCAGGTCCCCTCCCCCACTGACCACCTGGGGGCCCTCCCCCACCTGGCGCTGGTGGTGGGCCGACCCAGGATTGTATCCTAACTGTCACGTCGTCACCTGGAGTCCCGGCTGACCCCGGCCCTGCTGCCGTGTGCCTTCAGGGAAGTGACACAGCAGTCTGGCCAGGCGGGGCCGAGGGCAGTGGCCGCGGCTCACCCATGTACGGCTTGGTCCCCGCTAGTGCGGTGGCTCGCTCTCCATCCTTTATGATGGTGGCGATGTTGAAGTCCGTCAGGTGTGCATGCCCTGCGAGGAGAGAAGACAAAGCACGTGTCCGGAGGACCGAGGACCGGAGGCGCGTCCTGGGGGCAGGGCGCGCGCACGTCCCTCCCCATGTGGCATGGGCTCACCTTGCTCGTCCAGCAGGATGTTGTCGGGCTTGACGTCCCTGTCGAGGGAGCAGGAAGTGGGGAGATGGTCCAGAAGCCCTGTTCACGCCCCGTAGTCCCTGGCAGGGCTGGGGGTTCCCTCAAGGGCCCCTCCCCACTCAAGGCAGAGGCCCCAGAGACCCGAGTGGGCCTTGGGAAGATGCCAGCTGGCAATTCTGAGCAAGCCAGCTGAAAGCCGCTGTTCTGGCTTCCAGTGAGTCGCCTCTCCCCCTGGCGAGGCCAGGCAGGCAGCGGGGAATGTACTGGACACAGGGGTGCCAGAGCCCCCAGGGGACGGAGGCAGGACCCCCTCCCCAGACTCCCAGGCTGGCCCCTCTCCCAGAGCCCCAGAGGGCTGCACAGAAGTGATGACCTGGGCCTCTGCCTTCCACCAAGTGGCCTCTGACCTCGCCCTGCTCAGTCAATGTTTGGTGCCTGAACCGTGACCAGGTAACAGAACCCCCAGGGCAGAAACACAGAGACCCCATGTACTTCACTTCATAATATGCCACACAGGCGTCTTTGTTTTGTTCCACAAATACAGCTTTATCTTCCTAATTTTATCTGCTTTCAGCCAATGTTACCATTAGCTTGAATTCCCTAGGGGCATGGCAATGAGCACATGGACTCCTGCTAGGCAGGGGCAGGGACCGGCAACCGAACACACCAGGCGAAGGCCACCCGATCCCTGCCAAGCTGGGGCTGCTGGCACAAGACCCACCCACAGGTGGGCATCAGGTGCACAGTCGTGGGGCTGGCCCAGGTGCCCCAGCTGGGGGCGGCTCTGGGGGCAGGGGGTGGGCAGAGCAGGCAGGAGCCCGTGGTGGGGGGAGCAGGCACCCCACCCCATCGGGTAGGCACACACCTGTGGATAATGTGCTGACTGCGCAGGTAGTCGAGGGCCAGCGCCATCTCGCAGATGTACAGCCTCACCGTGTCCTCGGAGAACTGGACGTTCTGCTGCAGGTGGTAGCGCAGGTCCCCACCCAGGAGCAGGTCCACCACCATGAACATGTCCTCCTCATCCTGGAAGGAGTACCTGTGGGCACGGGGGAGGGCCTGGCACACGCGTGGCTGGGGAGCCAGGGTGCCCGCTCCCGCCACACCAGATGACCTCCCCCCACCGCCCACGGGCACTCTCCAGGGTGCCGACCCAGGGTCCCAGGTCCCGCCATACCCAATCCCCCTCCCGACCGCCCACGGGCACTCTCCAGGGTGCTGACTCTGCCTCTGCTCAGGAGCCGTTCTGAGCCAGGGCCCTTGGGAAAGGAGTGGCCTGTCCTGATGGGAGGCAGCCCAGCTGGGGGCAGAGACATCAGGGGTGACCAATGCACAGAAGAATACATCATCTTTGGCCATTTCCCTGCTGGTCCTCTTCTCTAAAAAGGCGATAAAAACTTCTACTTTGGAGGGTTGTTAAGGAATAGAGACCACAAGGCAAAATGCTCAGGCAGTGCTGGGCAAGGGGCCAGCTTCTAACAATGGGGGTGATGGTGGTGGTGATGATGGTAAGGTAGTGATGATGATGACGATGGGGATGGTAATGACGGTGATGATGGTGATTATGATGATGACGGTGATGACTGGGACGGTGATGAGTGACAGTGATGATGATGGTAAAGAAGGTGATAGTGGTGATGATGATGAAGATAATGGCAGTAACAGAACAACAGTTTAAGGACCTCCTTCCATTTTGTAATTTCTTTTGTGAGCTCTCAGAGGGAACTCTTACTGTTGAGCAACTGGCTGTAACTGTAACAAAGTTACAGGGGCGTTGGGTGGCTCAGTTGGCTAAGCGTTCAGCTGTTGGTTTTGGCTCAGGTCACGATCCCACAGTTTGTGAGTTCGAGCCCCACATCAGGCTCCCCATTGACAGTGCAAAGCCTGTTTAGATTCTCTCTCTCTTTCCCTCTCTCTCTGCCCCTTCCCTGCTCATGCCCTCTCTCTCTTAAAATAAATAAACTTAAAAAATGAAGAAAGTTACAAAAAATGGACTGTTTCATGTGATGTTCCTCTCTCTGCCCACCCTGTCCTCATCTCAGGGGCAGGTGGCCTGGGAGGGGATATGGGACCAGAGGGCTTGGAATGCCAGGCTCCAGGACAGGCGGGAGCCCTGGGGAGCCGTGGGCAAGAGCAGGCGGCCTCCCACGCCGGGAGCTGAGGCTCCGTCCTGCCGGCCCCGGGACAGTGGGGGGCGTCCCCGGCAGCCCGGCCTGTGCGGCGGGGTACCAGCTGCGGGAGCAGGGGAGGACCGTGAACCGTGATGACGGCTCACATCCCTCAGTCACCCTACGTGGACTGCTTTGCCTGAGTACATGCATCTGTAGTTCTGCCCTGGGGTTCACTCTCACCCCTGCTCCGCAGAGGGTGTCGTCTGCAGCAGGGAGGAGGAGTTTGACCCGGGAGCCCGTGCTCCTGGCCACTAGGCACACTGCCTCCCAGAGAGAGCCCCAGAGGGTGCGGGAGGGCAAGCTGAGGCCCCCCAGGTAGGAAACCCCGGGTTGTCCCTCTTGGCAAGCCCCAGGGCCAGTGTCGTGGCTGAGAGTCTACCACACACGGCAGCCCCTTCCTGTGAGGCTGCAAGCGGGCCCACCCCAGGGAGGTGGTTTCCACCGCAGGCCCTCCCTGGCCGGCACGGAGTCGGCAGGTGAGGGGTGCGGGACACCCCTGGCTTTAGCACCACCGCCCCAGGACGCTGAGAGCACAGTGCCCATGGAGCTCAGTGACATGCTGTGGCCCTCCGGCCCCTCTGCTTGCACGGACACTAGATGTTGAGGGAGGCCCGGGGCGCGTGCAGGGGTGAGGGGCTGGAGGAGGCCTGGGCAGCCCCGGCTCCACCGCCCTGGGCCCTGCTCAGCACCTCGCCCTCTTCCCACAACCCCCTGGGCAAGGCCACGTCCCTCACGGCACAGGCAGCTCCTTCCTCCCGTCTCACGGCCAGGCAGGACCACGGTTCCGACCGGGAGAGCTGGCTGTGGGCTGCTGTCCACGACACCCTGCCACCGGCCGTGGCCCCAGATAAACAACCGAAGGGGGGCCTTCGGCTGTGTGTGTGCCACAGGCCCTAGCACCAGGTCACTTTCAACAACGCACCGTCCCACACTTCTGTCCCCGGATGGGCGGCCTCTCCCTCGTGTTCGGCTAACGGGCCCTCAGCTCCGAGTGGGGGCGGGGCCGGAGCTGGTTCTCACACGCTCCCCAGCCGAGGCACCTATGCCGCCGGGGCCCTCGGGAACGCCACCTGGTCTGTGAGCCCAGCAGGGAGCACCGACCCCAGGGCGAGAGGCCGTCAGGGAGGACTTGGGGAGGACCCCAGTGGGGAGGACTCTTGTGCAGCCCAACACTCATGTAGGAAAGAGGAAGGTGATCTCACTGCAGGCTGCGGCTCCCTCCCTTCCAGGGGCTGGTCTTGGTGACCATTTTTTGAAGAAACTCAGGCTCCCAAAGCTCTCCCCCACTGGATTTAGTGCCAGGAACACCATGGGCCACAGGCCTCCTTCGGGGAAAAGCCTGGACTTTCCGCACGTGGAGAGACCTGTGTCAACACGTGCGCCCTGCACACCTGGACAGAGCTGGCCCTGGGGAACCGGAAGGTGAGTGTGTGGGGGACGGGCTGTGGGCATTGGGGTGTCCCAGACACAAAGGAGGAGGGAGCAGCAGGGAGGGCGCCGGGGTGGCGGCGGGTGCAGCCTGGGCGCTGTGCCCACGAGGCGAGCTCACGTACCACAGGTTCACCAGGAAGACGTGCTCGATCTCCTGCATGATCTCCAGCTCCCGGAACACGTTGCGCACCTCGTCGCGCTCGATGCACTGCTGCTTGTTCATGTACTTCATGGCGTACATCTTCTCCGTGTCCCGCTTCTGCACGATGCACACCTGCGGGGCAGAGGGCGCTTCAGGCGGATGCCACCACCCCGCCTCCCACGCTGGCCACGGCAGATGTGACTCGGGAATGACCAGATGTCTTCGGTGGGGCAAGTTCCTGTGCAAGGTGCCTTCAGCAAGCAGGCAGGACCCAGCCACGAGCACGGTGCTGGAGCCAGGAACAGCACCCACCCCCGCCACCAGCAGGGACCCGGTGCCCTTCCCAGGGCTCCGAGCAGAAGCTGGCTTGGAAGGCTGCTGGGGACAGAAGTGGGGAGACCCCTCAGCCAAAGCCCCGCACCTGGGAAGGCCTGAGACACGAGAGCTGG
Organism: Crocuta crocuta; assembly: GCF_008692635.1. Classification (NCBI taxonomy): domain Eukaryota; kingdom Metazoa; phylum Chordata; class Mammalia; order Carnivora; family Hyaenidae; genus Crocuta; species Crocuta crocuta. The sequence goes on from NW_027529672.1 coordinate 7,804,465, forward strand.
TGTCCTCACCAACCCTGGGCCACCCCGCTCCCCAGCACAACAGGGACCCTCCTGCAATGGCAGGGTCCCTGCACAGCCCTTAAATGCTAATCCTGTCAGACACTGAGCTGTGCAGTCCATTTGCGATGCTGGCTGTGCTCCCACGTTGGGCAGAGGATGGGGGAGACGTCCCCGGTGCCTCAGCCAAAAGTAGGTGGCCTGGACCTGACCGGAGGTGTCAGCAAGCATCTGGGGCTTGGCCCAAACCCGCGGGATCCAACCCTTTTGGGTGAACCCCATGTTCCCTCACCTGGGAACATATGCTAAGAAATGAAGTGTTTTTGTTTTTTTCAGAAGATGTTCATCAGTTGAACAAACTCCTTATAACAGACTTTCAACAATCTGAGCGTCCAGCAACCTCATGGACACGGGCAAGTGAGCTCAACGGAATATCACGCAGCCACTGAAGCAACATCTATAAAGGCTTTCAAGGCTGCCTGACGATGTTTACAAGGCCAACCAGAACCATAAGTCTATGCCACTTAATGCACGACACAGAGCTGACATGCCCGGCGAGGGCGGGAACTGGGACTGGGCACAGGGAAGCACCCTCCCTGCTCTGGCTTCTGCGCCATTACTGTGAGGGTGTCTGGCGACAGCGCTGCCCCACGGCGGGGAGGTGGCCGGTGGCCGCTGGCTTTGGGGGGTGGACTCAACAACTGAGCAGCCTGAGTGCTGAACCCCCATCATCCAGGTACAGGGCCCTCGTGAGGCACGGCAGCACCGAGCACACCTCCCTGCCAGCCCCAGGCAGCAAGGCTTGAAGCATGGTGCCCACATGGTGCCCACACGATGCCTGCGTGACCAGAGTGACACCTGCGTGATGCCCGTGTGGTGCCCGTGCGATGTGACTGTGCAGCTTCCACCTCAAACCCGCCCAGGGGCTGTGCAGGCCACCAAGACCCCCCGCAAAGCTCTGCCTACAGCGCCTCTGGCTGCTGACTCCCCAGAAAGCCTGCAGTCCAGGGCGGGGGTCCTGGCCTCAGACCTGCGTCGCTTCTGGCGTCCACAGACCCCCACCTGCTCTCGAGGCCACAAGAGTTAAGGCCCCCCCTTGCTGCTCTGCCCAGACTGGGGGGGCAGGCGTGCCGTCCCCGAGGGTGGGCAGAGTGAGCGGAGAAGGGAGGCCATGACAATGGCCTGCCCTGACCTTGCTGCCAGGCCTTCCCATGCAGACAGAGGTTCAGAGCCGTCCCTGTCCTCCATCTGTCCCCCAAAGGGAACAGCGGGGGTCACTTCTCGGACAGGAGCATAAACAGTCATAAAAACATCCCCAAGGGGTGTGGGGACAGGCAGAGCTCCCCTGACGGGGATGGGGGCAGTGACCACCGTGCCCGTCGGCTCCCCTGTGGGCACATCGCACGTTTGGGGGCCCCTGTGGAGCAGGACGAGGCAGGATGCCAGGCTGGGGCTGAGAAGGCCGCCAGATGCCCCAGCGAGAGGGCCATTCCCGCCCCCAAGCCCCCTGGTTCCACCCGTCGGCCTGGTCCTGGCCCCGCGGGCACACACAGCAGACAGACCCCGTCCAGGAGCCCGTCGGCTGCCCTTGTCCCTGGGCCCGTCCTCCTCTGGGGGCCGGCTGCTCCTCGCTGGCTGTCGGAGGCCCCCCCTCAGCTGACCCTCCATTTCCCCATCTGCCACATGTGAGCGTCACGCTGGCTCAAAGTCGGGAGGGTCTGTGTCAGGGCCAAGCCAGACCTCGCACTCACGCGTCCACCGACCACGGCTTTGTCTCTGCCATGCTCAGCTGACCAATGGCCTCAAGGACACCCACTTCCTGGTCCCCACGCCCCGTGGTCTCCTGGGAGATCATCCCGGCCCACCAGCAGGGACCTCCCAAGCGGGAGGCAGTGGGAGATGTGAGCCGCAGGGTGTCTGGGCCGGGACGGACACCACAGGCCTGGCCACTTAAGTAGCAGACACTCCTTTCTCACAGCTCTGGAGGCTGGATGTCCAAGACCAAGGTGCCGGAAGATTCCATTCTCGGCAAGGGCCTGCCTCCTGTGCTCACTGGGTCCTCACGCAGCCTGTCCTCTGTGGGCGCACGTAGAGAGTTCTGGCCTCCCTCCCCACCCCTCACAGGTGCTGGGCACTAATCCCGTCACCTGCCCGCACGCCAAAGCCCCCACCTCCAAATACTATCACACTGGGGGGGCCTTCAACATGGGAAGCTGGGGACACAGTTCAGTCCATGGCAGAAATGTAATGCCCAGAGGGAGGGGCCATCATGTGTGGTCATTTGTCACAGTGGCCTCAGGAAGCCAATGTCGCCACCCGCTGTCCTGGGTGTCATGAGGGACAGCGAAGGGTGGCCAGTGGCACTGGACCACGCAGTCCACCTCCGCTGTGAAACACCCACTTTCCGAGCCATCAGGGCTGCTCTGGGCGCAGGCACAGGGTTCCGGGTCTTGCTGGACAGAGAGTGGCCGAAAGCCAGGTCGAACCACGAGGTCTTTAAGCCCCTCCCATGGACAAAGCCATTAGCGTGAGAATCATGCTCTTTCTTGCATCTTTCCTCTCATTTCAGCCAAATGGCCTGAAAGCTATCTGGAGGAGGGACAGCCCCGCGTTCTCCCGGGCCAGCCGCCCTGGGCGTGGGGTGCGCACCCAGAACCTGCCAGCGCGGCCCGGACAGCAGGCTTACCGGCTCCCTGGAGTCTCCGTGAGCCAGGCCTCTGAAATGCAGACTGAGGGAGCCGAGAGACCCCAGCTCTAGGCAATTATGAAAATGCGCTTGATCAAGTGTGATCACAGCAATTAAAAGCCAAATCACCTGCTGCCTCCTCTGTTCTCCCAATGCTCTTCCTTTCAATTTCTGAGCCTGAGCAGAGCAGGGATGGCTGGAGTTCTCTCCCGAGGGCTGACCATCTGAGGGGCCCCAGGGTGGGCGGGCAGACTGCCCCACAGGGGCTCCTGGCCGGGGTCACGGGCAGAGAAGCCCAGAGCTCCAGGAAGCCCTCCACCTCCGCCCGAGGAGGCACATTCAGCGGCTCTCGCCTGGCTGAGTCCCCGGAAGGCCTGGCCACCCTTGCACCCCAGGTCACACAGCTGCCAGGAAAGGGCCTGGGAGCCGTCTTAAGGGCAAATCTCGCCCCACCCCCACTCCCACTTTCGTGGCCCGTGGCTGGGAGACCTGCTGACATGAGTGCTACCAGTGTCGACCTGCCAGTTACAACAGGCTTGTGATGCAGGTGTCAGCCGGAACGCGGGAAAATTCTGCTGAAATACAGACCGGACGCAGGTGCAGAACCCCTCGGGGAGGAGAGCGCTGACTTTCGGGCATTCAACCCAAGGGGGAACCACGGCACCCACAGGAGGGTGACAGCCTGACGGTCAGGACTCCGAGAAATCCTGAGAGAAATCTGTCCCGCGTCAGGAGAACCCGCCGAGCACGCTGCCCGAGGATGGAGAGGGGGTGTCTCACAGCACGGGGTTTGCGGGTCCTCAACATCACCCGACCCTGCTCGGGCCAGCGGGATGCGAGCAGCCACGTGCGAGGCCACGCAGCCCAAAGGTGCACTGGTGCTACCTCGGGAGAGCCGGGCTGGGTGTGATTTTTTTCCAGAACTTTCCATGTTTCCTAGATAATGTTTTAAGTTATGATTTTGAAAGCTAGTTGGGATTTTCAAAACGACAGTCAGTGCCATTTCAGCTCCAGACGCTCCTCTGCTGGCGCCGTTCTTCTGGGCGTGGGCAGGATGGAGAGCCTGTCTCCGCAGACACATTCATCTCGGGAGGCAGAGAAACCCCATGACTGTGGACGGGGGCTCAGGCCCACTTGTCTGTGCGCAGAAACAGAGGGAGAGAGGATTCCCAGCGCATGTCTGAAGGTGCTCTGGAACGGCTCGCTGCTGCCCCGGGGCTGGGGAGACAGGCGGCCACGCAGTCCCTCCTGCCGTCTCCAAGGAGTTCAGTGCACAGGTAGTGCTGCTGGGGTGCAGCTGGCCGGGCTGGGACGGGAGCGGATCCGGAGCCCAGCTGAGCAGTCTCTGCCCTCAGGGCCGCCAGCACCATAGCTCCAGGGCCCTTCCCAGCCTGAAGGAGGCAGGGCCAGCTGAGTCGGGACCCAAACTCCCTGAATTTTTGGACCCTGTGTTCTGGAAGGTTCAGAGCTTGACTAATTACAGCCCAAAACCTGAAGAGGGTGGAGGCAGAGCCTTGTCTCAGGGTTCGTGGGAAGCACGACAGAACAGGAAGGGCCTGGCATGGGCCCCACAGACAGCAATGGTCCTTCCTCAGCTCACCTCTCCGGATCTCCGTCCACACTGCCTGCTCCAGAGAGGAGGGAGGGTGTCTCCCAGTCATTTTCTAAATTCAGAGGAGCAGGAGAAAATCATAGTAAAACCTAGTTCTGTAGCTGGTTCTTTGAAAGAACAAAATTGACAAACCCCTAGCCAGTTTGATTTTAAAAAAAAATGGAAAGGACCCAAATAAATAAAATCAAGGATGAAAGAGGAGAGATCACAACTAACACAGCAGAAATACAAACAATAAGAGAATTTTATGAGCAATTATATGCCAATAAAATGGGCAATCTGGATGAAATGGACAAATTCCTAGAAACATATAAACTACCAAAACTGAAACAGGAAGAAATACAAAATTTGGACAGACCCATAATCAGTAAAGAAATCGAATTGGTAGTCAAAAATCTCTCAAAAAAACAAGAGTCCAGGGCCAGATGGCTTTCCAGGGAAATTCTAGCAAACATTTAAAGAAGAGTTAACACCTCTTCTCTTGAAGCTGTTCCAAAAAACAGAAATGGAAGGAAAACTTCCAGCTCTTTCTATAAGCCAGCATTACTGTGATTCCAAAGCCAGACAAACACCCTGCTAAAAACAAGAACTATAGACCAATTTTCCTGATGAACATGGGTGCAAAAATTCTCAATAAGATATTAGCCGACTGGATCCAACAGTACATTAAAAAATTATTCACCACGACCAACTGGGATTTATACCTGGGATGCAGGGCTGGTTCAATATCCACGAAACAATCAATGTGATTCATCACATCAATAAAAGAAAGGACAAGAACCACATGATCCTCTCAATAGATGCAGAGAAAGCATTTGACAAAATATAGCCTCTTTTCTTGATAAAAACTCTCAAGGAAGCAGGGATAGAAGGATCATACCTTAAGATGATAAAAGCCACACATGAAAGACCCACCGCTAATATCACCCAAAACTGAGAGCTTTCCCCCTGAGGTCAGGAACAAGACAGGGATGTCCACTCTCATCACTGTTATTCAACACAGTATTGGAAGTCTTAGCCTCAGCAACAGACAATGCAAAGAAATAAAAGGCATTCACATCGGCCAGGAGAAGGCCAAACTTTAACTCTTCGCAGAGGACATAATACTCTATATGGAAAACCCAAAAGATTCTACCCCAAAACTGCTAGAACTGATCCAGGAATTCAGCAAAGTAGCAGGATATAAAATCAGTGCACAGAAATCAGTTGCGTTCCTATACAGCAATAATGAAGCAACAGAAAGAGAAATCAAGGAGTCGAGCCCATTTACAATTGCACCAAAAACGATAAAATATCTAGAAATAAATCTAACCAAAAAGGTGAAAAATCTATACACTGAAAACTATAGAATACTTATGAAAGAAATTGAAGAGGACACAAAGGAGTGGAAAAATATTCCATGCTCATGGATTGGAGGAAAAAATATTGTTAAAATGTCTACCCAAAACAATCTACATGTTTAATGCAACCCCCTATCAAAATAACACCAGCATTCTTCACAGAGCTAGAACAAACAATCCTACAATTTGTATGGAACCAGAAAAGACCCTGAATAGCCAAAGAATCTTGAAAAAGAAAACCAAAGCTGGAGGCATCACAATCCCGGACTTCAAGCTGTATTACGAAGCTGTGATCATCAGGATAGTATGGTACCGGCACAAAAACAGACACTCAGATCAATGGAACAGAATAGTGAACCCAGAAATGAATCCACAAACGTAAGGCCAACTCATCTTTGACAAAGCAGGAAAGAATATCCAATGGAATAAAGACAGTCTCTTCAGCAAGTGGTGCTGGGAAAATTGGACAGCGACATGCAGAAAAATGAATCTGGACCACTTTCTTACACCACACACAAAAATAAACTCAAAATGGATGAAAGATCTAAATGTGAGACCGGAAGCCATCACAATCTCAGAGGAGGAAGCAGGCACAAACCTCTGTGACCTTGGCCGCAGCAGCTTCTTACTAGACATGTCTCCAGAGGCAATGGAAACAGAAGCAAAAATGAACTATTGGGACTTCATCAAAATAAAAAGCTTCTGTACAGGGAAGGAAATAAACAGCAAAACTACAAGGCAACTGACAGAGTGGGAGAAGATACTTGCAAATGACATATCCGATAAAGGGCTAGTGTCCAAAATCTATAAAGAACCTATCAAACTCAACACCCAAAGAACAAATAACCCAGTGAAGAAATGGGCAAAAGACATGAATAGACACTTCTCCAAAAAAGACAGCCTGATGGCCAACCGGCACATGAAAAANACAAAACCAAAAAACCCCCATATTTAAACAAACAAACGAAAACGTGGTTCTGTGACGTGTGGGCTCTGTGTCGGGCCAGCTACCGACCCTCAGCCTTTCCGGAAAGTCCTTTGTGCCACAGGGGCCATAGTCATTTCTTCCTGCCTTCCTGTTCGTACTGGGAGCGTGCCCACCACACCTGTCCAGTGACAGACTGGCAGGTCTGTGATTTAAGGTGTCCCACCCCATGGGAGCCCGGAGCTGTTTTGACCTCTCGTGACATCAAGGGTCTTGGCCTTCTAACTGTCTTTGGAAGAAAGTCTGGACCTTGGAGGCCCCACATCGTTTGCGCCCTCTTTGGGGACACCACTTATATCCTTGGTTAAATCACAAAAAGCTAATCGGTTTTAAGCCACACAAAGGCTGGTTAATTTAAAGCCCCATTAAAACAGGTACACCTTTAGGGGCACCTGGGTGGCTCAGTTGGATAAGCATCTGACTTCAGCTCAGGTCGTGATCTCGAGGTTTGTCAGTTCAAGCCCTGCGTCGGGCTCTGTGCTGACGGCTCAGAGCCTGGACCCTGCTTCGGATCCTGTGTCCCCTTCTCTCTCTACCCCTTCCCTGCTTGCACTCTCTCTCTGTGTCTCTCAAAAATTGAATAAAAAATTTTTTTAAATAAAATAAAAAATAAAGCAGTCTTTTTGACCTCAAACTAACTTTGGGGTTTTCAGAGGGTCCGCGGGAAAATAGATTTGTTATTTCTCCTTATAAAAATACAGAGGTTGCATTAATTAGGCTTATTTGACACATTAAGTTACACAGGGAAACTGTTAAATTAGAAGTGTTGCTAAATCTTTGTTACATTTGTATGCACATATGCCGTAATAGATACGTTTCAGAAATTATGTAAAATGCCTGGAAGCTTATCAGAAGCCTTAGTGGCTGTATAATCAGCCGTAATTCCAATTATTATCTTAAAATATCATACGCCATAGAAATAACCTAATTTTCTTTTCAACTGCACCGTTTTTGCAATAAACTGTCATCAGATCTTTAACCAGGGCTGTTTTGAGTCTTTTCCCATTTGGAGGTAGCTGCTGGTTTACTGACACTTTATGGAAAGCTTCTTACTATTAAGTACAGACACGCAAGTTTCATCGGCAGTAAGTACAGGACAGGCTTCCACAGGGACCCTGGGAGAGAGGTTTCTGGAAACTCTGTGACCATGCTGCTGAGCCAGAGGAGCCCTCCCGAAACGGACAGAGAGGCTGTTGGCCCAGGATGGAGCAGATTTACTTTTGTGGGCCCGAATGAAGCCGTGAGGAAGATCATCGCATCTATGACCTTTGGTTTGAATCGTGGCTGGTTCCTTAATGTTTGGTTTTCCAGACTTAAGAAATCCTACTTCTCTTTTCTCTGAAGCTATCTATAGCTCACAGCCATCTGGTAAACTATATCTTTGTAAACGGGATTGAGACATTTAGCTTTTCTCCCCACCGGATCCCTCCAAAACTCAGCAACTGCTACTAAGCACTCTGAGTTCCACGCGGATGCAGTTATTTGCACGGGCTCAGCGGGAATCCTCTCCCAGCAGCAGGACGCGATCCACACTGTCAGTTCTCTCACCGAGACGGGCTGGGAGGCCGTGTCTGGAAGCGCGGTACCACATGGAGGTGAGAAACAGGCTGAGATGACGGAGTCCACGCCTACTGAGGGCCTGGAATACCAGCCTGGAGCCTGCTCACGGGTTCCTGGCCCTGCGGGTGAGTGAAGAAGTCACTTCTTGACAGACCCCGGAATCGCAGGGGCTCCGGGGACCCAGAGAAGACAGGGATTCATCCATACTCCTGGGTCCTGAAGGTTAAGTCTGACCTGGCTTCTTAGCCTCAAGAGCCTACATCTGATCTGAGACTCCTTATAAAAGTTCTAGCAAAAACGACTTAAAAGAGCCTACGTGGTCAGTCACTATTTTTGCTATACTTATGTAAGTAACCGGGCCACATCTGATGAGACTCCACTTATTTTGCAAAAAAATTGTCTGACTTCAATCATCGTTAATGAAAGTGGGGGTTACTGTGGGGGAGAATTTTGTTTCGATAAAAGCAATGATAACCCTTGTGGGTGTCCACAGGGCCACGTGGGGTGTCCACAGCGTTACGTGGGATGTCTGCAGCGCCATGTGCGGTGTCTGCAGCACCACGCTTCTTCTTTGTAAACTGGCTCCTGCCATTTTGTGCGTTCTGTCAATAATTAACATTTCCAGATTCCCCCCAACCCTTCTGACTTGGAAAAACTAAAAATGAACACTGCCCTTTTCCCAAAGCCCACAGCAGCTGGACGCGTTGATATAAACTTCAGAGAAGCCACACCAGCAGACTGCGTGCCTGCTGCTGCGTGGGCCACCCGGAAGCTCCCACGACACCTCGGGCCACCAGAGACACTCTAACTACCCGCCAGGACACGCACCCACACTCCACCATCTAGAAGCACGGAGACCAAGCTCCTAAAATCTCAACCGACTGCCCTCCGGGCTCAGAACCTGGGTTTATGATTTACACCAACATTAACCTTTGTTTTGTCTTTGTTTCCACAAACACACTTCCCATTAAATACCTGACACCTTAGAGAGAGGCCCGGCTTTGTTGGGGGGGGCCCACCTGCCGTGCTGATACCCGACTCCCTAAACTGCCCTGTTCTCAGGCCTGATGAGCGATGGAGCAACTGTTGACTCAGCGCCTGGACAGTGATGCTCCGGGGGAGGCTGTGCAGCTACAAAGTGCCACTCGGGCACCACACCCTGAGCTGCGGCATTTACAGCACCAGCGGGTGCAGGAAGGGAGCCCCGACGCCACTTTTCCTTCCTAACAGAGAACACCCGTCACGTGGACGAAGGTGGAAGACACCCTCCCTGTACCAGGAGGGAAGGAGGCCAGGAGAATTCTGGACAGACCTCCTCTTACCTTCCGGCCGCCCAGAGATCGGTTACTGCCCCGCGCTGGCCTCTGTCCAAGCTCGCACGAGAACACGTGGGGCCGGCCTCGCCCACGCGTCTTTGCGACCCCACGGGGGCTCCTGGGCCACATAAAACTTTCACTAAATGAATGTGTCCTATGTTGACTGACTACTCAGGCTCAGCGGCAAAGCCTGAAGAGCAGCCTGCCTCCCGCACGGGGACCCGGCCCAGGGGACACGCGGATTGTGTGCCCTGAAGCTGTGCCGCTTCCTTAGAGGCCTCAGGCCTCAGGCGGGTCCTTTCCCCGCACCTTCCGGAGGCGCCCAGCTGTGAAAATACCCTGCTTCCTTCTGGTGTCGGACGCCCTGCCCACCGGGCCCAGCCTCTGCCCTTACCTGAGCACCTGCGGCTCTCTGTCCCTGCCAACTGGGCCATCGGTCACCTGTCCCCGCTGCAGCCCCCTGTGACCCCCCGTGTCCTCTAGCCCGGGCCAGCCTGACCACACCACATCTGAGAGGCCCGCGGGCTGCCGGGCACACTAGACAGTCGAGCGGGAGGGCCCCTGGGCTCCGCCCTGCGGCATCGGCCCCGAGGCCCCTGAGGAGGGCTGGAGACCACCAGCGGCAGGAAAGTGCGGCCGGCCCATCTGGTGCCAAGCCTGCCGGCCAGGGGCTCGGGCGCGGCGGGCCACACGGGCAGCAAGCGCAGACTGGGAGCGGGAGGCCTAGGGCCTTTCGGGACTGGGCCTCGAATGCCCAGAGCAGCCGGCTCCATCCAGTCGTTTCCTCAGACAAAACGGCTTTCTGAGCCGCCCCTCCAGGGATGGACTTCGGCAGACCAAGAGGAAATGGAACTCGATCGAAGCGGGGGGAGTGCATGCTGCCGACCCCAGGCCCCCAGCAGCTGGGGGTCCCTGAGGGCGTGGCGGCCGCGGGCCCAGAAGGGCTGCTGAGCAATGGAGGGTAACTGCCATTTTTTTCAAAGCTGTTTGTGCGTTTTGCAGACTTAGTGATTCACCCCAAGCTCTTTCCCTTTCCGAGTAATTTTTGCTCCCCAGGAAGCAAACGTCTGACAACAGGTACTTAAAGCCTCAACACATCGTAACGAAACTGCCTCTTGATCCCGCCTGGGGAGCCCCTGGAGCCACGGGAAAGGCCGNGACCCCACGGCAGGGCTGCCCTTGCCCGGGAAGAGCTGGGGTTGGGGTCTCCCCTGCCGGGCGGCCAGTCCATGCAGTGTGCCACCCTCTGCGCCAGGCTGCCCTGCGGAGCAGGGGTGTGTCTGTCTTCTTCTCACGTCTGCCAGCACCTGCGACAAGGCTGGCGCGTAGTGAAGACATTTTAATAATATGTGAAGAAGGCGCCATTCAGGGACGCTTCCTCCCCAGGCAGAAGGAGCAGGTCCGGCCAGGCTCCCGCCCCAGGGTCCTAGCAGGTGCTCAGCTGGCCAACCGCAGGCGTGGCCTGGCCACACGGGGCCCCCATCTGTGGACAGGCCCTCGACCAGCTACCCTGCATACCCAGAGGTGGGGATCCACTTTCATTTTCTCATGTGACCCCCACCAAGCCCCCATTCCAGCCCGCAGACACGGAGCCCAGAGGCCAGCCCCGAACTGAACGAAAGGTGTAGAGCCACTTGATGACTTGATCTTGGGTCTGGATGGGACAGAATCCTGGGGCTTACAGTTGGTCCTACAATTCATTTGGGAAAAGAAGCAAAAATAGGCAGGAAAAAACCTTTAAAAGGGAAGCCGGGCAGTGACCACAGACACTAGCGCTTCACCCGTAAAAGTGTGCCCTGGGGCGGGACCGGCGCGCAGCCAGAAGGAAGGAGAATCCAGGGACAGACCCGCCGCAGAAGGAGCTCGTCCGTGCATCGTAACGGCGGCATCTCGGATTTATGGGCAAGTGGACTTTCTAATAAGCGATGTTGGAATAACCGAATCACTATATAAAAAAAGATACAATTTGATCCATTCATGACCCCACGAGCCAGAACAGATTCCAGACGCAGGAGGTCTAATGTGATAGACGAGATGTGGGCGTGAGGAAGGAGAACATGATGGGGCAGGGACACCATTCCTGTGCCACAAAACCCCTGAACACGGGAAAAGGGCGACAAACAAGAATACGTAAAAATAAAAAACATCTCACGTGGGGAAAACACATAAAATTGAAAGACAACAAGCTGGGAGAATCCTTGCAATTTACATCAGAAACAAAGGGCTAATCTCCCTGATATATCACCAGCCTCTAAAAATAAAGACCATCAAACCGATAGAAGAACGGGCAAAGGATACACGCACACGGCCTTCTAACGCTTAAAGACGCGCAATCTGACTTAACATGAAAGAAATGCAAAGTAAACACTCACCGAGATGCCATGTCCCTCCCGTCAGACCGGCAAAAATCCAAACCTTGGCGACACATGGCGTTGCCGGCCCCGGTGGAGTCTGGCCGCGCCCAGCCGCTCACACGCCTCACCTTCAGTGTAGGCGGCCGCCCCGGGAACTGACCCAGAGACGACACGGGGACAACGTGCAGAGGCTCATGCACGTAAACACGGCCCTGCTTGTAGCTGCACACGGCTGGGGACCACCTCCTGCTCCCCAGTGGTGCGTGGGCCCGGCACAGCAGCGGCCCCCACACACGTCCACGGTCTAATCCGTGGGACCCGCGGGTAGGTCTCCTTACGCGGCACAAGGGGCTTTGCAGACTGAGTGAAAGATCCTGAGAGAGAGATCACTCTTGAGCTTGCAGGCTGGCCTGCGGTCATCACAAGCGTCCTTACAAGGGGAAGGGGGAGCGAGGAGGGTCAGCCAGAGCAGTGGCCTGAGGGATGCCGGGCCAGGGGTCCCCACAGCGTCCCCTGGACTGACGTGGGCCCACTGCTCGCCCGTGTCGGCCTTCCGGCCACCTGAGCCGCCGGCGAACACATCTGAACTGTGGACACCACGTCTGTCACGGCAGCCACAGGACACTGAGCAGCACGTCTGCCCAGTGTCCGCTGCCGTGCAATGCAGCGTCGGTGACGAGTCTGCGGGTAGAACACGATGTCCTCAAATCCTGTTGGAAAAGGCCGAGTGTGGAGAAGCGTGCGAATGGAGGCCGCCACCGACTCACAAAGCGGGAGCGAACGGGCCTAGAAACCGAAGTCTGTCTCCAACAGGAAGTTCACAGGAGGAAGGGGACACAGCGTAGAAGGGAGAGCAGTAAAGCTTATACTTTCCTGAGTGAACCTGGTTTTACAGACGTTACCTTGGCCAACACCTTACGCAACAGTACATCTAATATAAAGGGCAATCCCTAAAAATTGAGAGCAAAATGAAACATAAACCGAGATGCGTATCCAGCAGGGGTCCATCAGGGAGAACTGGCTTCGGGGAAGAGGGGGGGACTCTGGGATGCTGCCCGGGGCCTCCAGCTGTGGCCACGACAAAGTCCCATAAAGAGTGGCCAAGTGCACCAGCAGTGAGCAGCCCTAACGCCCACACTCCGGTCTGCAAATGTCACCGCCCACCAGCAGGAGGCAGGGCCGCACGGGGAACCTGAGACTCTGCTCCTGGGGGCGAGAGCAGCTGTGCCATGGCCTGCCGGTGTGGCAGAGAGCCGGACAGCGAGCTGTGCCAAGAGGGCTCAGGAGCCGGCGCAAAGGGGCAGCGGTGGAGGCCACCAAACTGCAGCGGACTGAAGGGCGGCGGAGGCGTCCCGCCCACCAAGTCACCGCGCCGAGGCGTGTGCTCCGCTGGCCGCGGGGGACATGAGGGGGCCACCTCCGTCCTGGAGCGCCGTCCGGTGAAGGGGACGAAGGCAGTTACCCCGGAAGAGCGGTTTCCTACACACACGGCTGACAGCAAGTCTGTTTTGCAAATAACTATCGCGCCCATCAGAGAGCCGCGACAGAACCGGAGCACCCCACGTGGCAGCTCCTCCAGAAGAACAGGTAGCAGTGGCGTCGCTGGCGGCCACGCTCTGCCGGGCACCGTGAGGGGGGGGTGCGGCAGGGTCAAACCTGACCCGCCCCGCAGGCCGAGACCACGACGGATGCACACAAGAGCAGGTGGGAGCATGTCAGGGACCGGCACACACGACGGCCCGGAGGCCGCAGAGGGACCACGGGGAGAGGGGGAGCGGGTCCTCGGACTGCCCTGGACGGGCCTCGTGTGGACGGTGCTGTGAGCCATTGGTGGGCCACCACCATCACAGCCACGGAACAGCTGAGACCTGAGACGTCTCAGGTGAGCCTGATACGAGCGGCGGGCGTGAAGCGTCTCAGGCGTGGAAGGGACCGTGGTCACCGCCTCTCGCAGACACACGCTGCGGAGCTCACCGGCCAGGGGGGTCGTTTCCAGCTGCCCGGCGTGTGGGCGGCAGGCGGCCGCGGCGCTGCTGGCTCTACGGTCCATCGGGCTGGGGGCGCGTGAGTGGCTGAGTGGCTCTCCTCCCCCTCGTCTGTATTAGTGTTCGACATTTTTCCAAATTAAAAATTTAAATGAGGAGACGTGAAGCGCGAGCAGAGGCCTCCGCAGTAGCACCGGGTGGACCTGGGCTGCTTGCCCGAGGGGCAGAGCCCGCGGGACGGGCAGGCTGGGGGGACACGGGGCTCAGCTCAGCACTGGCGCTGGGGGAGGCCCGGGACCTGGGATCCTGGGGCTGAGGGCTGAGTGCCTGGGAAACTGCCACGCGAGGCGGCAGACCCCACAGGTGGCCAGACACCCGACTGGAGACGGGCCCGCAGGGCTCGGGGGACAGCCTGGTTGCAGGCGCCACGCCACCTCCCACTGCTGAAGAACAGCCTCCAGGCAGCCGCGTCATCGGCCACGTGGGCCACCCGGCCTAGCAAGGAAGCTTCGGTCCCACTCAGGCCACATGTGGGGGCGGCCGTTCCTGGCAGGCTGGGGGCTCACCCTCAGTCATCCAGCCACGTGGGCCGCCCCAGCCCCTCAGCCCAGAACCAGCGCGCCTCTCAGGCGTCAGCCCCCCAGCAGCCCCACAGCCGGGACAATGACCCTCACACGCCGTCCGGGGACAGGAATGAGGTGGGAGCAACCTCCTCCGGAATCAGTCACTAGGGAGACGGCTATTTTAAGGCACAAAAGCGAAGCCTGGGTGACCCAGAGACGAACCCAGCAAGTTCACATTGCGCTCTGGCCCACTTCGAAGCACGTGGTCTGTCAGATGCTGCTCCCAGGGGAGCCGGCCCTGCTGCGTTTCCTTGGGGCCGCACATCCGAAGGGAACGGGTCCCCTCCCGGCCTGGCCCTCAGCCCGGGGGGCGTCCAGAGCCGACCCCTCCATCAAGTGAGCTCCCTGTGACAGGGAGAGGAAGGAGGCTGTGCCCCCGTCCAGTTCCTTCTGGCCGGACACCGACCTCCCACTGCCCCTCCCACCGACGCACCTGGTTCTCCGACCAGTGCCTTGTGCCCCTCCCCCAACTCCCTGGGTCTTGGTCTGTTTGGTCCCTCTCTCCTCCAGAGTCACCGCCCCTCAGCCCCACCCCAGCCTGCCCAGCAGGGCCCCTTTCCTGGGGGGCAGAACAGACAGACACAGGTCAGCCAGGCAGGTCCCTCAGCTGACTGGCGGCTCTGTGGCCAAACTTCTGCGGAGCGGCTCATAGGATCACGCATGAAACTTAAGTCCGAACACGGGCTCTGCGGAGCGGCACCGAGATGGAAAGGCAGCGGCGCAGGAGGCCCAGGGTGCCGGGGCCGGGTAAGAGCTGTGAGCCGGCCTGGCTCCTGGAGACAGGCCGACGCCAAGCCCCCCATTAGTGTTCCAGGGCTCAGGTCAGCAGCCGGGGCCTCAGCAGCCTTGCCTGGGGCTCTGAGCCAGAACTCAGGGGCTCCCCGTGATCTGCGCTGTATCAGGCGTCAGACCTTCCCTGCTTTTAAGGCCGAGTAATATCATGTGGACGGACCACTGTGGACACGTGGGTCCCCCCCACCTCTGGGCTCCTGTGAATCGTGCTGCCTTGAACACGGTAGGTGTCTGTCTGAGACCCCACTTTCAGTTCATGTGGGGGCCGGCACAGAAGTGGGATGCATGGGCCATATGGTCCCTTGTGATATGCTAATGGCAGGGTTTTAATTTCTCTTAAATTCTCTTCTGTTCATTGGCCTATTCAAGATTTCAACTTCTTCTATCATCAACTTGGATAATTTTCTACTTTGCTTGCCTTTGGATTTTGATTTTGGTAGGGGTGTGTGTGTGCGCACATGCACGCTGGTTCCCTGTGGGACGGGATGAGGTCCCTCACTGCCCAGAGTCATCTGTGTGGCCGTGAGGGTGGAGGCTTGGGCACGTGCCTCCAAAGGTGGCCAGCGCCAGGCCACCACCAGCTGCGGGTGCCTTCACGCACTGCTGGCCGCTGCCCGCACACCTGCCTGCAGCCACGCTTCCCGAGGTTCCCTGAGCGACCTGCACAGCCGGGTCACCGTCAAGCAGGCGCCGGGAACGTCTCCGGATGTGAGCCTGGTCCAGGAGCGGGATGAACAGGACACCTCGGGGCTCCCGCCACCAGAGACGGTGAGCCCCCAGAAAGGCTCCTCCCAGCTCGGCTGGAGAGTCTGCAGCTCTGTGTGGCTGGTCACTCATGTCCCCTGGGTGCCTCGTGGCATCACTGGGGCGTCCTCACAAGCAGGGTTTAAGCCTCAGGACTGTTCTCTCCTCCCCAGCCCCCGCCTCCCATCTCCAGAGACCACATCAGGAGCTGGGATCACAGGGGGTCAGAAGTTTCCTGAGTTGGTGGGGTCTGTGGCCAAGGCACGTTGTACCCCAATTATCTTCGTTCTCTCCCCATAACCTGGAGAAATATGGGACACGCTGCTCTGGCCACATCACGTGAGGCTGGCCGGTGCTTTCCTCTCTCCATGAGTAACAGCCCAGCCAGAGCCCTCCCACGAGAAGGGGGATGTGTCCCTGCACCAGATTTCACAGCAAGTGCCCTCACTCGGAACCCACAGCCTCCTGACGGGGCTGCACTGGGCGGGGGGGCAGAGGCGGCTGGGCCCACCTTCCTGAAAACCGCCCGCAGTAGGCACTCCCAGGAGCCTCTGTGTGGCTCCAGCCCAGCCTTTCGGTAAGTTCAGGGGGAGGAAGGCGGTGCCTGGGGTTGGGCATGCGGGGCTGCGGGCAGGAGGCGGCCTGGCCAGTGAAGGGCAGAAATCTGCCCGAGACAAAACCAGGCCCCGGGCGCCAAGAGAGGCCGGGGTGCAGGACAAGGGCTGGGACAACCCCACTCGAACGCCACATCGTGCCCACTGGGACGGACGCCCCCAGCTCAGGGGACTGCATGCCCAGGGGGCAGGCCTTTGCTTCCTATAGAGGGCTGTGCCCGTCTATCGCCTCAACCTTTGCTTCCTGACGATCCGGCAGCCTGACCAGGTGCACACTTCACAGAGGCTCCACGGACCCCAGCCGTGAGCGGGGACCCAGCCCTGGGCCACGGACAGCATCACCGGGAGCCTGGATCTTACGGCATGGAGGACGTTTAGTCCCAAATGCCCCTGGTTAAGTCACGAGTGGGACTTGCTGTTCCACCGCAGGTTGGCCAAGCCAGATCCCCACCCTCCCCCCACGCCTGCCCCCTCCCAGGCTGGGTGCCTCAGCCACAGCCAGTGGCCATCCACGTCCTCGGCCACAGCAGCCAAGGGGGGCAGACAGAGGCAACGGAAGCCGTAGGGAACAGGTAGGGGCCTGACAGGGTCTTCATTTTCCAGTACGCTGGGAAAACTTAGAAAATAAAATCTATTCACAATGACAAAAATAGAGATGTGCGTGCACAACAGCCTAACAGGATAACTGTGCGAACAACACATGATAAACACAATAAAATGTGAGCGATTAATATGAAAATACGTGACAACATTTAGATAAAAAGATACTAGTCCTCTAGTAAGGTAACATATCAACTTTCTCCTAATCTTTACATGTAATTCCTACCCAAATTTCATGTTTATTTTGATCTTGACAAAATTTATGTAAAAGCTCAGTTGGAAAAATAGGTGAGGACAGCAGCTATCTTCTAAGAGCAGGGGGCAGGAGGGGGCAGCTTACTAGGGCACGCGGGGCGGGGGCGGGAAGCCAGGGCAGACGCCTGGGTCCCGAGAGCGGCCCAGGGCGGGGAGCTTGCCAGGCGCGGGGCTACGTTACCGATGGAGTGAACAACGGTTCTCCAGACCGGGGTTTCCTTTGTTCCGACTGAACACAGCACTACGGGTCTTACAGCAAGGGCGCCGGCTGACTCACGAGCGCC
>NW_027529672.1:7822325-7827320 GCF_008692635.1 Crocuta crocuta
GCCGTGTTCTCAGCAGGTGGACTTCCACCACCAGCTTCCACTCTCCCTGGGACGGGATTTCTCCAAGAATCAGGAATTTGGGAGGGAAAGGGGAGGTGGTGTTTTAGTGGGGGCCAAGTTTCGGGTTTACTGGACGAAGGGGCGAGGTGGATGGAGGTGGTGCTCGCACAGCCGTGTGAACGTGCACCAGGCCCCTGACCTGCGCACCTACGATGGTTACAATGTACATTCTGTTTTGTGTAACTTCTCTCTCTCTCACTCTCACACACACACACATGCACACACACACTTGTAAAAAACTGAAACAAAGACAATAAGCAGTCTTTGCACCCAAGGAGCAGATACCGCAAGCTTGGATAATCCATTTTCGGGACCTACTGCCCCAAAGGGTGGAGCAGCCAAGGCAAAGAGCCACTGCTGGGAAGGGACTGTCACATCAGACACACCAAGTTCTCTGCGTCCATTCACTGGGAGACATCAGGGAGCTCTGGATATTTCTACCCATTCGACTCTCAGAGTCATTCCTACAAAGCCAGCCTTCACTGTGGTGCCAACGGGTGGCTGGGCCTGTGTAGACATCTGAAATAAGGCCACGTACAGAGAGAGGCACAGGTGGGCCAAGCCACACACGTGGAGCCTGCTTTCTGCAGTTGTGGGGAGCTCCCCAAGCCCATTCCTTCCCCGGTGGGGTCACTGCCCTCGCCATCGGGAGCAGCTGGAAGGACCAGAGCCCACCCCGCACAGGGCACCCCACAACCGCAGCCCAGAGACCCCGAGGCCTAATTAGCGGCCTCATTAGGGAGCAGGAAGGAACCCTCCAATTACACGGCAGCTTGCATCTAAGGACGAAGTCTCAGCGCAGCCCGTGGCTTCCTCTCTTTACCTCACGCCCCGCAGGGCTCCGTTTCCGGGACCCTGTGGCCAGCTGGCTCCTTAAAGCCGAGGACTGGTCAGAGGAGCCAGAGCCCTGGGGTTCTGCAGACACTGTGCGTGTGGGGGGTGCTGCTCAGCAGTGCAGTAGGGGGGTGGTAGGGAAGGGGAGGGGGCGGGGGACAGTGAAGTGGCTGCCCCAGGTCAGTCCCCAACACTGCTCCTCAGCCCGTTTCCACATGTCTGCATGACTTCTGGGTCCCCATAGAAGCCAGTCTTGAATCCTGGTCGGGGCTAGTGCCCCCCAGTACCTGACCCTAAGCCCCACCTCGTCTACCCCTCGACCTTCCCCATGCCCTGTGGCCCCAGCAGACAGAATCTACACTCAGGAGAAGCAGGGAGGGCAGAGGCCAGCCTGACCGGCAGATGTTAAAAATACTCTCTCCTTAATGAGAAAGTGCTTGAATGAATCCCTGCAAGGGAGGAACTGCTCTGGGACTCTCAGGCCTCCGGGAACGTGGGGCACGGCTCCCCCACAGCTGTGTGGAGAGGGGGCCAAAGGCCTCATGTGCCAAGCCTCCTGAGCTGCTGAAAAGGAACTATCCATTCAGAAGCATCCACTTACAACAGACCCATCAAGGCAGAGTCCCGAGAGCTAATTTTAACCTTCCCAGAGTGCTTGTTAAGCTTCTTCGAGTTATAATTACCCCCAATCTCTAGACATGACAAGGCAGCAAGCAGGAAGTTAGATGCAGACAGGAGAGGACGGAGGGGCAGGGGGCGGTCTCCACGCGGGCCCGTCTCGAGGACCCAGCAGCATGGCTGTCCCGGGTGAGGCCACGCCCCGCCGCACCCCAGTCCTGCCGTCTGCCCCCGGCACCCCCCCTACCCCTGGGCTCTAGTTGCAACCACGGTGTTGGAGCATCACAGTGGCTCCCAGACACTGGATTTCCGCTGCCGCCCCCCCGCCACGGCAGGAGATTTAAGACGCTTCCCTTTGAGGCCCCATGTGGGCTCCTGTTTGGAAGGAATGTCGCTCTGCTGCAGGGACCATTGTCTCTCTAGTGCGCACATCAGGGTCTTGGTCCTGCAGAGCCCAGAGCCGTGCCGTCTGCACCCTCAGCTCCCAGATGAGTTACAAGCCCCCCAAAGACCTGGACTGAAGCCCCTAGTGCTCCTGACCAAGGCTCCCTAGTGCCTCCGACACCCCCACATCGCCAGCTTGTCCACCTCGCCCACCGACAGGGACACGTAGGGCCGGCCTCTCCAGAGCTGGTGGGCAGAGGGTATGGTCCCGCATGGCCTCCCTGCTGGCTCTGCCTTACCTTGCCGAAGCTGCCCTTCCCGATGGCCCGAAGGATCTGGAAGTGGTCGAAGTTCACTGCAGAAAAAACAGAGGGATGCCCGTGAGGCGGCGGAAAGCCCCGTGTCCTCCACAAGCCCCTCAAGCCCCACTGCCAAGGCCGCCCCCCCCAACTGCAGGGGCCCCCTGCAGCCCTGCAGCGACCCACTTCACCCTGGAAGTGGGCCTGGGTGCTGGCTGGAGGCTGAAGTCGGGCTCACGTGCAAAGCAGAGAGAACCTGAGCCAAGGGAGAGAGGCAGGTCCTACGGGCCATGCTGTCCCTTGTTCTGGGCTCCTTTTGTGGCCAGGCCAGGCCACCGTGCCCACTGATCCACAGACAGGATGGGGCATGAACAGAGCAAATGGAGCCCAGAGCAGCCCTTCTTCAGTCCTAGGCACCCAGACACCCCCTTCCTGAAAGCTGCCCCCAACGCATGAAGCCTTGCAAACAGGGGTCCCCAGGGTCCGAGGGTGTCTGGAGCCTTGGAAACAGGCCCCCCCCCCCCCCCCCCCGCANAATCTCCTGGGGGTGGTCGCCCTGTGTGGCTCATTGACTGAGCTAAAGGGGAGCCTGCCATGGTCCCAGGATGAATAATAGGGACTTTCTGAGGGGCGGTCCTGGGCCCGTAGGGACCACAGGTGAACCATCCAAATCCTGCTTTCTATCAACTTTGTCCAGACACGAGCCCCTGCCAGAGAAAGGGCTTGTTGGAAATCACAGCCTCGCTAATTGTCACAACTCTCAGGAAAGACGCTCCCTGCCATGCACCACGGTACCCTGGGGGGCATTAATCTGTGAGTGAGAGCAGCTCGGAAGCGCTTTCCGGGGCCCCTGCTTCTGCTCTGAACCTGATGCCTAACTTGAGTTTCCTTCCCTCTTGCAGCTCTGTGCTCCAGGCAGCCCCAGCCAGCCCTGCCTTCCACGCCTGCCCCCTCCCTGTCCCGGGGCGGGGCTCCCCCAGATGACTCTCAGGCCACTTGGCTGGGCCCCACCTGGGCCCCAGGTCTGCACCCCCCAGGTCTGCATTCCCAGGTCAGAGCCCCTCACTCCCCACGCCCGTGACATGGCCACCACATGGCTCTTGTCCTTCAGGCTTCGAAGTACCAGGCAAGCCCAGTTCCGTGTGCCCTGGGCACCTGTCAGAAACTGGGGTCTCCAGAGGCCCATGAGCCTGCAGCCTGGGCTGTCCCTACAGGGAGTGGCCATGAGGGCCGTGGCACGCCCACCCCAAGAACGAGAATGGCACGCTGAGCCTGAAGAGAGCATCTGCGTGCGAGCCCAGCACCCGGTGCTGGGGGTCCAGCCCAGTGAGCCCCGGAGAAGAAGTTAGGGTTAGGCCAGCATGGTGCTGGGCCCCGAGTAGGGGCACCCTTGGGCCAAGGGTAAGCAAGGGGGCTCAGCCACCAATCACTGTTTTTAGAGAAAGGCACAAATCCCAGACTTGAGGTCCTTCCGGGAGAGGAACAGAATGGGAAAACAGGAAATAACAGGCCAGAAGTACAGGAAATCCACACCATGCTTCTCCCTCCAGTCTTATGCTCTGGACAGTGAAGTAATCATGGTGGGCTTCCTGGATGGAGAGGCTGAGGGGAAGAAGCATTTGGAGGTCTGCCTGGAGCAGCAGAGCAGGCAAGCACTGTGGGCAGCTGCGGCCTGGGCTCCACACTGGCTGCCCGTGGCCTTTCCCGGGCCTGCTTCCAGGACAGGGAAGAGGGGGCGTGTAACCCACTTCACGGCACCTTGGGTTCTGAGCCGTCCCCACTTCCTGAGACCCCAGGGTTGGGGGACGTATGACAGACGCCCAGACAGCAGACAGCATTGAGCCGGCCACGAGGAAGATTCGCACGGGAGACACAGGAGGGACGGGAATCCCAGCCGTAGCTGCGGGACGGGACGCCGTGAGGCCGGCGAGCCGGGAGCAGTGTCCGGGCAGGCCCAGGGCGGGGCTGGGCGGGCATCCCACCGGGGCCAGAAGCTGTGAGTGAGGCCATCGCGGGGGGTGTGGGTGGGGCCCTGACCACAGTGACCCTGCTCAGAGGAGCAGCTGGCCCGGACGCCGCCAGAGGAGCCTCACGCCCCACTGGGTAACCAGAGTCACTCTGTCCTCTGGTGACTGGAGGCTCCTCGGGTCACCCCATGGACCGGCTGCTCCTCCCTGGCGCCCAGGCCCCCGTCACTGTGTGCAGTGTGCACACACATGCTCACAGTGCTCGCACGTGCTCCTGAGCCCCTCCAAGTGGAACTGAGAACCAGCTGCTGCTCTGGGGCCCCTCCCCCCATGTGGGCCCTGGATCCATCTGGGCAGGACTGGGACCTCCCGCCCCACCCCTGGCCAGCGTCAGCCACTGTCAGCCTCACCGCGGCTCCCCCAGGAGGGCATCCAGAGGGGCGGCGAAGAGGACACGTGCCATAGGGGTTTGTTGGAGCAGCTGTGGACGGACGTGGCAGCGTGCGCCGTCCTGTGATCGGCGGCTGTGCAGAAACCCACGCCGCACACACCACCGTCCAGAAGTCCACGGGGTTCTGTAGAATCCGCGTTGGAAAAGTTTGCAGAGTTCCCCCAAACACTGAGCCCAGGAGGAAAGGCTGGGGCCCCGAGGAGCCCGCAGCCTCCCCGATGCACGAGGAACACAGCAGCAGCACGTGGGGGATGGGGCCCCACGCAGGGGGCTGGGCTTGGACCATGTTTGCTGAACCCGGACAGTGGCTGCAGCCATCAGGTAGATGGAGCCCAGAGTGGCGCTGGTTCTTGCCCTGGGGGGGGGACTGTGGTGTGCCGGG
>NW_027529672.1:7827802-7829563 GCF_008692635.1 Crocuta crocuta
CGGAGCCCCCAGCCCCGCCTGTCTGCCCCACCCCCACCCACCCTAGCTCGACAGGCCCCCACTGGGTGTGCAAAGCCTCCGGCCCAGCTCCTGGCGGGTTGAGCCCATGCCCTGGAGGCCAAGCTGCTGTCCCCCACGCAAACCCTCTGCTCCCCACAGACACAGGTCACCACCCCTGGTCCCTGGGGGTCTGCACCCTCTTGTCCTCTGGGGACACCTGCGGCCCCAGAGGGCCCTGCTCTCCTGCACGTCGCACCCGGGGGCCTCGGCACCCCTACCCTGCAGCAGGCACTCTGCTTCTCTTAGGCCTTTTGGGGCTGGGCCTTGGCACCGTCTGAGTGAGGGCTCTGGTCACAGATCTGCTCAGGAGGCTGGGCGCCCCTGAGGGAGCCAAGGTCAGAGGCTGCTGCAGGAACCACAGGCCAGGTGGGTCCTGGGCCCTGGAAGAAGGTGGGGAGGGGCCCCCCAGGCTGGACACTCTACTGTGGGGGACAGATTCCAAGCCAGCAAGCAAACATGGGGCCTGGGGGAAAAATCAAGCAGGGGGTGGGACTGCTCCAAGGCCACTGGGGCCAGAGATGAGGTCGTGAGCTGGGAGCACCGGGCTTAGGGTGGCCCCGGCCAGTCGGCCGCACCCTCACACGTGCCACGTCACTGTGTGCGCTGCTGTCACGCTTCCCCGTGTGAGTCACCTCCGCCATCACAGGGAACGGGTAATCCTGCCCCCACCGTCCTATCTGCCGTTTCCGTTCCTCCTTCTCAGAAATCTGAGCGCCGCAGGACGGCGCCGTGGAGGCAGGGGGGCGGCCAGCCCCNCTCCTGCCGCACGCGCGGCCGCAGGGCGCACACAGGCCGTCCCGGTACCGCTGCATATTTAAAACACAAAGGTTTAAGAAAATTTATTCTTCAAGGAAGGCTTTTATTTTGTCGAGGAGGCAATCGCAAAGCACCGCCTTGCTATGAAAGTAGGTCATCTCGGGCGCCTGTGGCTCAGGTCCTGATCTCACGGTTTGTGAGTTGAAGCCCCGCAATGGCCTCTGTGGTGACAATGCAGAGTCTGCTTGGGATTCTCTCTCCCTCTCTCTGCCCCTCCCCTGCTCAAGCTCGTGCACTTACTCTCTCTCGAAATAAACTCAGGGGCGCCTGGGTGGCTCAGTTGGTTAAGCATCCGACTCTGGCTCAGGTCATGATCTCACAGTTCCTGAGTTCAAGCCCCACGTCAGGGTCTGTGCTGACAGCCTGGAGCTGCTTTGGATTTTGTGTCTCCCTCTCTCTGTTCCTACTCTGTTCGAGCTCTTTCTGTCTCTCTCAAAAATAAATAAACACTAAAAATATTTTTTAAAAAAAGAAAGAAAATAGGTCATCTTGGTGCCGACTGATGGTGAGTGGAGGGAAGTCTGCTGTTGCCCAGGTGGCGGAGCCAGGGCCCGGCCTCCCCAAGGGCTGCTGGCCAGCTTCGCGGTCAGGAGCCCAATGATCCTGGAGTGACTTTCTCCAGTGGCCTTCGGGTGAGGTCTGGCACCCAGACCGACCTCCGCAGGGTGTTCTCGAGGCTGTTGTCCGCCACAGGGCTTCGCGAGGAGCCCAGGCACTGCCGGGAGAAAGGCCGGTGCAGCCCACGCTCCCGCAGCTTTGTTTCTTCTGGTGAGACTCACGAAATCCTTCTGGTTTCCCAGTGACCTGACCCGACCTAACCCGCTGGCCTGGCCACTGTCACACAGGTGGCTGGAGGGAGGAGAGGGAGGGGGTCACTTCCCAGAG
>NW_027529672.1:7829572-7853228 GCF_008692635.1 Crocuta crocuta
GGGGCTCTTGTGCGGCTGCCTCCAAACCTGAAGACGACGTGAGGCGCCATCTGAACACTTCTCCCCTAAAAGTAAGACAATGGTCTGTGGACTGAGGTCAGCGCTGGCCCTCAGGGGGCCCTCAGAGCAATGCGCCCAACAGCAAGGTCTTCGCGCGGCTGTGAGCCCCGTAGATTCATAAGCCAGCGGCCCAGCCAGGACAGTGGGAGAGAAGGAGAGTCCAGGGCACGCCGCAGGGCTGTGAGTCACTGCCACTGTCACTGGTGACACAGTGCCTGCGCCATGGGGTGGGGAGGGGGCCTCAGACCCAGAGGCCAGCCTGCTCCTGACGCCCCCAGGGCCCGGCAGGCGGGCCCCGTGTGGAAGGTGACCTGCCCATGGCCCTGGGATGAGCCCCTTCCCAGCAGAGGCCCAGCCCTCAGAGCGTCCTCGGCTGAATTCCGTACCAGAAGTGGGGATTATTTGGAAAGCTGCAATCATCAATCAGCCGTCACGAGTTGCTGCAATTCATTCCGAAGTTGATTACAGTTTGTCTTACGTCCTATGACCCAGAAAACTTCTGCCAGAAGCCATCCAGTCCAGCTGAGGCCGGCCCTCTGCGGAGTCTGCGTGGCCCCTGCGGAGACCCCCCTCCCCCGGGGGCATGGGCCGGCCCCCTGCACGGGCGGGACACCTGCAGGCATGCTCACCACCACCGTCCACGAGGCCTCCGGCTCTGCTGGGAACCAGCAGCAGCACGCCGGGAGCAGCTGGTGCCACGGCCGGGCACCCCTTGAGGCCCCCCCCCACTCCTGGGCCCGCCACGTGCTCAGCGCCGCCAGGTGAGGGGTGGATGAGCCCATTTTCCAGGTGAGGAAACAGCAGGAGAGTCAGAGCAGACTCCGGGTGAAGGACCACGGGCCCCTCGGGGCAGAAGAGAAAGGGCCTGGGGAGCCAGCACTGCAGCCCCAGCACCCAGGGCTTGGGGCCCGCCCTTCCTTCTGCCTGGGCCCCTCTGCACCCCACCCCTCCCGGCCGCCTGCTCAGCCCTCGGGCCCTTCTCCAGGGAGCCTTCGCTGGTCCCTCGGAGCACTCAGCATCCTGCCCGTGCCTGGTCGTCCACGCGCCCCAGGCGTGGGACCCCGCGGGCGCTGCAGCCGTGGAACACCGTGGACCCCACAGCCGTGGGACACCGTGAACCCTGCAGTCGTGGGACAGCGCAGGCGCCGCAGCCGCCCTTCCCAGTTCAGTGCCCGGCCCAGGGAGGCGGGAGCCACACGCCGCCCTGTCTTCTGTGAGGAACAGATGCAGCGGCGAGGACGTGTACCCGCCAAGAGATGGCGCCGAGGCCCCTGGGGCCCTGCTTCCGAAATAATCCCCCTTCTGACGCCCAGGAAGGTGCCTAGGCCTGGGGACCCGGGTGACTGGAGAAGCCAGGGGTGCTGACGCCTTCCTGGCCCAGGCTGGACCCCAGGGGAGAGCCCCCACGTCTGCTGGCAGTAAAAGCCTCGGCCCAAAAACCCATCTAGCGATACCTTCCCAGACCAGCACTGTTTGCCCCCGGACGCTGTCGGGTCCGCAAGCCTGCAGCTGGGTTCTGGTGTTCGCACTGACATCCTCAGACGGCCCCGCGACCTTCCTAAATTAGCGACTAAGGCAACCGCCAAGTCAGTAACGCATCTCTGCCGGCTGGGCCCCGCCCCTCCAGCGCCTGCGGGGAGACTGTGCCACGGGACTTGGCGCTCTGGCCACGCCACGTCCCAGGCTGCACGGACGCCCAGAGGGGTCCTGCTGTTCAAGGCCCACCCCCGGCCACCACCCTCTCCCAGGCGCTCAGCCCCTACCAGTGTCAGTCAGGGACCGACCTCCAGCACCCCGGGAATACCAGCCCTGCACCCGCGGTGGAATCTGCCCTGGGGGCTCCCACAGTTCAGCCGCGTAGGGATGTGGGAGCGCGCTGGGGATCCAGGTGCTGGGTGGGCGTGGCCCTGGCGCAGGGTGGGGGCTGAGGAAGCAGGAAACAGGCCTTTGGAGCAGCTGAGCCCTGAACCCCAATGCAGGTCTGCCCAGTAAAGCAAATGGACCCCAGACCCCTGCTCTGGACCCGACTCTGGTCTGACCCCTGAGTTCCTCTCCCTCCCAGCACAGCCAAGTCCCCCAGCGTACCCGGATTTGGGACGCTTGTGCTTCCTGGGTGCTCGAGGGAGAACCGGGCCTGGGAAGGGGCAGAGCACAGCTGGCTGGGGCGGGGGTGGGGTGGCAGGGAGCAGCCCCCTGGGCCTGTGTCAGCAGCAGCCCCGCCCCCGCGGCAAGCGGCGCAGACAGACCCAGTGAGGCCAGGGCGGCCCAGGTCCTGGCGGCAGCAGCTGCACTCGAGGGCCTCGGGCCACACGCCGGGCGTCCGCCCCTCTGTCTCTCCATCTGCCCGTCTGCAGCCCTGCCGGGCCCCCCCTTCCCCACAGAGAGGGGCCCCCCAGGAGGCGGTGGAACCTCAAGGAGGCACCGGGGTCCCCAGGCTACCAAGCTGCAGTGCTCAGAAGAGGGGTGCAGGCTCGGGAGACCTGGGGGGAGACCAGCGGGAGGGAGATCTGGGGTGGGGGTGGGGAGGCCTCAGCCCCTGGGAGCGGACCAGGTGGGGCACTTCACAGTCTGCAGCTGGAAGCCGTCCTGGACAAGCCTCCGTGGGGGGAGCAGAGGGGCCACAGGACAGGTGTCAGGTCCTGTGTGTGTTCTGGCGCAGAAGCCAAGTCACCCCTGTCCGCTGGGCCCTGGCGCCCCCACTGCCCCAAATACCTCAGCAGCCGCTACAACACAGACCCTGCACCTACGGTCACCGCGTGTGCTCTGGGGGCTGGCGGGCCAATCCCGGAGGACGGCGCCGCTGCTCCTGGAGAACCTTGGGGTGACGCGCCCTCCGCCTCCTCCCACGCGGCAGCCCACACCTGCCCCCGCGGCCCAGGCCCCAGCCGGGCTGCAGCAGTCACAGCAGACGCCGGAAGAGAGGACACAGGCCTGGAGGCGGGGCCCAGGGTCCTCTGCAGAGGCCTGAGCACAAGCCCCTGCCCGGAACAGTCTATCACTCCCCTCCCCCCACGGCCTTGGAGGTTTCTGCTTTAGACCCCAGAAGAGGTCTTACTTTTGTAAACGGATCGAGAAAGGGCCCTGGGGCCCTGGCGCTTGGGTTTGTTTGAGCCAATCAGCTCCACACGAATCATCCAACACCCTGTGGCCCTGAGGCCGCTGAGCCTGCAGAGGACGGGCAAAGTCAGAGCACCAGCAGGACGTGGAGGGGACACCGGGGACGGGCCCCGCCCGGGCCCAGTCACACCCCCTGTGCCGTGAGCCAGGTGACAACTCAGGGGGTACAGGTGACCCCTCAGCAAGCCCCAGAAGGCAAGAGACGGCCGGTCTGCTGCGCGTGCACACTGAGAAAGGCTTTCACAGTGACGGCCGCATCCAGCTGGGGCACCTCGAGGGCGCACGGGGACGGCGTCACTGGGAGGGCTTCAGCTGGGGCCGGGCCCGGGTCCCTGGCGTGCACGGGAGCCCCACATCTGCAAACCAGGAGACGCGGTTCGGGACCTGGGCCTCGCTCCAGGAGACGGGTGCGGCGGACGCAGCGCGGGCCACCGTGCGGGAGCGGGCGGAGACCGCGGGGCGGAGGCGCCTGAGGGCGGAAGGGAGCCCCGGAGGCGCTCCCGGTGAGAGACGCACCACGGACAGGGGACCCACGCAACAGCCAACAGGAGGGACAACCTGAGTGGCCCGCAGCTCGCGGGCGGGTAAGCGCGACCGCCACACACACGGTGTGATTCCTCCTGCAGCACCCGCTGCAGTGCAGACCACCCTGAACCACCGGCGCTGGGTGAGGGGCCCCGAACCGGCGGGCCCTGCGAGGTCACTGACCGGGGGCCGCCCTGCGGGTGGTTTCCGTGGGGACAACGTGTGGAGGGCGGAGCTGGTCCTGCACAATGTTGCAAACTGTAGCCGCTCGCTTTAAAGCGCCCACTTTTATGTTACGTGACTTTCACCTCAGGAAGAACAATAGTAATTGTTTTTGAAGGTGAGTCACGACCAAGTGGGCTGAGGCCACGTAGGGGGAAGCCTGCGTGGCGCGGCCCCATGCAGATGGCGGGACGCCGTCGGAAGGTGCACGGCCAGGCCCCTGCATGCACGTGCACCGGGCCTCACAGCCGCCCCCACGCTGGCGGGGGGCCAGCACATACGCGGGGCTCAGGCGACTTTCCTGTTTCAAGGTGATGGCCCTGGGTGGGAGGCGCGGGGGCAGGGCAGTCGCTCGTCCCGTCGCTTCTACTGGAAAACAAAGAAATCACACGTGCGGCTCAGGCGGCTTCATTCTGACCCCTTTGCTTGAGAACAACACTGGTGTTAAATTTATGCAAACCCAAGCCCCCGTCCATCAAATCTGTATTTTATTTATACTCAACCCAGTTTCAAAATAGGATTCCAGGTGGCGCTCCGTTCCTTGGTGCATCACGGCCGCAGGGCAGCGCGTCCATCCGGGAGGCCCGGAGAGCCTCTGCGAGGAGCAGCGGGGCCCACCGCACCGGGCTCTGCCCCCTCCACTCAGGAGCCCCCAGCTCTCTGCCCGGGCCACGCCGCCCGGGCCACGTCGCCCGGGCCACACCGCCCAGGCCACAGCGCCCAGGTCACAATGCCCAGATCACACCGCCCGGATCACAGCGCCCGGGTCACACCGCCCAGATCACACCGCCCAGGCCACAGCGCCCAGGTCACACCGCCCAGGTCACACCGCCCGGGTCACACCACCCAGGTCACAATGCCCGGATCACACCGCCCGGATCACAGCGCCCGGGTCACACCACCCAGGCCACAGCGCCTGGGTCACACCGCCCGGGTCACACTGCCTGGGCCACACTGCCCGGGCCACACTGCCCAGGTCACACTGCCCAGATCACACTGCCCAGATCACACCACCCAAGCCTGGCCCGTCAGAGTGGAGCTGCCCGACTGGAGCTGGCCCTGGGCTTCCGGAACTCAGGAGAAGGTCCACCATGGTGCCAGGGGTGGAACAGAAGGAGCAGAAGGGACCGCCGCTGGGGCTGCCACGGAAGCACAAAGCCAGCAGAGGGGACGCGGAGGTCAGCACCCCATGACCCCTCCTCCTGGACCTGATACACCATCAGAGTCTCCATTTCTCTGTCCCACGTCCCTTCTTACTAACATCCCCTGAGTGCAGGCTCCCGAGGCAAGGCCGCCCGTGACTTAGACCAGGGCCCTCCTGTGCCTACGCGGCCGATGTGTGCCCCCCCTCGTCCTGTGCGTCTACCTGAACCACTACTGACCTGCCTCACTTAGCTTTACGACGGACACTGGTGTCCAGTGGGGGAAGCCACCACGGGCTGTGGCCCACCTTCTCCAGGGGCCCTTGCTCCTATCAATCGTCCATCGGTCCATCAAGTCCCACAGAAACTATAGGGTTGTTTGGTCCTCTAAATTCAGTGCCTGAGGGCGCCTGGGTGGCTCAGTGGGTTAAGCTCTTCAGCTCAGGTCATGATCTTACAGTTCATGGGTTCAGGTCCCGCATCGGGCTCTGTGCTGACAGCTCAGCTTTGGATTCAGTCTCCCTCTCTCTCTCTGCCCCTCCCTCACTTGCACTCTGTCTCTCTCTCTCTCAAAAGTAAACATTAAAAAAATTTAAAAATAAATTTGGTGACTCTGAACACCAATTGTGAGTAAACAGACATTTTTGTGATATGTGCATCCACTAAAATGGTGTGTGCCTAGATGACTTAGAATAGTGGAAAATAATCCCCCCAAAAAGCAGCAGGACTTGCTGGCGGCTCAGGGGCCTGGGGCTGAGGTGGGGAGGCCAGGAGGAGCCACGGTGGTGACCTCTGCCACTGCCCGCTGGCTCTGGAGTGAGGCCCTCTCTGAGGGGCAGCGAGGCTGGGTGGGGGCAGCCGTGCAGGAAGCCCTCCCGGCCTCTGCCCGAGTGGAGCTGCCTCGGCTGGACCAGCCGGCCGCAGAGCCCCGGGGGAGCGGGTGGTTCTGAGATTGCTCGGTCAGCAGAGGCCCTGGACGCCCCGCTCAAGCTGGTGCTCAGCCCCGGGACCAGCCCGGCCCCACACAGAGTCACCGCTCTCTCCCCCACGCCTCCCGGAGGCTGTGCCCACAGAATGTGGCCCGGGCTCAGTTTGGGCGGAGCCAACCAGTTGTACCAGGGGCCACCCCTTTCTAGAAGCAGGTGCTGGGTGCAGGCTGCTGGTCCTTTGGAGGTCCTTTGAAACCTGGCCAGGGGCGCCTGGGTGACTCAGTCAGTGGAGTGTCCAACTTCGGCTCAGGTCATAGTCTCATGGTTCATGGGTTTGGGCCCCGTGTTGGGCTCTGTGCTGACAGCTCAGCGCCTGGAGCTGCTTCGGATCCTGTGTCTCCCTCTGTCTCTGCTCCTCCCTCTCTCTCTCTCTCAAAAAGAAAAAGAAAAAAAAGAAACGTGGCCAAAGCAGGAGAAGTTTGCATAGCACAAACTTTATTTTTATTCTGGAGCACAATGATACACTTCAGATCACCCCTGTGTGTGCACGTATGTGCCTGCTGGCGTGGCTCTGCGTGTGTGTCCGTGTGTGCTTGCGTCTGGGAGTGTGTGCCTGCACGTGCTGCCTGTGGGTGCAGCTCGGTGCCTGTATTCATGTCTGCAGGTACATGCGCACGTGTGTGCCGGTGGGTGTGGCTCCCTGTGTGCACGTGCATGCACACGCGTGTGCCCATGGATGCGGCTGTGTATGCACATGTGCCCATGGGTGCAGCTGTGTGTGAGTGTGCATGTGTGTGCGTGTGTGCATGTGCACAGGTGTCACACATGTGCCCGTGGATGCGGCTGTGTGTATGTACACGTGCCCATGGGTGCAGCTGTGTGTGGGTGTGCACGGGTGTGCACACATGTGCCCGTGGATGCGGCTCTGTGTGCACGGGTGTGTATTGCTGGCGCATGGAGGCCCCACACAAGCTCCCTTTGAGCGGGTTTCCAGGCACAGCCCAGGCCTGACAGATTCAACCCGCTGGGAGCCGGTGGCAATTTCTGCGCCGGGAAGAGCCACAGTGTGAAGAGGCTGGCTGAGCCACACCTCCCCCTAGAGAAGTCCTGTGAGCCGCAGGGGAGGGAGGTGCCAGGGGAAAGCTGTCGAGGGAGCCTGGGGCCTCGCAGCCGTTTATCACCCCCCACTGCCCTGCAGGGAGCTGGCTGCCACCTCGCCTCCGCCCCTGCAGCCGCTGGGCCTCAGGCTGAAGGACATTTACCCCCAAAGGCACAAAGGCCCCTTGCGGAGCTGAAGCAGGTGGATGGTCTTGCCCACCCCTCACCCCGTGTGTCAGCTTACACATCAAGAGCTGCCAGACCCCAGGCTGCCATCTAGGGGGGAGGGGAGTCACGGTGTCCCATGTACAGGGGGGCCAGGGTGTGCCATCTGCCTGGGGGGTCACAGTGCACCATCTTCCCCGGGGGGGGGGCACGGTGTGCCATCTGCCTGGTGGGGGCCAAACTGTCCCCATGCATAGGTGAGGCTGCCCCAGGGCCCCTTCAACTCACACGGCCCCAAGCACCACTGTCAGCTAATATCCGACTTAAGCCTCTCCAAGCACCAGTTACTGTCTACCCAGCCTTGCAGCTTGCAGACAAACTGACGGGATGTGGATGGTGCTTCTAGGTTCCGGAAACGGCCTCACCCACAGGGCAGCCTCCACCCGAGCCAGGAAGCTCCTTGTCCCAAAAGGTGCTCTGAGGTCCTGCCCCCAATTCCTGGCAGGTCCAGGCGGGCCGTCTGGGAGGCTCAGCACGCTGTCCTGCAGCGGCCGGCCTGGCCCTCCGCACCCGAGGGACGCTGTGGAGTGAGTGAGTGAGTGAGTGAAGGAACGAGGCAGTGAGTGAAGGAGTGAGCGGGGGTCGCAGAGCCGGCTTCCCCAGCATGGCCTGCCTGGCCGCCGAGAGCCAGTCCGCGCCCAGGTGCAGCCCTGCTGGGGCCTGGATGGGGGCCAGGCCGGGGCGCAGGGGAGGGGACGCCTCCCCGCTCTGGGGCCCCCCGGGCAGAGGGACCGGCCTGGGGGCTCCGCCTGCCTGGGGAAGGGGCNCGTTTGCACAAACAGAAGCCGTGCAGCATTGTTAAGGAAAAGTTGCTATTTTAAATTCCATCTCACGGTAAGTGCACAGTGTTATGTCAGACCTTTTCTTTGAAAAGAATTTGCACATGGTTTTGATGGGAAAGCCGAGATTTAAAGATTAATAAACCACATGGTTGTTTGTTTTGCAGGAAATGAGTGTTGACAAAGCCTTTTCCAGGCTGACATTTACCCAAGGCTTGGGAACCCGGTGGGGCAGCTGTCCCCTGCCCCTCGTCCCTGCGGAAGCTCGCCCGGTCCTCAGGCCGCCTCAGTCCCTCAGGCAAATGCAGGTCGGAGCATCAGGCGCCCAGGGCAGGAAGGGCCCTGAGCCTCCCCGGTGCGACGTCCCCTCGGCAGCTGGGGCCTCTCCGGTGCAGAGCCCCACGCCAGCCGGGACCCCCGTGGCAGGCTGGCCACCGCCCCGCCCAGGAGCACTGGCTGGCGCCGAGGCACCCTCTCTTCCATCTCCAGAGGACGCCCCAGCTGCAGTCCGCTACCCCTCAGAGGAAGGCAGATCAGAGGTGACAGCTGCGACCGGGACCCTCGGCCCCTGAGCCCCAAAGACCCAGCCCCTGACACAACGGGGCTTCCTTGAGGAGCCCAAGGGGGCCTGGTCCAGGCTCCGCGCCCAGCACCTGCCGCACCGCCACTGCCCCCCCCGACAGCCGCCAGGGCAGATACACCGTCTGCGTGCCCACCGGCATCGGACCACAGACCTCGGGGTGGGGGTGGGCAGTGACCTCAGGGACAAGCCGGTGCCCACGGGCAAGAGGGGGTGAGCAGCAGCAACCGGAGTGACTGGACCTGGCACCACGCACACCGGCTAAGAGCCCCCACCCTTCGTGTGCACCCGAGCCCAGGGAAAGCCCGCCACGGCGCAGGGC
Source organism: Crocuta crocuta (assembly GCF_008692635.1). NCBI lineage: Eukaryota > Metazoa > Chordata > Mammalia > Carnivora > Hyaenidae > Crocuta > Crocuta crocuta. Next base: position 7,838,572 of record NW_027529672.1, read on the forward strand.
CTACCCCGGGTCAGCCCAGAGCCCGGCTTCCAACCTTCCTTCTCAACCTGCTTTCCTCAACGTGCCTCCTCCAACGACAGGGTTTCACGGCGCCAGCACACCACCGGCCAGCCCCACGCAGCCCCGAGCTCATCATCCGCACCCCGAGTTTAAAGCGGACAGCCTGGGGCCACCGGACCCCCGCACCTGCCCTCGGGAGCCCACCCAACCTGTCTTCCTCTGGCACAGACCACACCGCACACAACCCCTCTCCGTTAGAGGCGCCTTGGCCTCCCCCCAGCGGGCACCTCGTGGGCAGGCGAAGATGCTCTGACACGGGGGGAAGGGAAGCGTACACAGAAGTCCGGGCCTCCCACCGCAGGCAAGCAGTGAAGACAGATGCCCGGCGAGGGTGCACAGGAGCCTGGAGCCCCAGACCCGCACCCAGCAACAGGCGGGCCCTGCCCCGGGGCCTCCCCAGCCCTGCCCCGAGTCCAGACACGAGTTCTCAGTCCACAGGAAGCCACAAGGTACACGTACAGCTAGACACCAAGACGGCAAGGAAAGCGTTCTCTGAAACCACAACGGTGAGCCATGGGCTTGGCTTGGGGTTGGCTGTGTCAGTGCCCTGACCCCTCAGAGCCCCCCGTGGATCCCCGGGCAGGGACGTGTCAGGACCGCCACCCCGAGCTGACTCCAGGGCGTTTCGACAGGGCCCACGTGCCCCCTCCCCCTCCAGCCCTGCGCCCCCTCCTCCTCCAGGCCTGCGCCCCCTCCTCCTCCAGGCCTGCGCCCCCTCCTCCTCCAGGCCTGCGCCCCCTCCTCCTCCAGGCCTGCGCCCCCTCCTCCTCCAGGCCTGCGCCCCCTCCTCCTCCAGGCCTGCGCCCCCTCCTCCTCCAGGCCTGCGCCCCCTCCTCCTCCAGGCCTGCGCCCCCTCCTCCTCCAGGCCTGCGCCCCCTCCTCCTCCAGGCCTGCGCCCCCTCCTCCTCCAGGCCTGCGCCCCCTCCTCCTCCAGGCCTGCGCCCCCTCCTCCTCCAGGCCTGCGCCCCCTCCTCCTCCAGGCCTGCGCCCCCTCCTCCTCCAGGCCTGCGCCCCCTCCTCCTCCAGGCCTGCGCCCCCTCCTCCTCCAGGCCTGCGCCCCCTCCTCCTCCAGGCCTGCGCCCCCTCCTCCTCCAGGCCTGCGCCCCCTCCTCCTCCAGGCCTGCGCCCCCTCCTCCTCCAGGCCTGCGCCCCCTCCTCCTCCAGGCCTGCGCCCCCTCCTCCTCCAGGCCTGCGCCCCCTCCTCCTCCAGGCCTGCGCCCCCTCCTCCTCCAGGCCTGCGCCCCCTCCTCCTCCAGGCCTGCGCCCCCTCCTCCTCCAGGCCTGCGCCCCCTCCTCCTCCAGGCCTGCGCCCCCTCCTCCTCCAGGCCTGCGCCCCCTCCTCCTCCAGGCCTGCGCCCCCTCCTCCTCCAGGCCTGCGCCCCCTCCTCCTCCAGGCCTGCGCCCCCTCCTCCTCCAGGCCTGCGCCCCCTCCTCCTCCAGGCCTGCGCCCCCTCCTCCTCCAGGCCTGCGCCCCCTCCTCCTCCAGGCCTGCGCCCCCTCCTCCTCCAGGCCTGCGCCCCCTCCTCCTCCAGGCCTGCGCCCCCTCCTCCTCCAGGCCTGCGCCCCCTCCTCCTCCAGGCCTGCGCCCCCTCCTCCTCCAGGCCTGCGCCCCCTCCTCCTCCAGGCCTGCGCCCCCTCCTCCTCCAGGCCTGCGCCCCCTCCTCCTCCAGGCCTGCGCCCCCTCCTCCTCCAGGCCTGCGCCCCCTCCTCCTCCAGGCCTGCGCCCCCTCCTCCTCCAGGCCTGCGCCCCCTCCTCCTCCAGGCCTGCGCCCCCTCCTCCTCCAGGCCTGCGCCCCCTCCTCCTCCAGGCCTGCGCCCCCTCCTCCTCCAGGCCTGCGCCCCCTCCTCCTCCAGGCCTGCGCCCCCTCCTCCTCCAGGCCTGCGCCCCCTCCTCCTCCAGGCCTGCGCCCCCTCCTCCTCCAGGCCTGCGCCCCCTCCTCCTCCAGGCCTGCGCCCCCTCCTCCTCCAGGCCTGCGCCCCCTCCTCCTCCAGGCCTGCGCCCCCTCCTCCTCCAGGCCTGCGCCCCCTCCTCCTCCAGGCCTGCGCCCCCTCCTCCTCCAGGCCTGCGCCCCCTCCTCCTCCAGGCCTGCGCCCCCTCCTCCTCCAGGCCTGCGCCCCCTCCTCCTCCAGGCCTGCGCCCCCTCCTCCTCCAGGCCTGCGCCCCCTCCTCCTCCAGGCCTGCGCCCCCTCCTCCTCCAGCCCTGTGCCCCCTCCTCCTCCAGCCCTGCATCCCCTCCTCCCCATTCTGGCTCGAGGTTGGACTGTCATCCTAGGAAAGGGTGGGCTTATTTTTGGCTAAATTGAATAGAATCAAGGAAAGGCATTATTTCAAGACAGAGCATAAGACTTCTGTTCTCTTTCATGCTTCCAAAAATAAGAGCCAGAAGAACCGAGTGGCGCCAGGAGTCTGCATTCCTGTGGGTGCTCCAGCCTGTGGTTTCCAGGATGGGCGTCTCAGCCAGGATATGAAACCATGTGAAGGTGGGATGAGGGTGCCCATGCCTAGGAGGCGCTCCCCGAGAGCCATGAGGGGAAGAGCCAGGGCTGCCCAGCGTCAGAGGCACAAGTTCCCGGCGCAGCAGGGTGGCCGGGCAGGGGTGTGCCGGGGCCGCAACAGGGCCCCAGACCGGCAGGAGTTGGGAACGGCATCCTGCCTCCCCTGCAGCACTTCTCCTTGTGAGTGGGCGTCAGGAGCCTGAAGAGCCTGCCCGCCACCCGCCAGCCTCACTCCTGTGCCCACGGCCTCTGCTGGACAGCGCCTGCGGCACCTGCTGGCCTGGGACCCCGGGACGGTCCCACAGGCTCCGCTCCAGACCTGGAGGGGACTGTGTGTGGCCTGGAGCTGAGCTGGGGGAAAGCTCTGGATGGAACGGGTCTCTCCTCCGTGTCCCTTGCACACGTATATGCGCACACACACTCCTTTCCAGTCTTCTGCCTTCAGGTTCAAGCAAGTCACTTCCTACCTGGGGTCTTAGCACACACTTGTCTCCCCCCCCCCCCCCCCCCCCACTCACACTCAGCCTTGTCACCCAGCGCCAGCCTGCACTCTGGCCGCTGGGATGAGGGTCTTCCTTCACCTCCTGAATCACATCAGGTCACATTCATCCTGCGGGAGGCAGGTGCACCGCAGAGCTTCTGAGTCCCTGCGGGGACAGAGGGTGGGGCCCTCAAGGGGACAGACCCCTTCAGGTGAGGATTTCCCGGACCCTATCACCCGCCACCCTCACTGCAGACCTTGCCCTGACACACTTTTAAAAGGGGTCCTGTGAGGGGTGCGGTCTGCTGTACAAGCAGAGATGGGTCAGCCCTGCTCAGGTGACGAGGGTCATGGGGCGGGCTGAGGGCAGAGCACAGGCTGGCACCCCACCCCCCAGGGGAGTATGCGTGATGTTCCTCAACCCTCCTGGCCGCCCAAGAACAAAGGAAAGGGCTGTAAGTGCGGCCATGGTGACGGGGAAAGAGGAGTGAAAGCCCCTCGCTGCCACAGCCCCCGACAAGTCCTTGACGCGGGCAGAGTGGCCTCCCTCTGGGAGCTCAGCTGCCTGGACGATGGCACGTGGCTGGGGGCAGAAGGGAATCTTAGCCTGACACCGTCCCAGCGCCCAGCAGCCTGTGAGGCCACTTCCTGCGTCTCGGCTGCCCCCAGTGCACGCCGGCGGTTGTGCTCCAAGGTTACGGCCCCGACGCGCATCTGGGGCTCTCGTGAGTGAGGACTATTAACCCGTAATAAGTGGTGTTTCCCTGGCAACACCAGCCCCTCAAGGTCCTGGAAGCCTTGCTTCCAAAACTCCTTAGAGACTTCCTCTACCCCTGACCCCTCCCGACCGACGGAGTCGCCCGCCACGACCCAGGGCAGCTCTTCCCGCCCACGGGTCCATCCCCGGGCTTTCATAAAAGCACCTTTTTTGCACCAAAGACGTCTTCAAGAATTCTTTCCCGGATGCCGGCTACGGATCCCCCCCTCCACAATCACCCCAGACCTCATCACCGGCCTGTGGAGAGAGACGGGAAGAAACCAGAGCTCAGTGTGGGACACAGGGCGCTTCCAAGTCAGCAGGTGAGGAGGAGATGGGGCGTTAGCTCCTCCTCCGACCTGACAAGACAGGCCCCCAACACAACACAGACAGGCACGCACTGAACCCAGAACTCTACACAAATCGGCGGTGGCGAGTTCATTGGTAATTCTGCAGGAGGACAGACAAACCCAGAGGCCAGAGGCATCGGCGCGATCACACGGAGATGATAAAACTTCCGTAGAGAAAAATAAACACCTTTTACCTAAAAATACTACAAGCTGGAGAAGAGTATGACAAGAGGGTTAATTTCCTCTCATTGCGATGAACCTGTAAGATCTGTGAGGAACTCAGCCACGCGGGAGCAGAGGTGGGGGCCCGACGGGCAGGTGCCCCCCCCGCCCCCCCCCCAGCGTAAAGCTGTCCATGGACAAGAGTCACCCTCCTCACCTGCCTCGGCGGAAGGTCTGGCTCTGCCTGGTGCTGTTCGTGCTCCTGGTGTGTGGGGGGCGCCCTTGCAGGAGCCACTTGCAGTGGGGTGAGTGTGGGGCACACCCCCTCTTTTGGGCAACAATGGCACTGCTGTCGGTCTGTCAAGGTCCCGTGACACTTGTAACTGCCAAGCCCAATGGCCCGAACGACCCGGGTGCCACAGCCGGCGGTGGCTGCTTGGCTCAGTCACAGCCGTGACGCGGACTTTGCGTGGATGCTGGAAACCAGGTAGATTTCTGAGCCACTAAGACACAGTGCAAGGTTTTGGTGAAAGTGCGGAGAACCTGCAGACGGCGGCTCCTTCTGTGTGAACGTGCTTCTCCATGTGAGGGGCTCGCGCGTGCAGACACGGGCCCGCGAGCCACCGAGGGCCCCCCCTTGTGTGTCTGCCCCTCTGCACGGCTCTCTCGTTCACACCCTGCACAGGAGGTGCTTTTCTGTGCCTACAGGGATTACCTGGGTCTCAGATTCTTTCTTTACGCTTCTGTTTATTAAAAGCAACAAGCCTGTTGCATGTGCAGCTGGTCCTGCCCCCACAGCCCTCCCCACTGGGTGAAAGAAGTCCCTTCCGCCGGCCCGTCCCCTAGTTCAGGGGGACCAGCTCAGTGGAACCAGAACCTAGAACAGTTCCGGGGCCTCGGGAGCCCCAGACCCGGGCGAGGAAACGCATGTCAGGCGGGGCTGCTCCCGCGTGAGTCTCAGCCGGCTCCAGGGGAAGACTCTGTCTGTCCGTCTGTCCACAGCGCCGGGGAGGGGAGGGGCCACGTCCTGCATCCAGGCTCGAGCAGCATCAGCACTAAACTGTGCAGCGGTGCAGTCGCACTGTGCTTGGAAAGAGCTCGGGCTGCGCTGAAAATGTGCCACGAGACTTCAGAGGCACCGATGACCACGGCACTCACAGATTTTGTGGAACCACCTGCCATAGAAGAAAATGGACTCCTGTGTCCCCTCCATGGGCCATGTGACCTCGGCAGAGGCAGGCCGTCTGCGGGGAGTCAGCAACGCTGGCCCTGGACGCACACAGCACGGTGTCTCCTCTGAGGCAGCTCCGTGTGGTTTCCTTCCGGCACTGGGCGCCAGCCCCCACTTCGTGCCTCCTGACCGTGAACCACACTGCTCATTTCACTGCCAGCTGTCGGCGTCGCTGGGGAAGCCCCCACTTAAGGAATGAAACAGGAAAGTCATGGACAGTTAGGCAAACTCAGCACAGGGCATTCTGATCTCTCGGCTGCCCTCATGGGACTGGAACCATCAGTTAAACGTCTTAGCCAACCGCGGCCACTCCTGCTCGGAGCTCGGCCAGCGGAGGAGATTCTCCACATCCTGTGTGTACCAGAGGGAGGGGAGGGCACGGGGCCCTGGGGGGCGGCTCAGGATGGTAAAGCCACAACTCAGCGGGTCCACGACAGGAGATCAGGCCCTTGTCAGCCTCTCGGAGGCTAAGGCCTCAGTCCTCTGCTCCCCTACAAAGGGCCACCGCCAACGTGGACAACCCAGTATGCACCGGGTGCAGGCGTCCAGGGGATGGCGTGGGGTCGGCAGGACAGGCACCACCTGCGGTCAGCTGAGGCCCCGGGGACCCATGGCACCTGCCATCCGGCCGGAATCTGCTGCTCTGTCTGGAAACCGTCTGAGGCAGCTCTGGAAAGGCCCTCGCTCCCTGTGCTCGGCACTGAGTGCACGCGGCTGGCGGCTTCAGGAGCAGGTGCAGGTGGCTTTTCCTTGCCGTGTGACCGGGACACTCATTCACCTGGGCTGCAGGCCATGGCCTGAGGTCCGAGACGGGGCTGCTGTGCTCATGGGCACAGAGGAAGCGGGTGAGGGAGTGGTTTTCTCCCCAGAGCAGAGCTGGGTGGCATGTGCAGAGCACAGTTTCCTCGCAGCTGCAGAAGCAGAGAGCGCCCCGGCGTCTACTCCAGAGCTGAGGGCCCAGGAGGGGAGAGGGGGTACAGACGGAGGCTGCCATGGAGATGACCCAGCGCCACAGAGAGTGGGGTAAGCCGGTGACGCCCGCTCTGCACGGGAGCCACCAGCTGTCGCCTCCCACCCCTTCGCCCCCATGGGCCCAGATGGCTCTCACTTCTCCCCACACAGTCCCAGGCTGTCCCCGCGGGCCCTGACCAGCCCCGTCCCCCATTCAAAAGCCAAGGGTCCCGAGGGAAAGGAGGGGCCCAGCCACCTCCCGAGTGCCGGAGGTAACGGAGGCAGGGACAGACAAACACGCACACACAGCACACAGCCAGGGCCCGGCAGGCTGCAGAATGTGCTCTTCTTCGTCACAGATTCTCCAGATTCCGGGACTTTCTGCTGAGGCCTTTGCAGGCCGACTGAGGAGAGGCGTCCTACAGACACGCAGCCTTTAAGAGGAGACGAGGGCCAGACAAGGCCTGGAGCACGCAGTCCACACGCACGAGCTCGCCAGGCTGCAGGGAACCCAGGAGCACGGCCTGCAGCCCAGGAGGAGGTGGCCCGCGGTGGGGAGCATGGACGGGGCCGGCGCAGAGCGCTGACCACACGGGCCCTTCCCATCCCGATCAACAGTCCGCGGGCTGCAGCGCTGGGCCCGGCGGCCAGGGCCAGGGCCAGACAGTCCAGTCCCGGGGCTCAGGCGCCCGGGTGCGCAGTGAGCAAGACCCCTCCCCTTACGTTCTAACAGGTGGAAATTGGTAAACAATTAATAGATGGAGAAAAAGGAAGAACAGAAAAAATAGTGCAATTGTAGACTTAAACCCAAATAGATGAATAATTATATTAAAGTAAATAGATTAATATTCCAACTAAAAGGTTGACATTTTCAGACTGGATTTTGAAAAAGCAAAACTCAATGACATGTTATTTATAAAAGAACTACTTCCCATTTAAAGATACTGATGACGTAAAAGTCAAAGGGTGTAAAACGAAATATCGTGCAAATATCAATCAAAAGAAAGCCATGTGGCCTTATTAATATCAAAGTGGACTTTAAGCCAAGGACTGTTATCAGTGACAAAGAGAGACAGTTCCTAACGGCCACAGGTCCACGCCATCCAACAGACATGACGGCGCCCGCCGTGGGCACACCCAGCAGCAAAACCAGACAGAACGACAGGAAGACACAGGCCAACTGATGGGGTTGGAGATTTTCTTCTCCTGGTCACAGAGGAGACACAAAACGCCACTGTCAGGCGTGACAGGGAGGCATCAGTACAAACATGAGGAGAACGACGATGTTACGCCAACGAAGTCACCAGCTTAGCTGACGTGGGCAGATTCCAGTCCTCGAACGAAGAATCCAAAACTAACATGGGAAGAAATGGGAACTCCAAATACCCCATATCTATTAAAGAAATTGAATTTGTAATTAAAATCTTCCCACAAAGAAAACTCGAGGCTCAATGGCTTTGCCGGTGCCCTCCAGCAAACACTTCAGAAATCCATGCCAACTTGTTCAGAAAACAGAGGAGGAGGGAACAGCTTCAACCCATTTTCTGAGGCCAGCGTAAACCTGATGCCAGAGGCGGACACGGGCGTCGCAGGAGAAGGGAATCTAGACCAATATCCCTAATGAGCACGGACGTAAGAATTAGAAGAAATATTAGCAAACTGAAGTCAGTGATAGATAAAACCCAACCTAGTGATGCAAGGCTGGGACACTGGTCAAAAGACAGTGTAATCTACACAGCGGCAGAACAGAAGAGGGAGATCATGTGAAAAGCACTTGAAAAAATTCAACATCGCTAATGGTTAAAAAGCGAAAATCCCACCACACTAGGAGAAACGCCCGCACCCTGAGAAGGGCATCTCTGCAAAAGCCCAGCTGCCACTGTGCTTAACACTGAAACTCGGAGCCCCCTCCCCCAAGGTGAGGAGAAAGGCCCGGGCGCCCGCTCCCGCTCCCGCTCAGCCCCGGCCGGGGTCCTAGGCAGTGCGTGAAGGCACAACGCTCTAAACGGAAGAAGTAACGTTGTCTTTGTTCACAGACGACAGGATCGTGACCACCAAGGTGTTAGGCTACAGCTGATGTTTTTTAATTGTTGTTTGTTTGTTTTTGTGTTTTAGAAAAAACACAGGACTTTGTTACCCCCGTCACAAGGGGCAGATCTTTGCAGGACAAAGGAGGGAAGGAGGCCCTTACTTGTCAGCGATGGGCGGGTCCCACAGGGCCGCGGCCCAGTCCCCGCGCAGGAACATCTCGGGAACGGAACGGTCCTTGTCCACTGGAGTGGACTTCTTGCCCTGACGCTCCTGGGTCCCCATCTCCACCTCCTCCGGCACCGTGTCGCTGTGCCTGTCGAAGGGCCTTCCCGTGGCCTGGGGGCTTCCTGTTGTTGCGGCCACGGATGAGCACTCGGGGTTGTTCCTGACTCGGGGGTTGGACCCGGGTTAAACTCTGCCTCCTCCTGCTGCAGGGTCCCCTGGCTCTGGGGCTTGTTGAGGAGGCTGTGCTCCCAGGTCAGTGCTCGCTGCTCTGCGTCGCTTCTGCCTCTAACAACTTACTGTTTTAAATATTAAATATGGAGGGAAAACGGAACTAAGCCTGCGTAACCCCTGCACCGAAACTGTGGAACGACGCGGACAGACGGTAAAGACCGGAACGAACAGCATGACCTGCTGTGTTCTTGGATTCAAAGACTCAAAATTTTAAGAGGCCCATTCTCTCTGGATCAGTCAATAGTTTCAATGCAATCCCAATCACAGCTCAGCCAGCATCTTTTAGGAATTGATAAACCGATTCTAACATATACACGGAAAGACAAAGAATCTAGAATAGTGAAAAATATTTTGGAAAAGAAGACCAAAGTTTCAGGGCAGACACATCTGCTTTCAAGCTGTATTTTAAAGCTACAATAATCACTATGGTGCGGAACTGGTGTAAAAATCAAACAGACAACCCTATTACAAAAGGAGGGAAGGAGGAGAAGGGGAAGGGAGACGGGTAGAGAGAGGGAGGGAGGGAAGAAGAAAGATAAGACGGAAGGAAGGAAGAGAGGGAGGGAACCTTGACCTTTGCTTCATATGAATACAAAAGTCAACTTGAAATGGAACTTAAAAAATAAAAATTAACAGCTAAAACTATAAAAATTATAGAATAAAATAAATGATAAAATCTTTGTGATCTTGAATTGGGCAAATATTTCCTAGAAAGGACAAAAAAGGAACAAACCATAGAGAAAGAAATTTTTACTTCATCAAATTTTGACTTATTTTCCCAAATCCCCTTTAAGAACCAAATAGGAATCAGATAAACAGAACTGGCTCCTATAAACCACATGACCAGCCCCAGCACACAACTGGATTAGCCATAAAGGGATGGGGGAATCTTTCTGGGAAGATAGAAATATTCCACACTTGACTGCAGGGGTGTTACAGTTATGTAACTGTATACATTTGTCAGAAGTCATTGAATCACATCCCTAAAAATGATAAACTTTACTTTATGTAAATTATAATTTAGTAAAATGAATTTAAAAATTAACGGCTGGGGCACCCGGGTGACTGTACCCACTCTTGATCTCAGCTCAGGTCTTGATCTCAGGGTCGTGAGGTCAAGCCCTGAGTTGGGCTCTTCCCTGGGCATAAAGCCTACTTAAAATTTTTTAACTGTACTTCTATGTACTACTAATTTAAAAATCTAAAAATAAAATTATAAAAATTAGGCCCCTTATGATAGCATCAAATAAACAAAATGCTTAGAAATAAAATTAAAGAAAGATGTACAAGACCTGTATACCGAAAACTACAACCCATTGCTAAACGAGATCTAAATAAATGGAGAGATATACCATGTCCATGGATTAGAGGACTCAAGATTATTAAGATATTGATTTTCTCTATAATTGATACACAAGTTTAACATAATCTTAATAAAATCTCAGCAGACTTTATTTGTAGAAAGTGGCGATTAGACTCAAAATTTATATAAAAATACAAAGGATACAGAATTGCCAAAACAGTTTTGGTAAATGAACAAAGCTGGAAGATGTATACTATCTCTTTTCAAGATTTACTATAACAATGAAGACAGCACATCACTGGTACGAGGGAAGACGAAACAGATCCCTGAAACGGACTCACACATGCAGGTCAAATGACTCTGACAAAGGTACCAAAGTAATCCAACGAGGGAAAGAAAGTCTTTTCAAGGGATGGTGCTGGAATAATTGAGTATCTACATGGGAAAAATCAACTCCCTACCTCACGCTCTGCACAAAAATGAATTAGAAATTGGTTCTAGACCTAAACTTGACTCTAAGGTGGATAGAGGTTTCAGACAAGACACAGAAATCACCAATCAGAAGGGACCACTCACCGAAGGAGAACACTGAAGGGAGAATAGGCGAACCACAGACTGGGAGGCAGTATCACAACTCATGCGTCCATCAAAAGGCTTGAATCCAGAATGTCTAAAGCACTTCTTTTAAAGAGCTCAGTATTCATACAGAACTCAGTGATAGCAACGTGTGTGCGTGTGTGCGTGCACACACACACACACACCAGGCAAAAGACTTAAACAGACACTTCACACAGTAAGCTATACAAATGGCCAATCGGCAGATGAAAAAGTCATCAATATCATTAGTCATCAGGGGAATGCAAATGTTCCTAACACCAAAATTTCTCTTTGTTCGTCATTTCTGGAACACCCGTCGTCTGCCAATGTAAGAAGCGTAATTTTCTTGATAATTGTATATTCTCCGTGACAGTTAGTCTGGCTGTGCCTGCTGAAGAGATCTGCAGGGCGTCTCAGACACCAGCGGCCACCGTGCAGCCAGCAGACGCCTTCAACCCAGACCCCGTGAGCGCCCCCAGGGACCAGCCGGGAGGAGAGCAGGTCTGGGCCACGACTGCCCCTGCATACTCCAGAACATTCCCTGAAGGAGCCCTGGCATGTGTGACGCGCGTCTGGTCAGAAGGACCCCAGCTGCGGTTGGTCTAAGCACTTCCGTGTCAAGTCATGCATTTGCTCTTTCCACCCAGTCCAGTTAAATGCAACAAGCCTTCACTGAGTGCCTACCATGTGCAAGGCCCTGGGGAGCCACATTGTGGTCCTGCCTTCGTGGCATTCTGGGCACTGGAGAAAGATGCACATTTCTGTGACAGGAGAGTCCTGGAGAGGGTCTCCGTCTACTGTGCATACTTGTGCACACGCACAGACGCACACACACACACGCACAGACATGCACACACACAGATACCACACACATGCACTGACGCACACGCACAGATGCACACGCACACGCATGCACCATCCCCCAACAGAAAGCTGCTCCTCCATCTGTGCTGCTGTCTATGATTCTGGCTTCCACAAGCCCCCCAGGAAACCGAAAGCCCCCGGAGTCCTCAACCCCAGGCCCTGGGCGTGTCCTGTGCATGGTGCCCCGAGGGTCTGAGGCCCAGGGTGCTGGCAGGCTGACTCAGGGCCCGGGGGGCAGAGGCACCACCAGTCGGAGGGAGCTGGGCCACCAGCTCACACCCCACTCCTCTCGCGGAGGATGGTGCTCTGTGCTGCGGGGCTGCTGTCCACCGGCTAAGGTGATGTCAGCGGCCACTGCATTGGTATCGGAGACACTGCGACATCGTGTAATTAACAGAGCCTTTCGGGACCTTTCAATTAACTCAGTCTACAGATGAGCAAGCTCCTGTTCTCTGGAGCACTGCATTTTTGTTTAATTAAAAGGAATTTGAGATCATTCTGTAAAGGTTTTTTGGATTCCACTGGACACGCCCACGAGGGTCTGAAGGCAGGTGGCCCCGCTTAGCTCAAGGTGACCATGGTCCCCTTCGCTTTCTCGGCCTGCAATGCCCTCCCTCTAAGGCTGCACACGTGGGCCTGAAGATGTGCATCATCCCAGCGAGAGGGTGGTCTCAGCTTTCCAGGACTGAGGAGCCCTGTCGGCCTCTGAAGTGATGAGCCGCTCCACAAACCTTACCTCCGGGCCCCGAGACACACCTCTGCTGCCCTGCACACGGCCCTGGGGACGCTCAGCCTGCTGGCCGGCCGGATGTGCTCAGCACGGGCTCTGTGTCCGCCTGTGTGCACAGGACAGCCTTTCCCACCTTGCGCCCCAGTGAGACAGACGCAGGCCCTGGCAGGCAGGTGGGGGGCCCCCCATCCTGTGGTCCAGCCGAGAAGCAGAGCCCAGCGCCCCCAGCACTGGGCCTCGCTCAGGACCCACGGCTCCCTCTGCAGGGGTCCGCGGGGCCCCGACCATTCCAGCTGCTTCCTCTAGACACAGGAGCCAGACATCGGGGCCGCAGCCGATGACGGCACCACCGCCAAGTCCAGCACCACCACGCGCGGCACCTCGTCCACGGGCGGAAGGTGCCCACGCGGAGTGGACGGCTGGGGCGAGCACAGCCCAGGACACTCGTCAGCCAAGAGGGGCCCCTTCCACATACTCCCACACGGTCCCACACGCACAGGCATTAAGTATGCCCATGCACTCTCTCTCTCTCTCATACACACACACACGCACACACACACACGCACACGCACACTCTGCCAGGCCCACGGGGAGGGACTCCAGAGACGCCCTGGAAGGGACACCACCCCCCCAGACCCTCAGCCATGCCTCAACGGCACTTCCTGGCCAGTGGAAGTCAGGCTCAGGGCTCCCAACTGCTAGCACCGTGGTTCTCAGCGGGGGGCCGCCACCCCGGGGGACACACGGCAGTGCTTGGACTCGTGACTGACTGCCAGAAATGTGGGGGAGGGTGTTGCTGGCACCAGTGGGTGGAGGCCAGGCATGCTGCTAACATCCCGTAGTGCAGGGGACCCCCCCAAATGACCCGGGCCCAGATGTCGATGCTGCAGAGGCGGCCCCTGCCCCCCTGCCCAGGGTGGCCCCGGCTCAGCCAGTGGAAGTCCAGGGGGTCCTGTGGTCAGGGCCACACCCGGCTGAGGCCCCAAAGCCACCCTGCGCCCCAGTGACCGCCCCAGGAGGCACCGGGACCCTGCACAGAGCCATGCGGCACACACCTGCTCACAGCCGGGCTCTCCGCTCCTGTCAGATGAGCGTCTCGTAAGCAGCCCGCACGCGGCCTCCCCCAGCCTAACTCAGGGAAGGGCTTTCGGGACAGCGGCGTCTGCATCTGCCCAAGTCCATCCATCACACTCGGCCCGAAGGCAAGTGCAGCCAGTCTCCCGCATCTCCTCCCAACAGTCGGGACAGCCACCTGCACCCCGTGCCCCGTCCCCCGCAGGCCCTGCCCTGACGCGTCCTAAGGCCAGTTTCCTGTGCCTGTTTTTCCAGGTGACCCAGCAGCTTCACCAACCGCTCTGACGGCCTGGAACGGAGAACGTGTCCCCGGAGAAGACGGAACAGACTCATCAGGAACAGAAGCCGGGGCCTGGCCGTGCAGAGGCCCTGTGCTGCCAGGCAGGGGTGCGGGAGGGCGGGGGGCAGGGCCAGAGGGCCCGAGCAGCCATGCCAGGGCGCTGAGCAGGCAGGGGCCGAGGACGGACACGCGGGCTGGTTACACACGGCCCCAAGGAGGGCTCGGGCTCGGGCGCACCAGGACTTGATTCTGAAGGGGCCAAATCTGCGAGTGTGAGACACACCAATGCCGAGTCAGAGACTGGACAGAAGAGTCCGCAACGCAGGAGGCAGGGCCCAGCTGGAGATACAAATTTGGGAGTCGGCACATGGATGACATGAGGAGCCGTGAGCGGCTGACGCGTGAGCGTGGTGACACGTGGTCGGAGAGAAGGCCGCCCGAGGGGCCCAGGAGAAGCCACAGCGGGGCAGGGACTCCAGGCGGCCCCACGGAGCCGGGCGCTGCTGCGGGTCAGGGACAGGCAGGGCTGGGGCTGGGCTCGCGGTCAGCCCCGCGGAGGGGCCTTCCCCAGGGCGCGGGGCCGCGGGTTCCTAGGGGCCAGAGACGGGAGGACGAAGAGTCTTGCTGGAAACGGGGAGAAGCACACGTGCGGCGCCCGCAGGACGAGGCCCTGGGCCACAGGAACACGTGGCTCCAGCCCGTCCACCCACGGAGCCTGTGATACAACCCGGCAACGTGTAGGAAACCTGAGCTGAGCGCAACAACTCGGCTCAGCCCGGGGCCCTGGGGCCAGGACGTGGTCCTGACCCTCCTCCCCCGCCGCCTCCTGCCCGA
>NW_027529672.1:7853299-7862133 GCF_008692635.1 Crocuta crocuta
GGCCGTGGACCGCTCTTCCCGCCGCTGCAGAGCCTCCGAGACGTCCCGGGGCCGGGCGGGCAGAGCTGTGCACGTCCTGTCCGGTCTGGACACACCCTGGGTTGTAGGGGCAGCGCCCTCCAGCCAAGCGCCACCAGGAACCGTCTGAGGCTGGACACACTGGGTTTGCTGTTTCTGGTGCGATGGGGACACCGGGGTGTCTCAGCAGGGGGTGCCTGAGAGAAGGGGGGGCGAGGTTTGGGCTCCGCGTGGTGACGCGCACGAGCGTAGGGCGGCAGGGCCTTGTGGCTGTCAGGGGGCGTGGGCAGTGGCCGGGCATCTTCGTGGCTCGTCCTCGGAAGGCAGACGGATGAAGCGGGTCCGTGGCTGGGACTGGCGGAGCCGGGCAGGGGGAGTCTGGCCATTTGGGCTTGGACAGCACTCACCGCGGGGGGCTCTTGTTCTGGTCTTGCCCCATCAGGGTCAGAGGGGCCTTGTCCGACGTGGGGGGTCTGTGACGTGGCTCAAATGAGACACCAGGGCCAGCTCCAGACGAGAGCCCTGTGCTCTCCGCCACGGCCCCCTGAGCAGCTTCTGAAGCGGTTGTGTGAATTCACACTCCCTCTGCCTGCGGCGCAGGGAGCGGGTGCGGAGGATACTCAGCTCGCTGAAGAAGCGACAGGGACACATCAGAGCCTGATGCCAGCGAGCGCCGTGGTCAGCCCGTGCCTTAGGAAGACGGTCCGATCCCAGGAGCCGTGAGCGCCCCCTGCACCCACACCCCACGGGAGGACCGGGCTCCCTGGAGAGCTGGCTGATTCCAGCGTTGGGTCAGGGAACAAACCTTGTGGTGTCAGAAAGCAAGGAAGGGCTCAAAAGGCTGCAGTAACAAGAGTGGGGTGACGGGGGCCTCAGGGGCCTGGGGGCGGCCGCGGGGCTGCAGCCACAGGAGCGAGAACACAGCAGCCACACGGGATTATAACCCGAAGTGCCCAACACCCCCCCCCAGCCTGTACTAATGTTATGTGAACGACCAAACAACCACACAAACGGGGAGAAGGGACAAATCTGTGCAGAGCGTAGACGCCCCCCCCCCCAGGACGGGGGCCTGACCCCCACCCCTTCGGTGTGGGCAGTGCGTGGAGACTACCTACAGGCCCAGAACCCGCCGGACCCCGACAAGCTACAAAACACCTGACCAATTCTCCTCAAAACCGCCAAGGCCATCAAAACCCAGCAAAGGCTGAGAAACTGTTGTGGCCCAAGGAATGTGAAGAAAGGCACGTCACGTGGAACCGTGGAACAGGGGGATATTAAGTATAAGCAGGAAATCTGAATAAACTGCGGACTTCCGTTACTCAGTTACGACTGCTAATTAGATGTGTCAACTCGACCAGTCCCGGGGGCCCAGATCACGCACTCTCCTGGCGGGTCTGAGGGTGTTTCTGGGCACGCCAGCGCTGCAATCTGTGGATTCAGTAAAGCAGACCCCCACCCCAGCGAATGTGGATGTAACGAATCCACTGAGGCCCCGATGGAGGGAGGACGGACCCTCCCTTCGTTCCTGCCTCGCTGTCCGGACGGCTCGTGTCCTGCTCTGCCTGCGGACGCAGACCCAGTTCCCAGGGTCAGCCTGCCCACAGCTGACGCTATCCTGCTTGGGCTGCTTAACCGTGTGAGCCCGCTGCTCTAAATAAATCCCTCGACACGTGCAGGCACACCACACACGCGTGCGCACACACTCACGCCCCTGCTCTGCAGGTGCACCCCAGACAGCCGGGGCCAGCACAGGGTCAGGTCACTGTGTGCTCCTCGGGTGTGGCTGCCTGACGCTCCACGCTAACATATGACACGGATGTTCGTGGAAACTCGTGGTGAGGGCTCATTGCACTGCCTTCAGACTGTGCTGCAAATCTACAATATTCTTCTTCTTTTTTTTTAATGTTTTTATTTATTTCTAGGAGAGAGAGAGAGAGACAGNAGAGCCCAGAGTAGGGCTTGAACTCATGACCCTGAGATCAAGAGTCAGACGCTCAACTAACTGAGCCACTCAGGTGCCCCTAAAATACCCTAAGGTAAGTTTACAAGAAAAAAGTTTTGAAACAGTAACACGTTTTGTATGCATCCAAGCATGGATCCGAAGGCGACACGGAAAACCGCAGGTGGCTGTTATATTAGTGCTGAGATTACGTAAGACACTGAATTTCTTAATATTTTTTCTTGTCACTTTTCGTTATATAATAAAAAGCTATAAAGTAAAAAAAAAAAAAGAAAAAGAAAAAAAGGAGCGTCCTGGCAACAGTGTCTGGTGGCAGATGAGCAGCCACGTAATTTATCACGCAAACCAGGACACGTCTGAGAGTGACAGGGAGGCCGTTAGTCATTATGCCTGGGGGACAGGCAGGAGCCGCAGCCGTGCAGGGTGAGGGCCGCTGCGGGGGCGGGATCGCGGCCGCGCCGCCCTCAATCCCTACGCGCACCTCGGTGTCCACAGGGACGCTGTGAGCCCGCACGGCCAGCCCACCCACGGCGGCCCACGCGCTCCTGCCCGGAGCACCCTGCAGGGCGGGCGGGAGGGCGGCCTGGGTTTCCCGCTGCCAGACGAGCCACGGGGCCCCCAGCCCAGGCACGAACCGCTCACACGTGTGGACGGGGCCCTCTCTGTGGCTCCTTCCTGTTTCCCTGTCCCCCGCGCTCCCAGTCGTGTGCTAACTTTGCAAATCATCCTTGCTGCCCCAGGAGCTAAAATACAGTTTCAGAAACACACGATGACCTTGATTCTGGAAGAAAAAGAGAAAACAAAAGAATTGGGGACGAAACAGAGACAGGACCCAGGACAGCCGCAGGCAGGGGGTCCCCTGGACGCAGGACCCCTGTGACTTTCCCGGCGCGTCCCGGAGCCAGGGGGTGACCGGCACGGGCAGGTGTGCAGCCCGCAGGCTGCCCGGGCTCCATCCTTCACACTCACTTCTGCTCGTCTTCCTATTTGTTTCAAAGACAGAACAGTGCTTCCCCGAGGCTCGAGTTTCGACGCCGAGAACTGAATTCAGCGAGTCTCCCAGGGATTCCTGGGTCTCGGAAACAGCGCCTGGCGGTGTCGGGTGCTGTGGGCCTTCTTGCCACGCCGGCACCTGCGTGGCCCCGGGTCGAGGCGGCCGTGAGGGCGTTCACACGACGCAGGGAAGGCGGGCCTCCTCCCGAGGTGGCCACGGTCAGACACGGAGGGCTTCCGGCTCGTCCCGGCCCCTCTGCTGCTAATGAGGCAGAGGTGACATGGCACCCGTCCACACCCACCGCGTGTCTCAGCCTCCATGGGCTGGATTCGACCAGCCTGGGTGCTCTTGAGAAGAAGTCCCATTCTCCTGCTGCAGAGACCCGTGGACACAGAGAAGCCCCAAGACCACACAGGACAAGAGGTGGTTTAAAATATGCCCACACAGGGGCACCTGGGTGGCTCGGTTGAGTGTCAGACTTTGGCTCGGGTCATGATCTCATGACTCGTGGGTTCGAGCCCCGCGTCAGGCTCTGTGCTGACAGCTCAGAGCCTGGAGCCTGTTTCAGATTCTGTGTCTCCCTCTCTCTCTGCCCCTCCCCTGCTCACGCCGTCTCTATTTCTCTCTCTCAAAAATAAATAAAACATTAAAATTTTTAAAAATAAAATATGCGCACATAGCCGCTGAGGGGCCCTTGATTCCCTCTCCTTGGATATGAGCTGTACGAGGTGACCCACGTCTGGCAAATGGCCGAAGGCGCAAGTGACAGCGTGTGACTTCGGAGTGTGTGGCTTCCTCCTCTCTTCTGGCTCGCTGAGAGGCTGGCCGCCGTGGCGTGAGGCCACGCAAGCAGCCCCACGGAGAGGCCCACTCTCCCACGCAGGGCCCCCACCCACCAGAGCTGCAGACGGTGCAGCCAGAACTCACAGCTCCCAGTGTGGGGGGAGCACCCGGAAGAGCCACCCCGACCCCCCAACTCACAGAAATGGAGGTGACGTTATGTTCTAAGGCCTCAAGTCTTGAGGTGATTTGCTAAGTAAGCACAGGGAGCAGAAGTAGATAAGACAGCAGGCGACAGCGGGAACTGAGATCTCCAGGGACAGGATGAGCGGCCCCCGGGCCTCAGCCACTCCAGCTGAGAACGAGGCACCGCCTGTGTGAGCAAGGAGCCACCGCGGGTGTCCTGGGGGGCACGTCCCCACCAGACGCTGGCCAGCATGAGATGTAATAAGCACAGATGTGGTTAGGTCACTGAGCTTGGGGGCAGTTCCTCACCGGAAATGAGTAACTGACCATGGGCCCCACGGGCAAAAACAGTGTCCAGTTTAAGAAACACAGTGCGGAGACCCCGCCCTGCCCCAGGGCTCTGGTTCCCACGTGACCAGCCGGGACCCTGCGGAGGGGAGGGGGTGCAAGGTCAAGGGTCCCGGGAGGAGGCAGCACACAGCACAGCAGGCCCTTCCTCACCCCCACGCTGTCACAGGCAGGAAAGAGCAAAAGTCACACTTGAAAAGGCCCGAATGTGTGTGCCAGGCCTGACACGCTCACAAAGGAATCTCAGAGTCAATGTCTATTTCTTGCTTCCGCGGCCAGCACCGCCTCGCGCATACGAAGCGTGAAGAGTCATGATGTGAATCCTGAGAGCAGAGACCTTTCTAAAGTTGACTTCTAAAATCGCTGTGAGAAATCGAATGCACTCAGCTCCTATTTTTAATAAATTGGGGGCGATACTGACTCCCACCCACACCAGCTCCTCGGTTTCAGAGCCTAGATAACAGCCTGCCAGATTTCACAGGATCGACGCGGGCCTGCGCTGGGGCCGTCAGCGTGCCGGGCCCCCTCCGTGGGCTCCTGGGTCCCAGGCAGGATGGGGCGGGGGGGGCCCTCCCCGCAGCTGAGCAGGGCTGGGGGGGCGAGCCCCCAGCGGTCAGCTGCCTTGGTTTCTAAAATAATAGATTTTAGGTCAATGACAAAAACATTTTTTGATGAAGCAGGCATCCCAGATTTTAAAAATAACAATAATTTTATTAATTACAGCTTCTCCCAAATTGTCTCAAATTCTGATCATCAAAATCACTCAGAGTTGGGATCCAGCCGGTTTTGGGGAAAGTAGCCCCCATCAGCCCCCAGCGAGGCCCTCGGGGGTGTGGCGGGTGTGGGGTGGGGCCTGTCACGCTCCCAGCACGTGCCGAGGGGAGCCGAGCAACCTTGGGGACGCACGTGTCCTCGGCGCCCTCTAAGCAGCCGGCTCTGGGACCAAGGACGCACAGGCAGAAGTGGGAGCATCGAGGCGCCTCGGCAGCCACGCAACCGCCCAGCACGCCTGGGGAGGGTCCGAGGTGGGGTGCCGAGTCCCCACTGACCATAAAGGAAGACGGAGGAAATGTGCCGTGGCTACGTGTGCACCAGGCTGTACCTGAGACGGATCACGAAGAAATAAAAACACAACTGAAGGAGATCCGGGGCCACCTCGTAACCAGCAGCTTCATGGTAAGAGCCAGCTTGTCTCCAGCGCAGGCGTGGAACCCCGTCCAATGCCCGTCGCCCGGTGCACCGAGCCCTGGGGGGCTCTGCCCTCAACGTCTGCACCTGCTAAGCCTCCTGCACAAGCTGTATCGGAGGACGGGCAGCACGGCGTCTCCTGGGACCTGGCTGGAAATGCAGACTCCTGGGCCCCACCCCAGACCCGCCGACTCGGAACCCGCCTCTGCGCAAGGTGCCCAGGGGTCTGGGGCCCTGCTCTGGGCTGCCCCGACCCTGCTCAGATGAGTGCCCCTCCATGGCTTTGCCACCCTCAGACCACCATCCTCAGAGAAGCCCTGAACAAAAATTACCCCCTTGCATTCTTACATTACTTCTCAACTGGAAAGCTGGGTGGTTAAATTTTTAAAAGAAAATCGGCTTATTTATAGCACTTTAAAGCACACAAGCAGATGGATAGGCATGCAGAGCTGACGTGATGGTAGGTCCCGAGTGCATTCTGAGACCGGCCTTGTCGGCCACGGGGAGAGAAACACGTCAAGCTCCGTGGCTGCCTAGAGGCCATCGAGGGCACCGGGGCTGCCCCCCAGAACCCCAGGAGTGGACGTGCGGGGGGGGCCACATCCCCTCCTCCTGAACCAAATACCCACCCCGCACTAAGGGCCTCTGCAAGTTTCCACCAGCCAGTAACGGGCCCCAGGGTCTGTACCCACAGGGCTTCTGGCCCCCGAAGCCCCTGCCTGTGTTCGGGGGCTATGAGCCGCCATTACCCAAGTCTGGGACCCATGGGGAGCCGCTGCCCCCCCCTCCACACACCTTCTTCCCAGTCAGCAGGGAAGGAAAAAGGCACTTCCTGAAACTCAAGTCCATGCCCCCTACAAACAGACTCCTAATAAACAGGGGCCAGGCTGACCCGAAAGGACGCCCTGTGAGCAGTACTGGGCCGCCACACGTGCGCCCCCTGCCGCTCCTCCCCTCACCCCTGCAAGCCCCAGGCAACACGGAGGAAAGGGGGCCCACGCACCATTATATTGGGCAGCGCTCCTTTGCCACCGGTGTGACTGTCCGCCCAGAAAGCCCGAGCACAGCAATCGAAACCTCTGGGAACCAGCAAGGGTCTCAGCAGAGTGGCCGTTTCCAGGGTGAATAGTTTGAAAAGGAAAGTTTTGGGGCACCTGGGAGGCTCGGTCAGTTAAGCATCTGACTTCAGCTTATGATCTCATGATTCGTGGGTTCGAGCCCCGTGTCGGGCTCTGTGCTGACAGCTCAGAGCCCGAAGCCTGCTTCGGATTCTGTGTCTCCCTCTCTCTCGGCCCCTCCCCTGCTTGTGCTGTCTCTCCCTTGCCCCCCAAAAAAAAAACATTAAAAAAAGTGTTTTAGATAATAAAATAATTTTCCTTCATTCCAGCACCAAGCAGTATGAAATGTAATGGGGAAATATGTTCACAGTTCAACAAAAACCAGAGCAAACACACAATGAAGGGTGTTTACACTTAGAAGCATCCTAAGCATGCCCACAGGAAGAAGACCTTCCTGCTGCCATCAGATGCTGGAAGTTTCCACATAAAGCACTGGAAGGCAGTGCAGGTGCAGATTTATAAACTGGAGCAGACGACAGTAACACAACACCAAGGCCAGGAACTGCCAGAAAGGAAGCTATCGATGAGTCTGACCGCACAAACACTAAACACATCCGCGCACAGAAACCCACAGCAACACCGCAAGGTAAATGGCAGATGTGCATGGGGGGCGTTCAAGGCTAAGGCCTTGCACCCACAGAACAGTGAAAAGAAGCAGAACAGCAAAGGTCCCAGTGGGAAGCATGGGCTCAGGCAGGCGCCAGAGATGTGCAAGAGACAAATGCCCCAGAGATAAAAAGCAAAGAGATTATCAATCCCATCAGCAGAGAAACTCCAAGCACTAACACAACCTTCACCTTTCCGATCGTCAAAAATGTAAAAACATCACCAACAGGCAAAGTTGGTGAGGATTTGGGGAGAGGGCTTTCCGGCACAGCGAGAACAAGCCGTCTCTGCCCTCCCCCCTCCCTCCCTGCCCGGCTGCTCCGTGGTCTTGGGCCTGCTTGGCTCCCTCCTGGGCCCCTCCTGCCATTCAGTCTACTTACTCACGTTCCCTTGTCCACTCCCCACTTCCCCCTTTGTCTGGTTACCCCCACAATAGCAGCCACGCCCACTTGGTCACCAGCGTGTGACCCCGGACAGCGGCTGGATCACAGAGGCCAGCGGCGCAGATGTGCCCAGGTGCCTGACGCAGACACTCTTTCGGCGTGTCATTCCGAAGTGTGTGAGGTTGAATACACAGAGATGCTCTGTGCTGAGCTGTTCATGATATTCACAGACAGGGAAATGCCCCAGTGCCCTACGATAGGGACTTAAGCAAATACAGAGAACGTTGTATCTACGCAGAGGAAATATCTACACAGAGGAAAGCCGAAAGGGGACCCGACTACCCATCAAAACCACCAGCAGGGCCTAAGGACACAGCGGTGCCTGAGCTGGGCCCCACCCCCGCACCCACCCAACCCAACAAACCCAACCTGAATCTCCGGGGCCCCGGCCATCCTAGTTTTTCAGGGCGCCATGGTCTAGTTCACGGCCAGGTTTGAGGACCCCTGCCGTAAATCTGTGCTGTGGATCTATCAGATGTTTGCGACACATTGCGAAGAAGCAGGTTACGACAACAGCACGTGTGGAACACGACCCCGTTTCTGTATCAGAGGGAAAAGGTGTGTTTCCACATGGCTGCGCGTGTGAGGGCGTCCCCAGGGCAAGGGAGCAGGGGATGCCCGCTGACACCCTCGTTGCGCGCGGCTCTCGGGGCTAGAGGCGCATGTGGCTTAGTTTTCCTGTTGAGGACAGTTTCAGGAAAAACAGGAGAGCATACAAATTTATTCATTTTAATGCTTCTATAATTAGAAAAAACCCAAAGGCTTTTTTTTTTTTTTTAATATGAAGAAAGGGGACTTGAGAACGTGCTGGCCTCCTGTCCACCCAACAGACACGGGCGAGGCCTTCTACCGCCTTCAAGGCTCCCTCATTCCCAGTCTTCTTGGCGGGGGCAAACCGTGGCAGTGACGACTTACGCCCCACTAGTAAGCTAACACTGGCGCCAGCAGAGACGTGACACGGCGGGTGCCCCAGGTTATGGGCCTGCTCGGCAGGAAGGAGCCGGAGCCCCACCCCCACCCTCCCCCCCTGCTCGGCAACATGGAGGCGCCTGCACAGTGAGAGAGGAGGGGAGGGGCCTGCGGGGTGGCCGCAGCCCCAGGGCAGAGGACAGAAGAGAGGCAGGTCCCCTAGCCAGGCTCAGCTCCTGAAATCCACGGTTCCCAGAGGTCGGTGAGGGACCTGAGGAGGCATG
>NW_027529672.1:7862171-7863891 GCF_008692635.1 Crocuta crocuta
GCGGGCGGGGGGGAGGGCAGGGGGAGGGAAAGGGCCCTGGTCCGGTGTGAGAAGCGTGCAGAGTTTGAACGCGCAGCCGGCACCCGCCAAGTAAGCACAGGGCTCTGGACTCTACAAGACGGACGGGGACACTTAAGACCTTCTAGATCACAAGCACTCTTCTTAGTTGGGGTTTACCTGGCACTCTGTTAAAATGCCCTCTTTACTCTTCTTTCCCTTTTCTCTGCACACCAAACTTGATATATTAATCGGGCGTTTTAGTCTAAAAAAATTCATCAGAAGGTCTCCCGTTGCCATAGCAACCGTGCAGTCACAGCAAATGCCCGTCTCCAGCACAACACGGCCTCCCCTTCCAGCCAGCTCCGCAGCGGGGCCGGGAAAGTCGTAGCACCGCTGTCTGGGGGGGCCGGGAGGCAGCTGGGGTGCAGGGGCCACGGCTTGCCTCCTCGCTCTCCTTCGTCCTTCCCAAGCCCCCTTCCGTCCACCTGAATAACCCCACGGCCCTCACGCCGACAGCTGCACCACACTCCCTCCGCAAACCTGAGCCGTGTGTGCCCCAACGCTGACAAGCAAACGGAACCGAGAGGCTGCCCACCCAGACAACGTCGCCCGCTGCCGAGCCCAGGCCCAGGCTTCGCCTCCCAGTCTCGCCAAACAGAGCCCAGAGAAGGCCCGATAGTGTGTTCAATTTAGGGATGTGGCCATCACGGCACGTGACGGATGAGCAAGTAACTGATGGTCACATGCCCTAAAGAGCAGTGGCATCTGCAGCCGGAGTAGCCAGCCCACCTCCCACACGCCCCCGACAGCCGGTCCACCGGCCACCCCGCTCCAGGCACGTAAGGGGGCTCCAGGCTGTGCTCAAGAATCCTCAAGTAGGACTGTGCGCATCACAAACAGACTGTGCTCTTTTTGCCTTTTTAATGATCCTTGAAATCTGAGACATAACACACTGTGAGCGAACAGAAAAATCCTACCTTACAGAGCTGAAGGCACAGCCCCTGCGCGCCACCAATGTCTCTATGCCCACGTTCTCTGCCTCGGGGAGCACGGTGCTAAGGCATGAAGAGTGGCCGGCTCTTGGCTGACACCGGCAAGTGCCGAACTCACGCATCTTTCTCACACATTTTCTCGTCCCACAGCCAGAGAAGCTACGTGTAGACCTGCTTCCCGACTGGCCCCTAATTCACTCTGGGCTGTTCTCTACTTTGAATATTCATGTTAAAAGCAAAAATGTGTAACACATGAAACACTGAGAGCAGCGAGCCCTGCTGCTCCAAAGTTAGAACACACGGTACCGATGGGGCGGTCCGGAAGGCACCCCTGCCGGGCCCCTGCTGACGGCGGCCGGGTCGGCGCCCGCACCCCCCGGGCACCTACGGCAGCCTCCCCACCACTCTGACGACTGCCTGCACACGGCCTGCACATTCCCCACCACCGGCCTGAGGTCGTATTAGTAATTTCCTACAATGCTTAAATTATTTATCAGAATAAATAGCTTGGGCTCTTGTGCTGAGCTGTGCTCTAAAATTATAAAAGACCCATCATACCTCTGCAGGCTGCCTACAAATGAAAAATGCAGATTTCAACTATTTTAAGAAAATGTCAAAAAACATCAAATGTGTCATCACTGTACCACTTAAATGATCTGCATGACATCTGTAAAAAAGAGCTGTCTGCCTGCTCGTGAATTTATCACGCTGCCCCAGAGTCTGGCCCT
>NW_027529672.1:7863896-7864206 GCF_008692635.1 Crocuta crocuta
AAAGGCGGCCGAGCAGCTGCCGCCGCCGGCGCCGCCTCGCGCGGCCACTCAAGGGGCACCTCGTCCTGGTCCGCGGCTCTACCTGGGGGGAAGGCGGTTCCCAAAGGGCAGGTGTCCGCACAGGGGCGCAGCCGTCTCCAGCGCACACCCACGTGCAAACACGGGGCCCGGGGCGGCCCGGGACGCGGGANCCTTGGCAGGGTCCCGGCCCTCCTCCCAGGGAGGCCCACCGGACACCGCGGCGCGGGTGCCCGAGTTGCCCAGGGCCCCCTGCAGCTGCCTGGGTCCGCCAAGGGCCTGGGCAGCGACC
>NW_027529672.1:7864263-7889531 GCF_008692635.1 Crocuta crocuta
GAGAGCGCGATGCACGCCTGAACCCCGCGAGCCTCCACCCCTGCTCTCTAGGCCACGTGAGACGGCGGGGTACAGCGCTGGGCACAGCGAACCCCCAGGAGACGGCGCTTTGTCACTGAGGAGTCTTTCCTGTGATGAGCGGACGTTCGGAAGCCTTAAGTTCTGCCTGGTAGCCAAGCCCAAAGCCAGGCCGTTCCTTCCTTCCCCGTGAGGTCCTGGAAGGCCCTTCTGCTTCCCCCGCCCCGCCCCCGGCTCGCAGGTGAGTTTCCAGCCCTGCGGCTGCGGCGCCGTCCCTGTACCCGCCTCCTCGGCCGCCCCGGGCTCTGCCCGGCCCCGCCCTCCACCCCGGGCTGTGGTGCTCGAGCCTGGGCCTCCCCGCCCCGCTAGGCTACACTCCTACCCTGCCCCACCTTTGAAGCTCAGTGTGGCCCCTTGACCCGCTTGGCCCAGGACGTGAGAGCGGCGGTGACTGACACAGGCGTGGGACTGGCCACACTTACCCCTTGGCCACGCCCGCCCCGGGCCCGCCCGCAGACCCGCCCCAGGCAGGTGGGACCTGTGTTACGCCAGGGGGTAATCACTCCCCCAGACGCTGGGTTACTCCCACTGACTCTGTGCTCTGGTCTTTCGCTTGTCCAAAGGGCCGTGCTTCCCGAGGGGGCGCCCCTGGCCCCCGGCCAGTGATGGCACGGAGCGGGAGGGCGGCACAGTCTCCGGCTTTCAGCTGCGCTTCGTCCTACGTCACCTTTATGAGATGATCACCTGTGGGCCGACCGCGCTTTGTAAACAGTCCTTCCGTGGAACTCGGACTCCCGGCTGGGAAGCAGGCAGCAGCGCGGGCCCCGGGGAACGAGACCGAAGCTCAGACGGGACTCCGATCCTGGGGACTCCCCGGTGCGGAGGGTCCCTGGCGGCCTCCCTCCTGGCAGGAGACGGAAGGCAGCCCGTGCCTGGCCGTGGGCCACCAGCACTGGCTCTCGTGGGACCGGGACCAAATGCAGTGGAAGACAGAGTTTGGGGACTCAAGTGCTGGCACAGTGGGTCGGCTCTAGAGGCCACGGGGCTGCCTGGCTTCTGGGGACTGCAGAGAGGATCACGAGAGGGGAGCGCACAGTGGGGCAGCGCGGCCCCATGGCGCCGTGTGGCACCAGGTGTGAGGCACAGGCTGGCGCCCCAGCTCCCAGGGCCGCCGTGACACAGCACAGCGAAGTGGTGGCTGAAAACCACAGAAGTGGATTCTCCCACAGCCCTGCAGCCGGGCCTGTGCCTTCTGGAGGCCCTGAGAGGGAACCCGCCCCTTTCCGGGCTTCTGGTGGCTCCTGCACTTCACTCTCTGCGTCCATCGTGATGTCATGTTTCACCTGTGTGCCCTCGCCTCTTCTTCCCTTAGGAGGACACTTGCCTTAGGATTTGGGGCCCAATGTAATGCAGGTTGATACCACCTTGAGATCCTTAATTACACCTGCAAAGACCCTCTTTCCAAAGACGGTCCCCATTCACAGGTTCTGGGTGGAGATATCTTTTGTGGGGCCGCCAGTAAACCTACCACAGTCCACCGCTGGGTCCTCCAACATCTGTGTCCATCCTGTGTGCAGAATACCCCGGAACCTCAGCACCGCAGCACGAACTCCAGGCCTAAAACGCCAGCTGGGCATGACCAGCTCATGAGTCCCAAATGTCACCACGTCACTCGGTGCCAGTGAGACTCTGGGTGTGGCCCGTCCCGAGGTGGAATTCTTCATCTGTGCAGCTGGAAAACAGGTTATCTGCTTCCCAAATAGATGGGCAGGTCGAGCACAGGACAGACATTTCCTTTCCAAAAAGAGAACCTGGAAGAAACAAGGGAGTCACCGCTCCCAAGTAAAGTCAAAATCCAGCAGAGAAAATTCTGTTACGTTTCAAAGACCTGAGAAGAATCCTCTGCAGCTGGATACGCCGCCCTCAGAGCTCTTCTTCCTTTATCCTGATGGGTAGCACAGACCTGCAGCTCGCCGGCTCTGTCAGCCCCTTCCTGCTTAAAGAACTTTCTGGAAAGTCTGATAGCCCTCTTTCACTCTCCCCTGAATCTGTTCCTCTCAGTCCCAGCCGGCGGTGTGTCTGCCGGTCCGGCATTCGTGGACACACACGGGGCTCCGTTACACAGGAGGGTGAGGCCACCCCTCCCCCTGGGCTCTGCTCGGTGCCTGGCTGGCTTCAGAGTTACCACCAGCCTCTCCGGCAAGTGGCTGTGCAGCCCTTGGCCCTCTGTTTAGAAGATGCTTTTACAGCAGGAAATTTCCTAATTCTAGTGTTCTTCACAGTCTGGACAGGCCCAAATCCTTAAGTGCTCGTTCAGTTTTGCTTAAGAGACTTCCCTCAATTTACCTCATTTCTCCCACATTCTACTCTGAGCAGCAAAAGGAAAGCAACCCACACTGTTAACTGCTTGTAAATCTCCTCAGCCCATATCCAAGTTCATCGCCTACAGGGTGTGCGTTCTGCCCGACGTCAGAATGCAGCTCAGTCCGGTTTTCTGCCACGGCGTCACCGGCTGCGCTGCTCCTCTGGTTTCCAGTAACAGGCCCCTGGCTCCCATCGGAGGCCCCACCAACTTTAACGCTCGCCTTGCCACCAACATTCTGCTCATGGTGGTGTGTGTCCTGTAAGATAACAGCTCTCCCTTCATCCTGAGTCCTCGCCAGCCCACCTCCATGGGCCATATTTCTAACAGTCTCTTCAGGGCATTTCAATTGGCTGATGAGAGCCTCCCAGATTATGAAGGGAGATCTCCTTTGTTTAAACTCAGGGGATGGCAGGTGCTGACCACATCTACCCACCCCTGCACAGCAACATCTACATTCGTGTTTGGCTAGGTCAGGTGGAGACCGTTGGGACATAGGGCCCCTGTGTCCCTGAGCCTCCCTTGCTGGCAGAAGCTTCGCAGAGATTGTTCCTGGGGCAGGTGACTCTCAAGTGGATGCCAATTGCTTTCAAGACCCACTCTAACACCCCCACAGCCCAAAAGCCCGTAGAAGTCAGATGGTCGGGAGGCCCCAGGGCACAGATGGACAAGCACAAAGACTGCTCCGGGCAGAGAGAGCCTTTCTGCACAAGGAGGTACAGAAGCTCGCCTCTCTGTGTCCAGGAGCAGCCGTCGAAGGATCGAAGGTGCTGGCCTGGGAAGAAGGAAACGGCCCGGCTGCACACCAGGATTTAAAATACTGGTTCGAGCACCTGCAGGTGGCATTAATGACGGCCCAGGTTGGATGGGGGGGGTGCTACACAGTGGCAGGTGGCGGGTAATGAGACTGAACTCCCTGGCCTCAGACCCTCTGTGTGGTGCAAGGGCGGCAGCAGTGGCCTTGGAGCGTTTTAGAAATACCGACTCTCAAGCCCCACCCCAAACCTGCGGAGTCAGAACGTACACTTACAAATAGGCATGTTACATGTGCATGTCTCCACGTTAATGTGGGGAAGCATGGCCTAAAGAAGGAGGCTAAAGGCTCAGCGAGACAGGAAGGGTGACGTGGACAAACCCCCGCCGTGTCCCACCTCCCTGGTGAGGACACCTCCCCACTCCCTTCATTCTCTAACGTCACGATTCTCTAACACGGGATGAGGCGTTCTCCAGCCCTGAGAGAGCGCCACGTGTCTGTCCTCTGAGGACTGGACATGGCCTTGGGGGTGCTGCAATGGCCTTGGGTTCCAGGTCTTGACAGTAACAGTTAGACCAGGGGCAGGGTCAGCCAGCAGTTGCAGGCAGTGAGGAGGCCACGACCATCAGCCCAGGACAGAGATGCAGTCAGACCTCTGACCCACAGGGACTGATGGCACTGCCCACTTGACTGACTACAGAAATGGGCTTGAGAGTATAGCTGGATATTCTGGGTTTGGTGGAGGAAACCTAACTGTGTTAGAGAATCTACAGGAAAAGGTAGATATGATGTACGAGGAGACAGGTAATCTCAGATGAGAAATGGAAAGTGTAGGATTGAAAGATACGGTATCTGAGGCCTAAATTGTTTTCGACAGTGCTAATATTCTATTGGAAAAATTAAAAGAATCAGGAAACATACAGACAGGTCAATGGAAGTTATCAACGATGTATGTAGTAAAATTGGAATAAAACAGGTTCTTACAAACTGGAAAATGGCAGCTGACTTCTCAACAGAAAAATGAAGGTCGGGCAATGGAGCAACGTCTCAGCTTTGCTGAAAGGAAGAAACTCCAACATAGATTTCTGTATCAAAGGAGAATATTCTTCAAAAATCAAGACTAAAAAAGCCATTTTGAGAGAAACAAAAAATGTAGAGAATTTGTCACCAACAGGCCAGCACCATAGGAAATGGAAAAGGAAGTTGTTCAAGATAAACGGAAATTATACTATCTGGAAACTTGCACCTACACACTGGAATGAAGAGTATCCTAAATGTCAAATAAGTAGGAAACAGATTTTTTTTCTTTTCATAAATTTTATATATTTAAAATCGATTGGCAGGGTGCCTGGGTGGCTCAGTTGGTTGAGGGTCTGACTCTTGGTTTTGGCTCAGGTCATCTAGGGGTTCATGGGTTCGAGCCCTGAGTTTGGCTCCACGCTGACAGCACAGAGCCTGCTTGGGATTCTCCCTCTCTCTCTGCCCCTCTCCTGCTCACGTGCTCTCTCTCTCTCTCTCTCTCTCAAAATAAACAAATAAACATTAAAAAATAAAATTGATTGGTACAGTCACTATGGAAAACATTATGTAGTTTCCTCAAAAAAATAAAAATGGGAATTCCAGATAGGTAATTCCATTACTGAGCATTTGAAGAAAATGAAAACACCAATTCAGAGAGCTGGATGCTCATGTTCACTGCAGCGTTATCCACAAGAGCCCAACTACAGAAGCGGCCCAAGCGTCCAGCAATAGATGAATGGACAGGACACCTGGCTGAGCTGGTTAAGCATCTGACTTTGGCTCAGGTCATGATCTCGCGGTTTGTGAGTTCGAGTCCCACGTTGAGATTCGTGCTGACAGCTCGGAGCCTGGAGCTGCTTCAGATTCTGTGTCCTCCCCCCCCTCTGCCCCTCCCCCAGTCATGTTCTGTCTCTCTCTGTCTCAAGAATAAATAAAACATTAAAAAATAGATGAATGGAGGGGCGCCTGGGTGGCTTAGTCGGTTAAGCGTCCGACTTTTGCTTAGGTCATGATCTCGCGGTTCGTGGGTTNATATAGATACAGATATAGATACAGATAGAAACACAGTAGAATATTAATCAGCCATTAAAAAAAGAACAGGGGTACCTGGGTACCTCAATTGGTTAAGCGTCTGACTTTGGCTCGGGTCACGATCTCGCAGTTCATAAGTTTGAGCCCTGCATCGGGCGCCCCGCTGTCAGCACAGAGCCTGCTTCAGATCCTCTTCCCCCCTCTCTCTGACCATTCCCACTTCATGGGCACCCATGCACACACATGCACTTTCTATCAAAAATAAATACCCCCCCCCAAAAAAAGAATGAAATCTTACTATTCACAACAACATGGATGAATCTAGAGGGTATAAAGCTAAGTAAAGTAAGTCAGTCAAAGAAAAATACCACGTGATTTCACTGATAGGTGGACTCTAAAAAACAAAGCAAGTAAACAAACAAAACAGAAGCACACAGATGGAGGAAACAATCTGTTGGTTATCAGAGGGTGGAGGGAGGTGAAGGGGGTGAAGGGGTGCAAATACCCAGTTATAGATTAAGACACGGGGCCATCATGTACAGCATAGCAAATGCAGTCAATAATCCTGTAATAACTTTGGTGACAGATAGAAACTGGACTCATCACGGGGATCATCTCATCATGTATAAAAGTATAAAATCATGGGGAAATATGTGCGAAACTAAGTAAGATACTGTCAATTATACTTCAATCAAATAAGGCAACTGTTCAAAGCAAAAGCCTTAATCACTGTTGACAGAGCCTGTGACGTGTAGAAGTACGCAGCAGTAGCACAAAGAAAGGAAGGCAAAGGGATTATACTGCTGGGAATTTCTTCTGTTGTATCAGAAGTGGTAATTCTGACAAATTAAGGATGCCTATTATAATCCAGAACAATCACTTTTAAAAGTAGTGTAGCTAAAAAAAAAGATAAAATTGAATATGAAAAATACTCAGTTAATCCACAAGAATAACAAAAGAGACAAAAAGGGACAGATGGGATGACATGCAACCATATCAATAGTTACAGTGAATGTAAATGGACTAATAACTTCAGTTAAAAGGTAGAGACTGTCAGACCGCACACTAAGGTAAGACCCAAATATATACTGTTGTTAAAAATGTATCTTAAATATAAAAATGGCTTGTAGTCTGCATATGAAATTTACAAAAGAAGAGACCAGAAGTAAAGGGATGCAGAAGAGGTACAGTGGGAAAATATAATCCTAAGAAAGGTGATGTAACTGTACTCATATTTGGCAAAGTAGACCTCAAGACAGTGTTCCCAGAGATAAAGAGAAACATTTCACAATGACAAAAGGATCAGTTCTTTCAGAAGACGTCACAATCCTGCGTGTGCACCTAATAAGAAAAGGTCAAAGCACATCACACAAGATTAGGCATTGTGCCTCTTTCTGGTTGTACGAGGGGCCAGATGGAGTAGCTTGCCTTCACCTTCGGGGGGCCTCTGGGAGTGCCCCCGCCCCTGGACCCCAGTAAGTTCCACGGAGGTGGGAGGCCCTTGAGGTTTTCAAGTCCCCGCCCTCTGACACGAGACTCTCAACAATGTAGAGTTATTGCTGTTTCCTGCTCCCCGGGTGCAAGCAGCACAGTGTCCTCTGTGTCACGGACCAGCGTGACATCCTGTGGAAGGGAGAGGTGCTCGAGATCCTGGCAAAGGGAATTACGATGACAGGCAAGAGAGGGATGTGGCCCTGCGGCCAGACAGCAAAGTGCCGGCCCCGCGGCTGGAAGCGGCTGCTTCTGGGGCATCCCCGTGGAGATGGACAAAAAGGAAGTTTCCAGACCCACAGCAGCCTACCAGCCACGGGGAAGTGTTCATTTGTTGAAGCAATAAGTCCACATTGGGTACAGCTGCAGCTGAGTCACCTGCTGGTCAAGCTTAGGAAAAACCACCATCATTTTCCAAGACGCAGGCCCAACAGGTGATTTCAACGGGACGTGGAGGGACCGACCCCCGAGCACCGTCCGCGTCACCGCTGGCGGCCTGGCCTCTGCAGTCCCTCTAGGAGGGCGGCCTTGCTCCCAGCTCGCTGCTTCCCGAGGCGGGGGCGGCTCTCGTGGCTCCCCCGGCCTCCCTCTCACCACGCGGGTATGGGAGGCGTCGTGTGGGGTCTGCCAGCTGCTGGGTATGTCAATGCCAATTATGCTCCCTAAACCTGGGGACAGCACCGCAGGGCGGGTGCTAGGGCAGGCCACAAGCCCCCCACTCTAACCGCTGGGTCAGAGTGAGGTCCTGGGTCTCCTGGATTTTATGTCAGTTCAGAGCCAGTGTCCAGCGGTCCCCAAAGGTCTGATGACTTCCTTCCCCCCTGTGCTCAGTCACCCTGGTAGAAGGCCATCAGTCCTTTTGGGGGAGGCAGCGTCCCAGAATCCTTCCTCGAAGGGGCCCTTCCGTTCAAGTGGTTCCGGGTCTGGAAACCGGCTCTAGTCTGGAAACTGTTGAGGGGCCGTGGCTCCCTGTTTCTATGATTCAGGTTAGACTTTTGTTCACTTGACCCAGAACTTCTCTGCTAACACAGGCTCCCTGTCTACCCTCCTTCTGGAAAGATTGTGACTAAACAGCCAATGCCACAGGTCTGCTCAAGCCAGACTGGGCCTCTGCTGTTCTCCACGGCCACGATGGCCACCTCGGCCACCTCGGCCACCTCGGCCACCACGGCCACCACGGCCACCACGGCCACCACGGCCACCTCGGCCACCTGGGCCACCTGGCTTGTGGTGCTCGAGTGCCTCCTGTCATCTGACCCAGGTTTGGAAATGAATCTCCTTGTCTATATACCTACGTGTCTTATTGCTTCCGCGTCTCTGGAAAACCCCGACTCGTACAACATCCCGCGAAGAACTCAGACAGTCCCCAAAGGTGGTGGATTTAACTCCTCCTCTCACCCCAGGTGAGAGAGCAAGTACGCGCACGTGCAGAGTTGTGGAGGCTGCACGAGTTTGGGGAGCACCGTCACCCAGCTTGCCCTAACCAACCTCCGGAGAATGTTATGAAGTCATCGGCATGTTACACACCATTTTTAAGTGTGCAAGGGATATTCATGGAGCTAAGCCATATCCTGGGACCAAAAAATACATATATGTTTCAGTGGATTTCAAAGGCTTGAAATCACAGAGAATATGTTGTCTGAACACAATACATTAAAAAAGACACTAATGATAACAGATTTCCTAAAAGACTACCGACATTGGGAAATTAAACAACAAACTTCCAAGTAATCCATGGACCACATAATAAATCACAAAGGGGATTAGGAAATACTTAAAACTGAATGAGGATGCAAACCAACATAACAGAATGTGTGGGATACAGCTATTTTTAAATGCTTATATGAAAAAAGTTAGTTTAAAAATCAATGATCTAGGTTCTGTCTTAAGAAGCTAAAAAAGGGAGAGTAATTTAAATTCAGTGTGAGTAGAAGGAAAAGAATGAGAGCAGAAATCTATGAAACAGTACATGACAAATGACAGAAAAAATCAATAAAGCAAATCATTATTACTTTGAAAACAAGCAATGAAGTTCATAAAACCTCAGCATTGCAGAATAAAAAAGGGCAAAAAATTTGCCATATCAGAAATGGAAAAGGGAGTTATCACTACAGAACCTAAGGAGACTAAAAGAATAATCAGGGGGCGCCTGGGTGGCTCAGTCAAACGTCCGACTTCAGCTCAGGTCACGATCTCGCAGTTTCTGGGTTCGAGCCTCACACCGGGCTCTGTGCTGACGTGACAGCTCAGAGCCTGGAGCCTGTTTCAGATTCCATGTCTCCCCTCTTTCTGTCACACACCCCCTCGTGCTCTGTCCTTCCCTGTCTCTCAAAAATGAATAAATGTTAAAAATAATGTTAAAGTAAATAAGAGAAAAATCAGAGAATGTTGTGGAAATTTTGTGCCATAAATTCACAACTCAAAAAGGAGGGGCCCTGTAAAAAAAATGCAATTTATCAAGACTGATAGAACAGGGAATATGAATAGGCCATACATGTGTGCAAAATTGAATCTATACGTGAAAACATTCCCCGAAAGAAAAGTGTATTTGCTGAGACAACCGAATGTCCATGAGGACCACTGAGGCCCTTACACGGACACTCACCCTGAATGCATCTGAGGCCTCCCTGTGGCGAACACCACGGAAGCCCCTCGAGAAAACACGGCGAGCCTATAGGACTCTGTTGGACAAAGCGCTATCAGATGTGACAGCAAAAGCTCGAGCTGCTAAAAGAATCCCTAAGTCTGTCTTCACTAAACTTAAAAACCTGTGTGCTCCAGAGACACCATGAAGAAAACAGAAGGAGGCACAGGCTGGGAGGCAGTGATGCCGCCTTATGCTTCCAGCACAGGACTGGTGACAGAATTTATAACGACTCACATAACTCAGTTCTGAGAAAACAAGCAAACCAATGAAAAGGTGACTTGAACAGACGTTTGACCATTTCACACAAAACGCCAATGCACACAGAAAAGTACTCTACGCCGTTTATCATTAGGCAGATGAAAATTCCAGCCATGTTGATGGAGCGCCTGGGGGCTCAGTCAGTTAAGCGTCCGACTTCGGCTCAGGTCATGATCTCACAGTTCGTGGGTTCGAGCCCCGTGTTGGGCTCTGTGCTGACAGCTCTGAGCCTGGAGCCTGTTTCAGATTCTGTGTCTCCCTCTCTCTCTCTGACCCTACCCACCCCCATGCTCTGTCTCTCTCTGTCTCAAAAAATAAATAAACTATAAAAAAAAATTTTTTTTAATTCCAGCCATGTTGAGATACTACTTCATGTTCATCAGAACGGCTATAGTAAAAACCACACTCGCTACTGCAGGGGAGGGAAAAATTTTCCCTGTATCTTCTTAGATGCAGTTTCTGGAGTGTGCAAATTAAACTGACGATAGACAGAGTAACAGGAGAAAATGTTTATTTTCTGTGCACAAGGGAGGTGTCACAGAAAAGACGAGAAAAACTCAAATCCTATTTGGCCTGGGGGGTTATATTCCTTTTTAACAAAGGGCAGTAAATTGTAGGGAAGTGACCAGAAAAAGGAAAAGTGCTTTGGGTTTCTAGGGATGGTAAGCTGGGGGAAGAAAAATACACGGGGGAAAGTACTGGAAGACAAGGTGATTTAGGCAAGTTTGTTACACAGACGGGAGTCAGCACCATCCCCAGAGCTAAGAGCGGTCTGTCTCCCCTCCCTGGCGCGGGAGGGCGCCTTCCCGGGGGACACCTGCGCCCTGGCTTTGCGCCGGGGGCACACTGTTTCTCAGCAGGTGATCCCGTGACAGGGCAGCATGTTCTGTGGTGGCTCTCCTGACCCCCTTCAAATATCTTGTGTTTTCAAGGATGTAGCAGAACTGGACCCTCCAAATTCCGCCGATGGAAACGTGCAGTGGTGAGGCCACCGGGAGAAGAGTAATTCCTTAAGGATTCCAGCATAAACTCACCACAGGAGCCAGCAATTCCGCTCCTGGGAATCCACCCAAGAAAAATACAACATACAGCAACTCAAATACATGCACATGAATATTCATAACAGCATTATTCTTTTTTAAAGTTTTTATTATTCATTATGTTGAGAGAGTGCTTGCACACACACAAGCAGGGGAGGGGCAGAGAGGGAGCGAGGGGAGGGCGTCCCAGGCAGCCTCCACACTGTCAGTGCAGAGCCCGGTGCGGGGCATGAACCTATGAACCATGAGACCGGGACCTGATTCCAAGTCAGAGGCTTAACCGACTGAGCCCCCCGGGGGGGGTTCTATAATAGCCTTATTCTTAATGTCCCCAAACTGCAAATAGTCCAAACACCCACAAGCTGGCAAACAGATAAACAGTAGATTCGTGTGATAGGATACTACTCAACAGTGGAAAGGAGAGGAATACTTCCTGCTACAGGAAAGGACCTCAAAGTTAGGACACAATGGAAAAAAACGGATGAAAAACCAGGTAGCGTAGGATCCCATTTATTCAGAACGTCCAGAAGAGGCAGATGTGCAGAGGCAGGAGGCACATCCGTGCTTTCCTGAGGCTGGAGGTGGAAGTGGGATTGTGGGAAATCTGTCCTGAGCCCGACTGTGGTGTTGGCCGCAGAACTCTAGACACGCACTGGAAATCACCGAACTGTGTCTGTACAGTGGGCTGTGGTCAGAGGTGGCTTTGTTTGTCATCTTCCCATTTTTATGAAAGTAGAACTCGCCATGGTCCCTCAAGAGCACGTTGTAAAAGAGACTGCAGCCGGGGTGGGGGGGCACGAAGTGGCTCCTTCCGCAGGGCACAGGTACACAGCTGCCCCCACATGGGGCTGGCCCGTCCCGGACACCATCCCCGAGGGCTCCAGGCTCTGGGTCACGGACACAGGCCAGGCCTGTCCTGGGGGGCCCCGTTCTTCTGGGACCAGCTGGCCACGCACGTGCTTCGCACACGAACACACGGCCCTTCGGGACTCCGCTCACATCCCGTCTGCTCACGTCGTGGAGGCTGACGAGGAAGAGCATCTGCACGGCACGGAGGTGAGAGGGGCTGGGGCGCTCGCTGGCGGGAAAAGCCTGACACGGAGAGGAGGGTCCCCACGAGGCAGGTGAGCGACAGCGGATGGCCACTGGTCCACACGCTCTCAGGGCCTGTGTCGCAGCCACTGAGGGTGGCTGGACCTGCCGGAACGACAGTGTGCCACGTCGCAACTGCACGTGACAGGGTCTCGCGTGGCCTGGCAGGTTACCGACGAACGGAGAGCGGGGGCTGCTGTCCACCCTCGCTGCTTCTCGGCTTGTTGCTGCTGAATCCTTGCTGATCTTGTTTTGCAGTTGAAGCCACGCATTCTCATCCGCCGTGACCGGGTGACTCTCGTCCTTTTTCTTTCACGTGGTTTAAACATAGCCTGTGTTGTTGCGACCTCACTACTTTGGTGACGGGTGATCGGGGGACAAGCCCCAGCTCTCTCACTGACCACTGCATGGCGCTGCCAAGTCCTGACCCTTCCAGAACTTGTTTCCTTACCTGTAACAATCAGGGGTGCACGAGGCAAGTACCCCTGAATGGCTGAAAAACATGGCTTGAAACTGTCTTGTTATTAGGCAAGTGGCACTCTATTTATCTGGCATTTTCGTGTGTGTGTGTGTGTGTGTATGTATTTATTTATTTTGAGGTAGACAGAGAGAGCACAATGCGGGGAGGCACAGAGAGAGAGGGAGAGAGAGAATCGCAAGCAGGCACCACACTTTCAGTGCAGAGCCCGACGTAGGGCTCGAACTCATGACTCATGAGATCATGATCTTAGCTGAAATCAAGTGTTGGAGGCTTAACTGAGCCCCAATCTGACACTTTCTATTTCTGCTTTTTTGTAAATATATTTTTTTAATGTTTTTATTTATTTCTGAGAGAGAGAGAGAGAGAGAGACAGCGTGAGCAGGAGAGGGTCAAAGAGATAGAGAGACACAGAATCCGAAGCAGCTCCAGGCTCTGAGCTGTCAGCACAGAACTCAACCCGGGGCTCAAACCCATGAAACGTGAGATCATGACCTGAGCCGAGGTCGGACCTTAACCGACTGAGCCCCCCAGGCACCCCGCTATTTCTGCTTTTTAAAAGTCTCCTGAAGCTTTGTGTTGGCAGCACAAAGCCTGCTTGGGATCCTCTCTCTCTGCCCCTCCCCTGCATGCTCTCTCTTTCTCAAAATAAATAAACTTTTAAAAAAAATCTCCTTTAGGGGTACCTGGGGGGGGGGNTCCCCTGCTCATGCTGTCTCTCTCTCAGAAATAAATAAAAAACATTAAAAAAAAACTCCTTTAAAGAGTTCCCTCGCCCTGAAGTAGATCAGTCCAGTCTACTTTGAACCACTCGACCGTTAACAACATGAAGGGACAGCGTAGCAGGTGCCCCCACGTGGCCTCCGTCACCCTCCACCCGGCTGCTGGGGTCCGTCCACAGCTCACACTAGTCTGATGCCGGGCCACGCAGAAGCCTCGAGAGCCATCAGCCCCGGGCCCCAGACCGGCTCGTGGAGTGTCCGAGGGGGGTGGGTGGGGCAGGGAAATGCAGGTCTCCCGGAAGGCAGAGCCCGTGTCTGCCCCACGCCACAGACACGGCTTGTCAGCTGGCGAGGCGTCACCCGCCCCCTCACTCCGTCCTGTGCTGACCACCCACAAGTAGCCACCGCCCAAATCTGACGGGTCCACATCTTGTTTCTCGGGCGCACGCGGGAGTCAGAGACCTTCATGTTGACAACTGCACCTTTTCCGGGGGGACGTCCCTCCGTAGCAGGTGGATGAGCGGCCATCACCGGCCCACGCTTCCCTCTGCGCCCAGAGCTCGTCACCTCTGCCAGCTGGACCTCAGACGGCCAGGCCGGTCTCTGTCCCCACGCAGGGGCCGTGACAACAAGCCGTCCTCCACGGTCACTGCTCTCTCGGGGGCACTCAGTGCCGACTTTAAGTAAAACTGCCCCAGTGGGTTATTGAGGATGCAGACCACACAGGGAGGAGAGATTTGGGGGAGAATCCTGTCCCCCACTCCTGAAGCGCTTCTGTGCAAATGTCCCTGAAATCTTTAGGGAAAAGGTCCGATGCTCTGCACTGTCCTCAATCCTCGCTTCAAAAAAGGCGGTAAAATAAAGGAAAGTTCCATGTGCTCATGCCCGTGGGCCCTGCTCCTGGCCGCCCGGGGAAGCCAAGCTCCAGCACGGACAGGTCAGAGTGACTCCGCAAACCTCAGAGCCCGGGTCTGCTCCTGCCCCGCACACACCGTCCCTCTGCTCCGTTGAACACTTAAGCAAAAAGGTGCATCCACACATACAGGCAAGAAAGAGAGAAAACCTCCCTGGTCCCCATAGGATTCGCGTCGCACAGCCTGGCACAAACCAGAGACAGAAGACGAAGGCTGTAGCCTCCCGCACCGTCCTAGGTTGTGAGGACGTCCTTATGTGCAAATATATACAACGCTGCCCGGAAGTCCCTCCCCGGGGCCGTCCCTCCTCCTGAAGGTCGTGTGTTCGGGCAGCTGGCCCAACTCGGGCTTCCATAAACTCTCTTCCTTTCTCTTTAACATTTTTAAAAGATTTGCTTGTTTGCTTTGACGTTGGTTTGTTAGCACCCCGGCTGCGTCACCTGGTTTTGAAGCAGACGCCTTCGCAGCAGAAATCAGCCTTCCTCTCAGGACGCCTGGGTGACTCAGTCAGTTAAGTGTCCCACTTTGGCTCGTGATCTCACAGTTTGTGGGTTCGAGCCCCACGTTGGACTCTGTGCTGACAGCTCAGAGCCTGGAGCTGCTTCAGCTTCTCTCTCTCTCTCTCTCTCTCTCTCTGCCTCTTCCCAGCTCACACTCTGTTTCTTTGTCTCTCTCTCTTGAAAATAAATAAACATTAAAAAAATTAAAAACAAAGAAAGAAATCGGGCTTCTTCAGGCCTGACTGGGAAAGTTCTGCTGGCTGGTCACGGAAGAGCCTGGGGGCACCCAGCACAAGCCGGCTCGGCAGCCCCAGGTTATCCAGACGGGCTGTTTGCCGCCGTCCCCTCCTCGGAAGGGGCTGCCCGGCCGTGCTGCCCCGGCAGGGCTGGCGTCGGCTTCTGCGGGCCCCCTGGGCACCCCTGGCCGTGCAGCCGGCACTGGTGGGCAGAGCTGGGCCCTGTAGCCCAGAGGCCGAGCCAGTGCGGCACCCAGCTCAGATCTGGCCCAGGACCCAGGTGCCTCCTGGGGACGGAGGCGAGAGTTGCGGTGACACTGCCCAGCCTGCGGTGAGCTGGGGCAGAGGGCCTCGCTGCTCCGTGGACGTCGGGGCCGGCGGCGGTGCGGTTAGAGGCCGAGTCCTCCTCGGAGTGAGCTTGCTGCTTCTGGGCTTCCAGAAAGGTCCCTGTGGAGAAATCACTTCTGTTTTAGTCTTGCTGTGGGAGGGGATCCCCACCTTTTCGTGCCCCCCCCTTAGATGCTCCGGGAAGGAGGGGCCAGTCCAGAGCCAGGCGTGACTCCAGGTCCTCCATTTCCCCGGGGGACCCACGGTCCAGCCTGCAGTCGCCACCCTGCGCCTTAGTCTCTCCCGTGGGGAATCGGGTGACCACCCCTACCCAGCATCACGGCCACGAGCCCCTGGGGTTTGCTGGTCCGTCTGGCACCACGCTGCCATCTCACCGCAAGCTGCACTCAGACCTCACAGCCACCCTGCAGCACCTGTTGTGATCCGCGCGTTTCACAGGTGAGTGACAGGGTCAGAAGGACCCGCCCAGGCCCGGGCACGAGCCGGGACGGGCTAGGACCCCCTGCCCCCAGAGCAGACGGGCAACAAATGCTCGTCCTGTAGCTCGTTTGCTCTGGGACATGTGACGCGTGGAACATAGAAAAGCTCTAAAGTCCGAGCATGAACCCCCGGGATCCGACCCCCACCCCCAGCTCCCGCCCATTAGCTCCCTGAAGCTGCGAGCACAGAGCCCACAACCCACAACGGGGTGGCTGAAACACCAGAGATTAAACCTCTCCCGGTTCTGGGGGCTGGAGGTCCAGGGTCAGGTGTCCAGGGGCCCGGCTCCTGCCGAGGCCCCGCCCCGCAGTCCTCCGTGCGTGGACGGCCGGCCTCCCAGGTCCCCAGAGGGTCGTCCCCACGCACGTCTGTGTCCTCCTGACTTCCCTCACAAGGACAGCAGTCAGAATGGGTCCGGCCACCTCCTCAGGATGCTGGGACCAGGACTTCAGTGCGTGACTTTCGGGGAGACACAGTTCAGTCCCTCCCACGCCCCACGTGCACCCCGTCCCCTGCCTGCCCGGCCTGGACCCGGGGCCAGCCCTTCCCCTGGCGTCCCCTTGCACCCCATCATTTAGCGTTGCTCTAGGAGAAATGTCCCGTGCTGTGCGGGGCCGCCTGCAGCTGGCGTTTTTCTGCCATAAACGATCAAGACAAGGAGCAACTGTTCATTTCACGGCTCTCCTTCGCCCTGGATTCGGGGTTGCCTTGGCCTTGGGGTTGCCCTGGACTTGGGGTTGCCCTGGACTTGGGGTTGCCCTGGACTTGGGGTCCTCCCCAGGCTCTGCTGAAACGGGGCATCTGCCATGAGCGTCTCTGCCCACGCTGTCCCATGCGTCTCCGTTTTTCTTCCCCGAAGCCTCCGGGCGAACGGCGGGGTCTCCACACACGGAAGCAGCCCCACCCGGGGGCGACGCCTTCCCAGATGCTTCCGGAGGCCAGAGGCACACCCGCCGGCAGCGGCCCCACCCAGGGGCCCCACTAACAGGTGCTCTGGACTTCTGGTCTGTCAACTGGACGCTGTCTCACTGGGGAGAAAATTATTTCTCTGATAGCTGGTTATAGTGAGTGTTTTTATATCTTTATTGGCCATTTGTTTTTCCTTTACTATGAGTTGTTGGTTCATCTATTTTGCCTATTAATCCAAAAGAACCTATAGTTTTATCTTTTTAAATGTTTATTTTATTTTTGAGAGAGAGAGACAGAGTTCAAGCGGGGGGGGCGGAAGGGAGGGAACACAGAATCTGAAGCAGCTCCAGGCTGTGAGCTGTCAGCACAGAGCCCGACGCGGGGCTCGAACCCACGAACCGTGAGACCATGACGGGAGCCGAAGTCGGACGCTTAACGGACTAAGCCACCCAGGCGCCTCTATAGTTTTTATCTTTTTAATTGAATTACAAGAGTTCTTTATATATTTTGCATACTGATCTATAGGAAATAGGAAGTGCCAATATCTTCTCTCACTTTTGGCTCAGTTNTTTTGAGAGAGAGAGACAGAGTTCAAGCAGGGGGGGGCAGAAGGGAGGGAACACAGAATCTGAAACAGCTCCAGGCTGTGAGCTGTCAGCACAGAGCCCGACGCGGGGCTCGAACCCACGAACCGTGAGACCATGACGGGAGCCGAAGTCGGACGCTTAACAGACTAAGCCACCCAGGCGCCTCTATAGTTTTTATCTTTTTAATTGAATTACAAGAGTTCTTTATATATTTTGCATACTGATCTATAGGAAATAGGAAGTGCCAATATCTTCTCTCACTTTTGGCTCAGTTTTAATTTTCTTTACGGTGTCTTTTTGAGAAGCAAGGGTACTTTGAATGGAGCGCGTTTATCAACATTTGTTTCCATGGCTAGTGCTTCTGGGTCTCATTTACGAAATCCTTTCTTAGCCTAAGAATAAGAACGTGCATGGCACACGCTCTTAGACTGACGTGTCGCGAGCCTCGGCGGAACTGTGCGGGTCGCGGGGGCACAGCTCAGGGGGTTTGTGTAAAGCGTGCCCACCTTTAGCCACCAACCAGCACAGGAAACAGAACATTCCAGCATCCGAGGAGCCCCGGGAGCTCTGAGCCCTTCCCAGGACACACCGCGCCAGCAGGGGAGGGCGGCGCCGGGGAAGCCCCGGCCCCAGCCATCTGCAGGGCCCCCGGGCAGCCAGCTGTGGCCTCCCCTGGCCTCCCAGGGAGAAGCTGGGGTCTCCCCACCCCCACCCCCCACCCTCACGTGGCACGGCCCTGCTCTGGTTGGCCCGGGGACCGGCCAGCTTGTACGTCCCTGTCCTGAACACATGCCACCAGTTACTGACTTTCAGAGACGAAGAGCTGAACACCCTGCTGTGGTTCAGTGTCTGTGGGACGCGGAGCCTCTCTGGCCCGGTGCCCAGCACAGGAGGGGACCCCACGGGCTGCCCTAAAGCCTGACCACGCTTTCCCTCCATGTGCCCTCTCTCCTTCCCTACTTTTTGGCCTTCCTGCAATAATTCACTTCTTCAGCTGCTTGGTTTTCTTTTAACCTCTTGGGAATTCTTCCTGCCTAACGGCCTCGAGGACCACGACAAGCATCTGCCAGCCCATCGCAGAGACGCCCCTCCCCGCACCCCGCACCCCTTCTCCTGCTGGGCCGGGCACCTTGTGTTGTCATCCAGGGCATGCCCCGCGTCCTCGGATCGTCTGGGTGGACACCCCTGGCTCGGCGGCCGACATCCTGCATCTGGGGTCTACACCGCTGGCCCCTGTTCCAGGGGCTCACCTGGAATCCCGTCATCTCGTCCCCTGCCGTCCCCCCACGCTGCCCACTGCGGCAGGAACCTGTTTCCGTGTCCACGTCTCCCTTCCTGGGGGACCGCGCTGTTTGGGGGGCATATCCACAGGAACAACTGTGTCAGGGCCCTGCAAGTCTGAAGTGCCGCAGGCCGGTCCTTGAACTTGACACGGAGAGCAGGCTGGACCGCGCAGCTGGAGCTCTGCAGGCCTCTGCACGACTGGCTCCTTGCGTGGAGAGAAGTAAAGGCTCCCAGGCCTCCAGAGCTGCTGTGCTGCGGCCTTTACCGTCTGGGCTCTTCGCAGGCTTTTCCCTTTGAGAGCCGTCTTCTCAAACATCACCACGCGCCTCGCGGAGGGTCCCCCGTCGAGCCCTCTGTTCGAGAAGCATGTCCTTCAACTCTGGAAACATTTTAAAATTACTTCATAGATGATCATCTCTCTTTTCTCTTTCTTCTTTGCGCTGTGAAGCCCTTGGATGGATCCTGTGATTTTCATACGTGTTCTTATTTCCCACCTCTTAGTTTCTGCCCCCGTTTCTGGGCGATTATCTGAAATATATCATCAGATCCCGAGTGTCTCGAGCTCACCTGCTGACACCGGCGCCAGGTGGCTCTGTTGGGGGCCGTCCGTGGCCTCTTCTCGCCAGACGGAGGGGCCTCCCCAGCCCTGCCCCAAGCCCCGGCGACCACAGACGTCTACACTTGTTGTGGAGCAGCCCCGGGAAGGGCGGGAGGAGGGGCCACCGCTTACCACAGCCCTCGGAGCCGCTCCTTCAGGACAGGG
This sequence comes from Crocuta crocuta, assembly GCF_008692635.1. Lineage (NCBI taxonomy): Eukaryota > Metazoa > Chordata > Mammalia > Carnivora > Hyaenidae > Crocuta > Crocuta crocuta. Next base: position 7,883,199 of record NW_027529672.1, read on the forward strand.
TCTTGGCTGGGGGTGGGGCAGCCTCAGAGGCCCCCACGGGACCTTGTCGCTGTGACAGTCCTCGCCCCACAGGCCAAGAAGCTAAGGGAGCGGTTTTAAAATGTCCCTGGGACTTGTTCTGATCGGGCGTGGTGACACAGGTAGGCAGAGACGGCTGTCGTGAAGGGAGAAATACCGGCAGGCGTGCGGCTCCCAAGGAGCGGGGGGCAGGGCGGCCACGCAGCCACCCCGAGGACCGTCGGGGACAGAGGCAGGTGGACGGCAGCCCATACTATGGTTCCCAGGGAAGGAGCAGGTGAGCGGCTGAACGGGCTTAGGACTGGATCGACGGGGTAGTTCTGGGGGGTCTGGGCTGCGGTGGCCCCTGGGTGTCCAGCGAGCGAGAAGGGCGCAGGCATCCTGACTCTTGGGGCGCATGTGCCAGAAAGGGGAGGCTCCAGACTGGCGGGTGCCCTGCGGAAGGCGCCCTTCCCGGGCCGGTCTCTTGTGGTCTCTGAGAACTGGCTGGCTCTGGGGCGGCATCTCTGCCCAGCCAGCGAGGCCCAGGGGCCACAGCATGAACATACAGAAATAAAACAGCGGGGGCGCCTGGGGGGCTCAGTCGGTTGAGTGTCTGACTTCGGCTCAGGTCATGATCTCGTGGTTCATGGGTTCGAGCCCCACGTCGGGCTCTGTGCTGACAGCTCAGAGCCTGGAGCTGCTTCGGATCCTGTGTCTCCCTCTCTCTCTGACCCTCCCCTGCTCACGCTGTCTCTCTCTCAGACATAAATAAAACATTAAAAAAAAAAAAACAGCATAGTTGGTAGCAGGGTGAGGCTGATGGCCCTACATCGGTTCCAGCGATCTGTTCAGGAGCCGGGAGAAGGGCCGTGCAGGTCAGGCTGTGGACCCCGTGTGCCCACCACACGCACCTGGGCCAGGACAGACTTCTCACCTCGCTGCGCAGGTTTCAGTCAGACGGTGGCCACGGTGACACCTCAGGCCTTCAGGTAGGAATACGGACCCATTCCAGCGGCCCCAGCCCTCGGAATGTCCCAGCGCACACGGTCACAGCACCTGGGGGGGCGGCGGGNCACGGCCACGGGCCGTGAGCCTCCACTCAGCTCATCGCGGGATTTCCTCCAGTTCTTTCCAGGAGGTGTGCTCGCTGCGGGGACGGCAAGGTGGCTCCAAAGACACCCACCGCCGCACCCCGAACCCTGTGAGTGCGGAACATGCGGGACAAAGGGACGCCGCACGCGTAGCTACGGGTGTTGCGGGGACACGGTCCTGAATTATCTGACGGGCCGACGCGCNCGGGACGGAGAGCCATGCGCCGCGGCCCCGGCGGTCTGCTCGGCAGCGCCGGGAAACAGAGCCGACAAACAGTTAAGGCAGACCGTTTTCACCCTACTGGGCCTGAATGCCACGGTGATGACTGCCCCGCAGACACCGGCCTGCGAGTGCTCAGGGCGCCGGTCAGTCTGTGCAAGGGAGAGTCTTCGGTCTGAGGCTGAAAGCAAAGTGCTTCCTGGGTTTTGCTCGCTGTTGTGTCCTGGGGACGCCAGCCGTCTGCACACGGGCCGTTCCGTACGGGCCACACCACGTTACGGGGCTGCTTCCCCTCCAGCGGCTGCCTGGGCTCCGCCTATCAGAGATCGGGACCCGTGGCCCATGCTGTGGGCTTAGCGGTGAAATAACACGCCAGCTGGAAGGACAGGAACACGCCTGCATTTCTTTACTCATTCCTGCAAATCTCACGGGGCGCTGTGTGCCACTCCTGCGCACGGCCTCCGTGCTGATACCCCGAGGGGGCCCCAAGCCATACAATGGCAAGGTCCCACGTAATCATGTTTCCATTCCACTGACGGGCTCACAGGAAGTGAAGGACGAGTCCTGCCCTTCTTGTGAGGACTTTGGTGAGAACCTTGCAGACGCCTGGGTTTTAAGAGTGGGTGGATGCAAGGTAGAAGGGGGAGGGCAGAGGCAGCCCCTCCCTGCTGTGCCCTGCGCCCCCCCCCCCCAAGAGCCTGAGCTCACAGGAGCCTGGGGGAGCTCACTGGTGCCCACGGGCCATGGAGCTGGCACGGGCGGTCTGTGGGGCTCAACTGTTTGTCCCCAGACCTCAAGGGTGAGCTCACCCCCCAGGCTCACCTGGAACATTCACTGAGGAGTCATCCCACGCTCCTCCGAGTTGCCAGAGAGCCAGCGTTCCCGCGCCGTCTCCTGCCTTCCTGGGCAGTCTCGCTGCCCACGCCCCGCGCTCCCAGGGGGGGCGCCCACGGGGAAACCAAGGTCCTCTTCCCCTGGCGGCCTCACTTCCTTCTGAGGAAGGCTAGGTCTCAACCGCCGCACATCAGGACGCAGCACGGCCGGCAGGGCGGAGACGGCGCCAGCTGCCTAGAAGCATCTTGAACGTCTTCCAAAAAATAACTTCCAGCCGCTCTGAAATCTGGAAATGCTTATTCCCTTTTTTTAAACTTTCTAGAAGGTAGATTTCAAGTTTTTAAAATATTTTCTTTGGCTTTTCTTTTGATACAGAAGCAAGTTATTGGGAATCTACCAAACATAACTTACAGTCTCTTCAGCCCAAGGAATTAAACAGGAAAAACTAAAACAGAACAAAACCCTCTATTGTCGCTTGTGCGTCAAACATTTACTTCCTCTGGGCAAGCAGGGACCCTTGGTTCGTGCTCAGAGACCCTTCCAGCAATCCCTCCACCCACAGCCACGACACAGAATTTTAAAAAGAAAGCATTAAAAACCATAACCCTTCTGCAGGCCAAAAGTGAAAGAAGACACAAAACAGGGTGCAAGATTGGGACCTTGGACCTGCACGGCTCTGGATCCAGAAACAGGCACGTGGCTGGGATGCTGTCCCTGAGGGACAAAGGGTCTAAAACCACCCAAAGAGAATGGGGAGCAACAGCCAAGAGCATCACGTAAAACCAGAGCTGGGGCATGTCTCCCACCTCTGTGACAGGAAGTTGTGAAAGAAAATCACCTGCAGCAATTACTTGAGGATCCCCGAGAGGATGGGCCTGCACACTTCTGCACTTCTGGGGGGGGGGTGGCTGCGCGAGGTCCCTGAGCACCCCACGGAACACACATCAGCGCCACAGAGCCCCAAAAGGCTGTGTGGAGGCACCCGCGGGACTGAGAAGCACAGACGGGTGAGCAGAGAGAGAGCACAGCACACAAGCCCCTTGTTTACACTGAGCCTGCAAGCCTCAATTCCAAAGCACATGACTCTAAGAAAAAGATAACAAGATCTGCAATCAGCAGATGAATTCATCCCAGATGAAATGAAAACAATACAACAACTAAAAATTAAAACAATAGAGCAGATGTTAAAATAACCATGTTTAGGATTCGCACGTTGGATAAAGAGAAAATGTCCAGAAAAATTAGAAGAGATTATAAAACAAGAACTGGACAAAATGAAATGAGAACAAGTATAACAAAGAAAATTGGAAATGAGACATGAAGTCATCCCCCAAAACTACCCCAAAGCAACCCCATCTCAGTACATGATACAAACCCTAAGTGAGCACCAGTGGAGACAGATTTCCTGAAGAGAGCACAGGTAAAAATTAGGAAGAGCAGTTTTGAGACACAGAGAGCAGACGGAGTAGTTTCAATCTATCCCCTCACAGGAGACCCAGAATAAGAGAGCCGAGGTCAGGGTGCAGACCACAGACCACATTTATGTGCAGACAAGCGACTGGAATGTCCAGGATTGAAGACAGAAAGAACACACCGAGAGCCAAGCAGGGTCACCGAAAATCAATCCACACTTAACAGTTACTGTAGCGAAATGTCAGGAACACAAGGAACACATCAAGAAAAGGCAGATTTCCTTCCCAGAAATGGCAATTCAATGGACGGCGAGCTCCTCAGCAGCAAGAGCTTCCAAAGAGTGGTGTCGTTAAAATTCTGATAGGAAACAACTGCCAGCGAGTTCTATACCAGTTAACTCTTGTTCAGGAGTGAGATCAAAATAAAGCCTTTTCATACACTCACAGGCAAAAAGAATCACCCCTTGTGCCTCGTTTCTCCCCTTTCCGACAGGCACGGCTGTAGCCGCCGCACTGTGCCTGTCCTGCCACCGCGGGTCACCGGGGAATCTGCTCGGAGCCTCTCACCTGCCCTTAGCACTGCGCGCGCCTCCGGAAGTGAGGAGCCCACCCTCCTCCGCTTCCAAGCCTCCCGGCAAGAGCCCTTGGAACCCACAGAGAAGCGTCCAGGGCGGGAGAGGAGACCCTCCGCGGGCAGGACGAAGGCGCCAAGTTGGCCAGAGACCACCCACTCCCGGGAGTTAGCCTGGTTCCCCGGCTCCCCTGTGCCGACTTCACCCTCCCTGCTTGTTGATGGGGTGGCCTTCTAACTACTTTCTGCTTCACCAACACCCTCTTCTGCTCTAAGCTATTATCGTATTTTCCAGATCCAGAATTCTGAGTTGACTCCTTGCTATAATTTCCAGTATCACTTCTTTGAACATATTCAGCCTAATTAAAACTGTGTGCTTGCAAACTTCATTATCTGGATCACCCACAGATCAGTTTTGTTTTTTTTAAATTTGATCATGTGTTCATGTTGCCTGGTGTGTGACATACATTACACATTTTGTTTTTATTTTTTTAATGTTAATTTATTCACTTGGGGTACAGGGACAGAGAGAGAGGGAGAGAGAGAATCTCAAGGAGGCTCCTAACTGTCAGTCCAAAGGCCAATGCAGGGCCCAAACCCATAAACCATGAGATTGTGACCTGAGCCAAAGTCAGACGCTTAACCGACTGAGCCACTCAGGAGCCCCGTATGTTACACATTTTAAAACCATGAGGATAACCTGCGACCTACAGTGGTATTTTCTTCTTTCTTCTACAGTGGAAGGACTGACTTCCACTTCTGGCCAGGAGCCGAAAACAGCCCGGCACCTGATGCGATCAGGGTCTGTCTCGGTCTGAAGCTGAGCCTCAGGCCCCGCAAGGTTGGGGTGTTCCCAGGTCACTCTTCTCCTGGAGTCTGGTATTATGGGTCCCCAACCTGAAACCTGCGGCTTTACTCAACTCTTGGTCTCTGCAGTGGTGTCAGAATAACAACTTAATCCCTTTGGTCTTTGTTCTGTTGGGAGATTTGCTCAAAAGCTGAAGGTTTTGCTTTTTTTTTTTTAATGTTTTTTATTTATCTCTGAGAGAGAGAGAGAGACAGCGTGAGCAGGGGAGGGTCAGAGAGAGAGGGAGACACAGAATCTGAAGCAGGTTCAGGCTCTGAGCCGTCAGCACGAACTAACAGCCCCACGAATCGTGAGATCATGACCTGAGCCAAAGTCGGATGCTTAACTGACTGAGCCACCCAGGCGCCCCGGTTTTTGTTTTAAAAACAATTTTTAAAATGTTTTATGTATTTTTGAGAGAGTGCGAGTGGGGGAGGGGCAGGCAGAGGGGGCAGGGGCAGAGAATCTGAAGCAAGCTCTGTGCAGGTAGAAGTAAGCTGATGTGGGTCTGGAACTCATGATCATGACCTGAGCCGAAGTTGGACGCTAGACTGAACCACCCAGACGCCCCAGTAGCTGAGCGCTCAAAAACCCAATACCTCTTCCAAACAAACATGCTCACTGGGGGCAAGGCTCACCTTTCTGGAATTCTTCACTCCCTTGTTGCAGAAGGATTACAATCCAGAAGGATTGGTCCTAATGACCTAGCCTGCCATTTCCATATCAGAAACCGAGGGTGACCTTTCACAGCAAGGGGGATCTTATCTTAGAATCCGTGGAAAGTTCTCCACGCGCCTCTGTAGTTGATACCTTTGGCAGCCTGCCCAGTGACCAGTACTCCTAACAGGCCCCAATTTAACTTCAGGGACTGTGGTGGCTTTCTGATGTGTAAGCTAGGCTCCCCCCCGCCCCCGGGGCCCTTCCTGCCCCAGGGGGTTTCCTAACTGGGTCACAAGGGGCATCTCGCTGAGGTTTGGCGCGGACGGTGAGGCTGCAGCGGTCTCACGTGGAAGGTCCGGGCAGCGCCCCGGGCGTGGCTGCGCCCCTCGCTGCTGCACATCCGCCAGCTCACCTGGCGGCGGGAGGCAGGCGTGCGGCTACCCNGGACGCCCGCCTCCCCCTCAGGACGCCGCCCACAGGACGGGGCCGCCCCGGGGCTTCCCTCCCTCCGCGCAGCCGGCTCCACGGTGCGGACGCCGGGCCCTCGGTCCCCGATCGGCGCCCGAAGACCTCGTCCGCTGGGGTCCTGCGTCTGCCCGGCGTCCGCCCGCCGCCCGAGCGCTCGGCCGCAGGGGGAGTCCGGCTGGGCCCTGGCCCCGCGGGGCTCGCGTTTCCGCCCTAGTGACGGACGCAGCGCC
>NW_027529672.1:7889615-7905552 GCF_008692635.1 Crocuta crocuta
CGGAAGGAGGGGCCCCTTCTGACCTGCTCTGCCATGTCTGGCTGCTCTGGGAAAGGCTGTGCACCCCAGGCCTGGAACTTGAGGACTAATGGGTCAGCGCAACCAGGCCTGGTACAGATGGGGAAACTGAGGCAGTCACAGTGGGGATGAGGGGCGGCCTCCGCCCCTCCAGGAGTTGGCTCTGCCCATTTTTAGGTCCTGTTGTTTCACTGGTTTTGAGACTTTTCCCCTCTCTGGAGGATTGTAGGAGGTTGAAGCAGCCTTCAGGTGGGTGATTCACCGGAAAGGGCGCACCAGGGAAGCCCCAGGGTGTCCTTGGGTCACACCTGTGCATTGCCCTCACTCATTCGTTGCTCAGCCTTTGGGCAGCTCGGTAACCAACCCAAGCCTCGTATTCCTCATCCCGAACCCAGGAAGGAAGCGTGTGCGCAGGGTATGCCAGCCCAGTGGAGTGTTAAGGAGTGATCACATATGAACTCATGAGCATTCCAATGTGGGTTATTCCTGCCGGATCAATTGTTAGAAATTACACGTGGAAGTGTGTTTCCCCAAAAGAGCTTCTGGTGAGCAGCAGTTCTTGAACTACTTTGGAAATATTGTTGAACAACTAAAATTGAAGATTCTTTTTTGACAGATTTCCCCCAGCACCTAACTGTGTGCTCCCCAGACCCAGCGCTGCTCCCTGAGCCCGGGGGGCGCATCCCTGGGCACGGGGAGCTCGTCCCCGGTGGGGGGAGAGAGCTCAGAACCTCAGCAGGAGCAATCAGCGCAGACTGAGGAGCGCTCTGCACTCACGTCTTACGGAAGGAATGTTACTGGTTTACAGACTGAAACCTGATGTTTTCATCTCTAAAATAGCCATTCTTACTTTTCATCATCGCGTTTTCCAGGAGTTAAAAGTTGAATCTTGGAACTCCGTGGTGCGAAGTGAGGCTTGACTTCTAGCTTTCTTCCTTCTTTCAAACTTGAGCGTCAGGTTTATGATACCATTTATTAAAAATGGTGGTTTTGTAAGCAAGTGAAACTGTTGCCGGCCCCCCACATAGCTGCCCCGTGGCACCTGGGCGAGTGTGTCAGGGCACCCAGCTGTGGCCATGTCTCCCTGTCTCCAGGTGACCACAGAGCACGCAGGATGAGCGGTGGTCCCCGGACGGGAGTCTCCTCCTGGCTGGCAGATGGACGGAAGCGGCTCCCACAAGCTGCGCCCTGCGGCGGCTGATCCAGAGCGCGGCTCCAGCCCCGTTAGCAGCATGCCTGCCGCCCCCTCCGGAGAGGCTCCCCAGGGCGCCCAGGGGCTCATCCTTTCCTCCTCATCGATCTTAGACTTGAGTCAAAGTGGTCTTCACCAGTTAGGAGAGATCTTTAGGATCCCCAACCTTAAAGTAAGTGGGACATTTCTCATTAGTGCGTCTGCCCAGTAGACACGAATGGCTTTTACTTGGAGCCTCACTTTAGGAGAGAGAGTCCAGAATGAGAGAGGAGGGTTGACTCGGGGTCTCACGTGCTGCTCAGCACAAAATGAGAAACTGAGGTACGGGAACGAGCCAATGCAAATACCTCGTGGAGTTGGGCTACAGTAGCCATCCTCCCTCCCTGCGGGCTCTTAAGCACCAAAAAGCCGATGGTAGATTCCACGGCCCATAACACTCTTACGTGAAACGCCCTGCCCACAAGCCCACGTGGTATTAAATCAGTTAACAACGGTTCTTGCGCGTGATTTGCTGACGTTACCCGCGGACTTTGCCCTGTGCCCAGTGTCTTCTCCAGGCCCTTGCCAGCTGGCAATCCAGGGAGTACTGCCTCCTGCCCCGTGATTTCTAGAGTAAGCTGCTGTCAGGGCACAGTTTTGACGTGAGCGGGGCTCCTGCTGCCTGGCACTCATGTAAATTCCTTAAATCTCACTCGTCTTCATCTGGAACATGAGAATGAGCCTGTTTTGTGGGTTATTACAAGAACTAAACCGCAGTGTCCACAGCACCGCACCCGCTGGACACTCTGCACTGGTGCGGTGTAGACTGACACTTTTGAGTGCTTTTACAAAGCTGCATGCATTGCTTTTAAGTGGCTGCTCGACTGACTAAACCCCTCTGTTGCATGTGACATGCCCTGTTTTGCTGCCAAGGCCGGCCCTGGTCTTGCATCCCTGAGCACCTGTCCCTTGGAGTGAATCCCTCGGTCGTCAGGGCTGCCGTCTGCCGCTCCCAGCGGGCGTCAGATCCCCGGCCCTGTCCTGAGACGGACATTACCTCTGTGCATAAAGGAAGAAGGAGGAGGTTCCAAACTGCTCTTCAGGCTTAATAAAGAAACATCATAACTGCTTAAGCCCTTTGGAAAACAGGGATGTGAATATAAATGTTATTGCCATGGCAACCAATCACTGAAGGAGGTGGCCGCTCAGCGCCGTGGCCTTCGAGGGGTTATGGGCACACGTGCTGGCGAAGTGGCGATCGCCGGGGTCACCGGGAGCACATCTGCTGCTTCCACAGACACGTGCGGTCCCAGAGCGGGAGGGCCTGTGTTCACAGGGTCTCAGCGGCCCGGGAGGGAGGGTGGGCTTCACGGCGCGGTCACCGGGCTGTCACTCGAGCCAGCCCCCCTCGCCCTGCCTTTCTGGGGAGGGTGTGTGGTTTTGGGACTGAGCACTGGAAGCAGCTCTCCGTGAGAGAGCCGGCCGGGGGGCTTGGAGCCCACGTTCAGGTGCACACACTTGTGCGAGTCCATGCCACCCCGGACACGGGGACCGCCAGCCTGTGTCCCCGTGGCCGCCTGTGGCCAAAAGAGTGGCTGCCCACGCCTTGCCTGGCAGCAGGCAGGCGCTTTCCTTGTGCCTGTAAAGCTCCTCCGTGACCCGTGGAGGGCCGTGGAGACAGGTTTGGGAGTGTGGCCAGTGTGGCCAGAGGGGGTGGCGGGTGCTCCCCAACACTCCCAGGTGCCCAGTGCGGCTCACTTAGCACACGCTGGCAGGTGGGTGCCTGAGCCATTTTGTGGGGGAGGACGCTGGAGCCCAGAGAGGTGTGGGAACTTGCTCAAAGTCACACAGCTTAATAAGGATTCAAATTCTAGATTTGAACTCAGGAAGTGTGGCTTCCAGGCCAGCGCTCTTAGCTTCGTGCTCCACTGCCTGGGCAGGGAGCTGTGATGGGTGAAGTCAGGTAAGCATGATGCGTAACAGCACCGTCAAGGGGGCTCTTCACCCACCCAGTCGTGCCGCGCCGTGACTAGAAGTGTACGTGCACGTTACGCACGCCGTCTTCCACCTTCCCTTCCTGCTCCTTCTGACGCCTCCTGGCGGCTTGACTGTGCGGGGCTGGCGCTCGTTGCTGCTGCCGAGGTGGGGCCTGGGGCCGTGTCTGAGCGGCTGCGTCAGAGACCAGGCCGCAGCGAGCAGCCCAGGGCCGTGTTCCCTTTTAATTATTTGCTTGGGACGAGTCCCTAACCAGACGCAGCTGTCACCACATGTCCATGGGGCAGAGAGACCCGCGGGGCAGTGGCCGTGGAGTCTGAGAAGCGCCGAGCGTGGGGCCCACAGAGGGGAAAAGGGGCTCAGAGCTCGGGGAGGAGGTTTGACGTAGACGGTGTTTGTAGAAAAAGCCCAGCGTGCACAGTGGCGCGGGTGGCATCGGCCGCGGGCGACTGTGTGGCGGGGCCGGGAGTCACCCTCCAGCCGGGAGGCGTGCGAGGGGTCCTGGCGCTCTTCTTCCGGACTCTTATCTGTGTTTAAACCGTGTAAGGATCAGTTAGTATGAGCTTCCTTCTATTTGGTATGTATGATTGCAAAAGCTAGCATCTGTTCTGGAAAAGCCGTAGATAAGTCATGTCTCGAAATGTGCTTAGTTGACAAACCCTTGTCTTTTCTTTTCCCTGGAAGCAATTGCATCTTCAAAGGAATGCCCTCTGCGAGATCCCCACAGACTTCTTTCAGTTACTGCCAAACCTGACTTGGCTGGACTTGCGCTGCAACAGGATTAGAGCCCTTCCTTCTGGGATTGGCGCTCACAAGTAAGTCACGCGCTTCCAGACTCTGAAGAGCCTCCTGGTTTTCGGATGCCTGGCTGCCTGCTCTTTCGCTGCTGAGCTCCTACTCCTGGTTCAGTTTTGATTTCAGCCAGAAGCATTCGATGCTATTTTTAAAGCCAGCTAGGAGACGCGGTGGCTGAGGGTACCGAATGCACGTAACCGTAGTCGTAATTTAGGGTATTTAATACCGCCGGGGGCTCGCTGCGAGCTCAGCCTGCTGTCCTGACCTTGGCGCCTCCGGCTCCCGCATCTTCCAGGTCCGTGTTTCCTACCCTTTTGAAAACCTTCTGGTAAACCTTATAGGCTCTCCTCTCATGCCAGCGCTTCCTGGGCGGAGGAGAGCACGTGCGTGGGCCCTGGGAGCGTGTGCCCGGCGGGCCCGAGGGACGGCAGGGCCCGGGGGGAGCGCAGGGGGCAGGCGTGGCATGGACGCGTGAAAGAGGCCGCCCCGCTCACGGGCCCGGGCTGCAGTGCGGGGTTCCATTTTGAAGGGGCTTGGGAATCACAGCAGCTTTGAGTGGAGGGGGTGCGACGTGGCTTGGCCTCGAGGTCACTCGGTGAGGGGGGCGAGGGTGGTCAGGGGAGGCCAGTTAGGAGGCCGTGCAGCCGCCCACCGGAGGCGGCCTGGGCCAGGCTGAGAAGGTAGAGCGGCGGGTGGACTTGAGGGCAGGCGGGGTTCCGGTTGGTACGAGGTGTGGCCGGAAGAGAGGTGTCCCGGGGCGACCCCGGTTCTGATGTGAGTGACCATGTGCGCAGACGGCCGCGGTGGCCCCTCGCGGCAGCAGAGCGGAGGCTGTAAAGGCCCTTCACTCGCCCAGAGTGGCTCACTGTCTACAGAAGTATTTGGTAAGAAGTGAATGTTTCTCACACGTAACAGTACGAGAACATCTCTGTGAATCATCCGTGCCTTTTCAGGCTCTGCAAGGAAGCCCCCCACCTCCGATGACGAGGCGGGGGCGTCAGAGCCGGGAGCCGGCTTCCTGGAGTTCCGGGGTTGTCCGGCCTGGGAGTCGTGCTGGCTGCAGCCAGGGCCGAGTGACAGGTGGCTGAGGGCCGCGCCCGCCCTGTCCCTTCCAGCTCCACGACCTCGTGAGTCTTCTGAGCTGGTGGTTTGGGGCAGGTTGGGAAGGAAGACTTTGTTCTTTCCAGGGTGCCTCATCTTTTGTGTAGAGGGTAATTTAGTGCTTTCTGTCCCTAAATTGTGGCATTAGCACAGTTGAGGAGAGGGTTTGCTCCTGAGAGTGTAAGCAAATGAAAGCCTCCTCCCAAAGCACTGCTCTTTCTTCTAAAATAAGCACACAGTTCTTTGATTTTGCCAGTCAAAGCCAGCTGCTTAATATTGTTTAAGATATAATTTTGAATGTGATTTATAGCCCATTATATCATTAAAATTAGATCAGCTTGCCAAAGAGCTGTAACATATTAATCAGAAATGGTAAGTAATTATGGGCTTATTAAAAACCTTAAACTTTCCAAAAAGCCTAATTAAAGCAATGCCAGTATTAATGATCCCCCCTCCCCCACTGTCTTGGCTGTGTAAGTGTGCGAGCAGAGGGAGAGAAATTTGTGCAGCAGGGTACACACCTCCTCGGGCAAGCCTCTGTGATGCGCGCGTTCAGTGGAAGGTCTGAGGAATCGCCCGTGGACGACTGACAGATCGCAGGGGTCAACATTTGTGAATCTGTTATTTAACGTGAACATGAGACTGTTCAAACCTGTCGTTGCATGAGGTGGGGACGTCCCCCGTACGCTTCCGTGGGGAGTGGTTGGTTCCCACGGTCCGCGCCCCTGTGAGCAGGCAGGTGGCGGGGACGCAGGGACGGGGCCCGGTGCTGGGGGTGTCCGGGGCCCTGGCCGCCTGCTGCCCGGCCTGCGGGGTCTGTCTGTTGTGTGGAGAGAAGGCACCGCCCCATTCTTGGGCCGTTTTTGTGCCACATGACTGAAAGGGGCTAAACCAGAACACTGTGGTTGACGTGATAGCACTGACGTGACTCGCTCTGTGTACGTCGAGAAAATTTAATGTATAAAGTCAGTCCCTTTCAGACTCCACGTGATAAGGAAAACCGAGAGAGTGCACAGAAAGCAAATTGTCTAACCCTCGAGGGACCTGGTTTTCCCTTGGGGTTGCCGGGCGGGAACTTACACTTTGTTGACCTGGAGGGAAGAGCTCCCACTCGTGTGTCTGTGATGTTGTCTTTCCACTTTCAAATCCTGGGGACCCTGGCCGCAGTTGTCATGTTGGATTTTGATGTTTTCACCCTTCAGGGGGGATGGGGCTTGAGATGGCCTCCCTCCACCCACTGCAGGGATTCGCTTATGGGACTTGTGGGTGCGCTCGGCCGCTCACCTCCACTCTGGGTGGGGGGCTGAAGGCATGGGACATGGGGTGGCCTGCCCTCCAGCCCCACGGTCACCGGCCGCTTTCCTGCGTCGCTGGGGGCCCGAGATAGAGGAGAAGGCGGGTGGGGGCTTTCCTTCAGGGGTTCATGAGGCCATCCCCATCGGGGCAGGCGGCCGTCCCACAGGGTCAGCAGCCGCGTGCCCAGGACGCTGGCCGGCCCTGTGCAGCAGGGAGGGAGTGGAGATTCAACAGAGCAGCAGATTTGGCCCCTCTCCACAGATGTCTCGGCGAAGCCCTGGTGACCAGGATCCAGGGGGCGCGGCCCTGCCCTCTCCCTGGACGCCCAGCCCCCAGCCTGGAGCCGTGAGCCAGGTCATGTGTGGTCTTCTTATGCCAGATCTCAGCTCATAGTCCCTACAAAGTAAAAGAGGAAAAGAAATGGATCCCCAGTGTATGATTAGCCTTCAGAATTACATGTGAGGGGCGCCCGAGTCAGTCAGTTGAGCATCCGACTCATGATTTCAGCTCAGGTCATGATCTCACAGTTGGTGGGTTCAAGCCCTACATCGGGCTCTGCGCTGATGGCGAGGAGCCTGTTTGGAATTCCCCCTCTCCCTCCCTCTCTCTCTCTCTCAAAATAAATAAACCTTAAAAAAAAAAAAAGAATGACATGTGGAAAACAGAAGAAGCATAGTATGATAAAAGGGGAAAGGTAGAATTTAATGTGAAATACTCCTCTTTCCATATCATTCAAATTAGTAACTGTTTAGTGGGCTCCTTGTATCATGTCTCCTGATGGTTCAGTTCGTGAGAGGTTTCGCAGGGGCTGTTACAGGTGTTGCGTGGAGGAAGGGGTCCGGGGTCCCGTGCACGGAGAAACGCCCCTGACGCCGAGTTTCCGTGTCCGAGACCCCAGCTGAGCGGGGTGCCGTGCGGCGGGCTCCTGGCGCCTTGACCGGGGAAAACTTGCTGGCAGAGCCCCTCAGGGTGTGAGTCTGCCTCAGGGGACCTGGGGGTGTGGCCAGGACACTGGGGAGTCGATCCCCCTGGGGACCGTAGTGCCCGTCGCTCCCGTGGCTGTCACAGCTCAGGGAGGGTACTTCTGATGACACTCGTGGGTAGAGACCAGAGGCTGCCGGACACCCCGAGGGACGGGTGCCCCAACGGAGAGTCCCCTGGCCTCAGATGTCAGTCCACTGACGTGGGAGCCTGGCGGATGCTGAGACTGGGGGCCACCTTAGCCAACGTCCGTGGTCTGCACATGGGCCACGCCGTCAGTGTGTGGGCCCACGCGGAAGCCATCTCTTTGGAGAGAAGGGAGAGGAGAAGACTTGACAGTATTTTAGGGACGGTCATTTGATTTTCTGCTTTTTAAATGATACATTTTTTGTTTTATTTTAAAGGCATTTGAAAACTTTGCTTTTAGAAAGAAATCCCATCAAAACGTTACCTGTGGAGCTGGGTAAGTATTCAAACAATACAATAAAAGCTGGTTTTAAAATACTGCCTTTTTAAGTTAGTGGAACCTGTAATGGAAACATCAGGCAGGTCGCAGGGGGCGAGCCAGCTGCTGTTTACAATCGCTTCTACTTCTGTCCCCCCCACCCCCCCGGGCCGGACACTGCAGCTCGCTGGCCGCTAATGCTGTCACACACATTCTCGTAGGAAGCAGGCCACGTAAACACGGGGAAGGAGGGAGAAAGATGCCACGCTTGGTAGGCAGCACGCAGCTCGGGGGTGCGGTCCCCACCACATCTGTCCCTCACTCCCCGGGCTCTGCGGGTCTGGCCTCGCCCTCCCCTCGCTTCCTGGAGGGTTCATGGCTGCTGCTGGCTGCTCCCAAACAATGTCTCAAGGGCCTCCCTTTTTAAGAAAAAAAGTATTTTGTATTTGCTTAATACGCAGCACTCCTGGTAAAAGTCTCTTCACTCTTTCCTGAAGATGCAGCTTTCCATGTGGTATCGTTTTTTTTCAGCCTTTAGGTTTCTTAAAATCAGCCTTGACAGACTTTTAATTGTTATGTTTCTGAAAATGTCTCTATTTTGCCTTAATTCTTTTTTTATATAAAAAATGTTTTAATTGTATTTATTTAATTTGAGAGGGAGAGTGGGGAAGGGGCACACAGAGGGAAAGAGAAAGAATCCCAAGCAGGCTCCGTGCCACATGGGGCTTGAACCCACAAACTGCGAGATCATGACCTGAGCCAAAATCAAGAGTCAGATGCTTAATAGACTGAGCTACCCAGGTGCCCCTTGCCTTAATTCTTTTTTTTTTTTTTTAATATTTTTATTTCTAGGAGAGAGAGAGAAAGAGACAGCGTGAGCAGGGGAGGGTGAGAGAGAGAGGGAGTCACAGACTCTGAAATACCTTGTCTTAATTCTTAAAGGATATTGATTAGAAATACGGGTTGAGAGGTATCAGGTGGCTCAGTCAGTTAAACATCTGACTTCGGCTCAGGTCATGATCTCACGGTTTGTGGGTTTGAGCCCCGCGTCGGGCTCTGTGCTGACAGCTCGGAGCCTGGAGCTGCTTCAGATCCTGTGTCTCCCTCTCTCTCTGACCCTGCCCCGCTTACTCTCTGTCTCTCAAAAAAAAAAAAAAGTTTTTTTTAAAAAAAGAAATATGGGTTGAATTTGTTTCATCCGGGACTTTAAAGAAGTCCCACTGGCCTCAGGCCTCTGAGGTCACTCATTCTTTGTCCTCCTCTATGAACTGTGTTGATTGGCTTTGGTACTTTCAAGATTTCTCTGTATCTTTGCTTTTCAACACTGTGACTCTGGGGTCCTTAGCTGTGGTTTTCTTTATGCTTATCCTACTTGGAGTTTGTTGAATTTATTCAATTTTGAAATTGACATCTTTTTACCAAATTTGAAAATGATTTTGGTCATTAATTCTTCAAATATTTTTCTGTTCTGGTTTTATTTATTTTTCTGACCTTTTGTTATTGTCCTACAGATTGCTGACCTTCTGTATATTTTAAAAAGTCATTTTTCTGCTTTTCAGAGAAGATAGGTAAATATCTTCAAGTTCATGAATCTTTTTCTGTCATCTCCAATTGGCTGTGAAAATTGTCTAGTAATTTTTTTCAGATACTGTATTTTCAGTCCTTGGATTTTCATATTTTAAAAAATAGCTTCTATTTTTCTGCTGAGAATTATTTTTTCATTTAGTATAAACAAAGTTTTCCTTTAATAATTCTTTGAATTGTATCTTGGACGTCGTGATAGAGACGCTGTAGAGATTCTGGGTTCTGTTATCTTCCTCTGTAGAGCAGTGGTTTTTTAGAAATAGGTAGTTGAGTCAGGAGGACTAAGACCCCACACGCGGTCTCTCCAGCGTCGGGCAGCAGGTGCGGCCATGCCGGGCGCGGGAAGCTGAAGCCCGTGCCAGGGGGTTGCACGCGGGGCGTCTGCACAGAGATGTCGGGCCCCTCGGTGGTCATCTGTCCGCCGTGCACCGCTTCACTCTCTGGCTGCTGCGGCGGCTCCGCGGCCTGTCCTCTGGCGCTGGGAGTCATTACGGCCACACGGGTTTCCGTCTGGTACAGCCGCCCTGCGTGGGGCCCTCCAGGGCCTCCCGTGAGGCAGACGGCCATACACACGGTACACACGTTGTGTCTTTCTCTTCTGGAAGCTGTCATTCCCCCGCTAGCTTCTGCCTGCTTTTCCTTTCTGGCTTGCCCACGGGCGGTTTGTGTTCTCCCGGGTTCTGCACACTGGTTTTCTGCAGGGCGTTAATCTGATCGGAGCTGCACCAACAGTGCGGGAAGCGGTTTTCACTGTGTTGCACGTGGCCTTATTTAGTGGCCCTCTGAACGCCATGCTGCTCGCCCGCGGCCGACGACCGTCGGCTGAAGTCAGACTTCCACCACGTTTGGCCCCACTGCCTCCTCTGTTTCGTGTTGTTTTCATAGATTTCCCTTTACGTCTTATTACACATGCCACAGGCCCATCTGAAACTGTCAGTATTTACTTGTATTTTCTTACATGTTTAACTTCGTTTCTCAAAGTTCCTGCTTTCACCCGGGATGACTGTCTTGGCACGAAGATCTCCCTTAAGTAGTATCATCTCTTTTGGTAATGAATCCGTCAAGTTTGGTTTCCTAAAAAGTCATCTTTACTTTTCCCATCATTTTTGGAGGCTATTGGCTGAGTAGAGAACCTAGGTTTCAGAGACGTGTTCGCTACTTTTAAAATGTCTTTATTGTCTTCTGGCTTCTAACTTGTGCTGAAAAGCCAGCTATCAGTCTTGCTGTTTTTCCTTTAAAACCGACGGATCTTTTTTTGTCTGGCTGCGGAAACTCCTCTCTTTGTGTTTAACTCTCAGCAGTTTACCTGCGGTGTGCCTGGGTGCAGCGCTCTTTGCCTCCACTTTATTTGGGGTTCACGGAGCTTCTGGAACCCTTAGTGAGGTCTGTAATCACAGCTGGAAAACCCCTGGCTGGTGACATTGTTTCTGCAGCCTGGCTTCCTGCTCATTCTTTCTGCTCGGCTCCTGGGCCTGCCCTTAGCCTTGGGTGGGGTTGGGATTTCCTCTCTGTCCCACGGGCCTTGAATACGCCCTTCTTTTCCTGTCCCCGAAGGTCCCCCGTCCTATTGCTTTGTGTCCAAGCCCTGTTACCCTGTGTTCACTTGCCTTGCAGCCCACAGGCTCTGTCCTCTGCCGTGGCACCCCTCATTCCATCCGGGGCGTCAGCTGGGCTTAGACTGTGCGTGTGACGGGGGCGTGGGCTCACTGACCGCTGCGGGGACACCTTCCTCTCGTTCCTGTTCTCGCAGGGCCGTCTGCGCGGCTGCAGGCGCTGGATCCGCAGGTGTCTGCCGTCCGCCCCGAGCGTGTTGCTCACTGGACTCTGGCCCCCACTGTGTGGTCAGACGTTGCTCCCGGGCCCGTGTGTGTGATGACTCGTTGCTCTTGTGTGCTTTCCAAGGTCGGTTTTCTGTGTCTTCTGGTGGTTTTGATGTTTCCAGGCACTACTGCCGTTGAGCGATGCCTATGTGGGTGGTTGAACTTCCGGATGCCACAGCGACGTCTGTCAGCAAACTGGAGGCACGTGTGCTCTGGTTTCCTCAGAGAGCGTTCCACGCCCCACTCGGGTCCTCCGTGGCTCTCGTTCCGCGCGTGCACACCGGTGTCCGTGAGGCTGTCCGTGCGCCTCCACAGTTCTCCCGGGCTCCTCGTGTTTCTCTCCAGTCGCCAAGCTCAGTGTGTCTTCTGCCATCTCGTGTTTGCTGTTGGGTCCTCTAGGCGACTTCCACCCGGTCCCCGGAGGACTTTCCACCCCGGTCCCCGGAGGACTTTCCACCCTGGTGTTTGCAATTTCTACTCCAGAACTACTATGCGGTTCTTTCTTATAATTTCTGGTTTTGTTGACATTCCATCCTTGTGAGTCATTTTACCACATTTTTCTGTAATTATTTAATATGGGTTCCTTCATTTCTTTGAACGTATCTGTGACTGCTTTGAAGTTTTTGTCCGCTAATCCAACACCCGAGCCCACTTGGCGACGATTTCTAGTGACGGCTTGTTTCCTGGGGACGGACCCCGTCGTCCTCGTACGGGTTTTGTTGTTGCAAATAGGCGATTCAGACGATGCAGCAACTTTGTGTTCTGATTTTTGCCTGAGGGCTGCTATTGTTGCTTCTGTTCATTTTATGTGATTTATTTCCTTTTGTAACGAGCCGGGTCTTCATCTGTGCAATCTGCCTCCACTACGGTTTTTATTACAGCAAACCTCAGATGTCCGTTGTATCATTTTACCCCAAATTCTCAGTAGGATTTTTATTGCACAGACAGTATTCTCTCCTCCTCGTTTCATTCCGTGGAATGAAAGTTTGGTTTCCTCCCCTGCAGGGCACGTGACCACACTGAGAGCCCTGAACCTGAGACACTGCCCCCTGGAGTTCCCCGCGCGCCCCGTCGTGCAGAAGGGCCTGGGCGCCATCCTGGCCTTCCTGCAGGCCTGCGCCGCGCAGCAGCCCCCCCGCCGAGGGTCGGCTTCTCCAGGTTGATGGGACCATCCCTGCGCCAAACTGCATTAGAACCGAAGTTAGTGCTTGTTAAAACCGGCACCTGGGGAGCCTGTCTTCCCCTCAGTGGTGTCCCAGCGAGCACGCGGAGCCTCACGTGGCCTCCGCTGGACTCGCGCTGCCGTCGGGTCCGGGCCGACCTGTCAGAGCCGTGTCTCTCCTTGGCTCTGTGTTCGCGGGTCTGCACCCTCCGCGCCCCTCGCAGAGCCCGTCTAGGGTGGGATCCGGAAGGAGCTCGCCGGGTAAGTGGAGTGAAACCCCTCACCAGCAAACCCGGTGGTCACCTGCTTCAGGAGACGTCGGCCCGTCCGACAGCTGTTTCATGACGGGAACAATGAAGGGCCCTCACTCGTAGGCAGGGAGCCGGGGCCTCGCCACTTTTTTGGTGTGTGCTCGCTAAACATCTGACCCCGCGTTTTCAACGTGCGGAGCAGCCAGCAGGGTGTCCACACGGGCTCACGAGATAACCTACCCGCGAGGGGGCGCTGGGGCTCCCCTCAGACAACGTGGAGTTGTAACTAATGCTCACCAGAAAAGTGAGCGCCTGAAAATGTCCTTCAGAACGTCTGCTCCTTCACTACTTACGTCGTAGCTCCGAGGTGAAGATGCAGAGACTTGAAGCAGCCGTGGTACTTACAGGTGTGACATGACCCAGGTGTGTGGGTTACTGAGTCCACCTTGGCGAGCGGCGAACGTACGGAACGGCCAGCTGATGTGCTTCCATCATCTTTATCCCAAATCCAGACAAAGGGCCCGGAGTGTGTAACCGTAAACGCTGATTGTATTTGCAAAGTATCTTAGTTTATTTCCCCCAGAAGCAGCTCCTGGGTCAGGATTCAAGGGCCAGTCGTTGATTTGGGAGGTGATCCTGGTGGCAGTGTGGAGGCGGAGGCGGGGAGATGCGGAATGGGGGGCAGCAGAGGCGGGGAGCCCCCACTGGGCCTCAGCGGCCACAGGCAGCCCGTCAGGTGCCGCCCGCGCCACGTGCAACCCGGCTCACCAGGGCCTCCGCGTGCGTGTTGACATTTGTGTGGGGTCCCTGCTGGACCCGGCCCGGGGGTGACTGCACAGCAGAGCGGGGGTAGAGCACGCGGGCTCCCGCACCAGCAGTGCTCAGGTAAACGGAGGGCTTCTCCCAGGGGTGGGCACCCAGTCCCCAGCCCAGCGGGAGGGCCCTCATGGGCCGGAAGAAACGCCCAGGCGCAGACGTGCAGGTGCTGGTAGGAGGCGAGGCCGGGTCTGGGATGGCGGGGGCCCAGGGCACGAGGTGGGCACCCCCAGCTCCGTGCCGTCTGCCTGTCTGCTGCCCACCTGACTGCGAATCATGAAGGTCCTCATCTCCTCAGAACTATACCGGCTTCATCTCTTTCTTACGCCCCAGAGTCCAGTGCCGTTTCTCAGGATGCCGAGATACAAAGTCCCTGTATTTCACGTTAGAACCTAAAGCCAAAAAGTAGTCTCTGTCAGCACGACCTGTGACCCCACTCTGCCTTGGGGGGGGGCTGCTCGTCCAGAACAGATCTGTCCACCAGGGGACAGTGGAGCCTAATCCTGAAGGCAAGAATATTCCCGGCAATGGGGCGCCTGGGTGGCTTAGTCGGCTGGGCGTCCGACTTTCGCTTGGGTCATGATCTCGCGGTTCGTGGGTTCGAGCCCCGCGTCGGGCTCTGTGCTGACTGCCAGCTCAGAGCCTGGAGCCTGTTTCAGTCTGTGACTCCCTCTCTCTCTGACCCTCCCCNACAAACAGCGGGCACACGGGCCGACAGTTAATTAGAAATAAAGATATTAAAAGGCCTGGGGTGGGGGACACAGAAAAGTGTGCCTTCTCTGCATAAACTGACAGAAGAGGGGAAGGGCCGCGGGGCGGAGGCAGCTGGTCATGGGGTCCTNCATTTCTAACGGTAGCGTCTGTGCCTGGACGGCGTTTGTTCCGCGGCTGCTAGAGCGCGGGCCCCAGGAGCCACATAGGCCCTGCGTGTGCGTGTGTGTGCACACATACGTAGGGAGAGACAAAGAGGATTCTTACTGGTGAATATAGATCGTACCCTCACACGAGGGGCTGGGGCCATTCCAGGGGCACAGAGATGGGCCCCCGGGGGTGCACAGAATCCTAGCGGCCACCGTGGTCTGTGGCGCTGCCCGCGGACGGCAGGGACGCATGTCCAGTGCGTCTGCAGCATGTGGCCCAGCTCCGTGGGGGGTCTGTGAGGAAAAGCCCGTCCGAAAGGCTGGAAGCGGGTGGAAGCTTCCTTGGGGAAGGTGTTCAGGGCCGCCATGCTGTTCCTCCCCCTGTTCTCAGGGTTGAAAACGAGGGGAAAAATCTGCAGTGTGGTTGGCCGAGTCCACCCCGGGACCCCGAGGGTCTGGGGGCCCGCAGCGGGGGCCCGGCCGCAGCCAGCACAGCACTGGGCTGAGGGGCCCGTGCCCCCCCGCCCCCCCGCCCNTTCCCAGCCGCCTGGAGCCCTCGGAGGCAGGCGCCCGTGGGCGTTCGCCGTCGGCCCTGCTCGCACATGGCATGTGTCTGTTCCAGTGCGCGCCGTCCGCGGGGCAGCGTTCGCCGTGGGCTCCGTGACGGTGGAGGGAGGATGCCCCCCCCCAGCAGCGTCCTGCCCGCCCTGCCGGTGCCGGGGGCGGGGCTGCCCGCCAGGAGAGCCGCGGAGCAGAGGGCCTTGGCCCCGACGGGACAGCGCAGCAGGTGAGTGGCCTGGGGCTGGGCCTGCCTCTCTCCCGGGGACGGCTCTGGTCTTGGCTCATTTGGAGGCTCCAAGTGCCCTGCGTCTGTGTGGGCACGGGCCTCGGGGGTCATTGCTCCGTGTCGGCCCCCCTCCCCCACCTGCCTTCTCATCTTTTTCTCGGATTCATTATTCTTTCTTAGCCCCTCCCTCCCCTCCTCCCAGTCACCTGGCTCACAGGGCTTTTCTAAGGCACTAAAGACTTGCTCACCCGAGCCTGGGGAGCTCAGTCAGTTGAGTGTCGACTCTTGGTGTCGGCCCAGGTCAGTATCCAGGGTCGTGGGATTGAGCCCCCCACTGGGCTCTGCGCTGAGCCTGGAGTCTGCTCGGGATCCCCTCCCCCTCTGCCCTTACCCCACTCACACACGTGTGCACGCGCTCTCTCTCTAAAGAATAAAAATTAAAATAAAACACATGCGCGCTCGCCGACGCAGCTCACTCTTGCCCGACTGGGGCCTGTCCTCACCGGCTCCTCTGCCCTCCGGCTCCGCCGACCGCCCGTCTCCACCGTGCTCCGGGCCCCGGGAGGCCGTCTAGCACCGACCGCATCCACAGAACCCCAGCGCCCCTCACCTCCTGCCTGGCTTTGGCCAGTGGGGGGCCCCCGCAGGAGGCCAGAGAGGAGGAGGAGATGGGGGACAGGGTCCGTCCCCCGGGGCCCCCCCAAGTGAGTGCCGCCCGGGTCCTGGCAGCCGCTCCGTCGCTCCTCCCCGGGGCTCCTGCCCCGTCCCTGGGGCCGCCTACCTCTCCCCGTGTGAGTAAACCCTCCTCCATCCGGAAACCCCGCCGAGTGAGCGTAGTTTCTCTCGGGTCTCACG
>NW_027529672.1:7905589-7907077 GCF_008692635.1 Crocuta crocuta
CACACCCCCCCAACACCGGACCTGCCGATGGGGCCCGGCCCTTCTGTGGAAGGAGGGGCTGTCAGGCTCTCGGAACGGGCGAGGGCACCCCAGGTTCCCACCCTGTGCTGCCGTCCCGGCGGTGATGTGGGCTGATGCCTGGAGTCCCGGCCATCAGGGCAGGTCACACTGGCCATCGGCCACAGGTGCCGGGCAGCCCCCCCGCCGGAACTGGGACCGGAACTGGCACCCCCAGGGGCCCCCAGAGAGTCCTTCAGCTGGAGCCCCAGCCGCCGGACAGGCAGCCCCCAGGTCCAGGTGAGGGCCCAGCACAGGCGGCCTTGCAGGGCGGGTCTGCAGCCCCATCTGGAGCAAACGTGCTCCCCCCCCACCCCCCGCGTGCCCCTCACCTCTCACGCGCTGCAGGTGGGTCCCCCTCCCCCTCCCTTCAGGCACCTTTCTTGATAGTGTTTTGTGACATGCGGCCAGCCCGCCCTTCTGGACTCCACGCCTGTCCCTCACTGTCCTGTGTTCCTGTGAGTCCTGTGATCCAGACAGTGTGCAGGGAGGTGGCACTTGGGGTGGCTGTGGCCACCGTGGCGTGTGGCCGGGAGGACGTGTGCTTCCTCCCTCGAGGTCGGGCCCGAGCGGCGCCCAGGATGCTGCACGGCGAGGTGGGAGGAAGCTCCTGAACACCAAGGGCAAGTGAATGCTCCTTCCTGGTTTCTCTGCCGCGGGCCTGGGCTGATGTTCTGTGGCCTCCGTGGTGACAGCGTGCAGAGTCCTGTCCTGTGGCTCAGGCTCAGCACAGCCCCGAGGACCCCTGTCCTGTCACCTGGTTACCTGCGCAGGCCTCTGAGTGCCCCCCTCTGGTCTCTCCAGGAGTGGGTCAGAGGTCGTGGGCACTCAGGTGGGCCCCCCCCAGGGCTACAGCGGGGGGCCAGGTCGCGGAAGGTCACAGCTCTGTTTGGAGCCGCGTGTGGTAGAGAACAGAGAGCCTGGCTCAGCTGGCAGGGCGGCTCAGGAAGCTCCCGGGAGGGGAGAGGGGGCAGGAAGCAGCCTTGCAGGGGAGGGGGGCTTAGGGAGAAGAGAGCTTCCAGACCCCAGAGTGTGAGCTGGGTGACGCCAGGGCCCGGTGAGGACTCGCTGGGACACCCCCCCCCCGCCCCCGAGGCTGCAACCACGGGGCCTGGTTCTTTCCTTGGTTCAGAAATCCCACAAGCATTGGGTAGCACCGCCCACTCCGAGAGGCGGATGGGGAGTCCAGCAGCCTGGAGGCACCCGGTGGGGGCGGGTTGCTGGGGACAGATAGAGGAGGCTCACCCCTAAAAGTGAACCTGGGGGCGCCTGGGGGGCTCAGTCGGTTGAGCGTCCAACTCTGGGTTTCAGCTCAGGTCGTGATCCCAGGGTCGTGGGATCCAGCCGGCGGTCAGCTTCTGCACTGCGCATGGGGCCTGCTGGGGATTCGTCCTCTCCCTCAACCCCTCCCTAAAAAAAAAAAAAAAAAAA
>NW_027529672.1:7907087-7918645 GCF_008692635.1 Crocuta crocuta
GGTCCCCAGAGCACAGTGCTGGCCCCCCAGGTCCTCAGAGTTCCAGGCAGAGCCAGGGCTGTGACCACACCCTGCACACGGGGTCCATTCGCTCATGCCCATTACCCGTGCTTCTCCCTACGGAGACCTTGGGGGAGACAGGAGAGAGGGTGGTTCCCACGTCCTAGACCCTGAAGCACCTGACTTCCCTGCAGACCCTTAATGTCCCTTTACCGTTAGAGTGACATCTAAGCCACAGCAACTTTGGAAGAAGTGGCGCTTCCTGCCTTTTGCCGTGTGGCCTCGCTGGGCGGGCTGCCCTCTGCTCCCTGCCCGGCTCGCACGCCTGCCTGCGTCACAGGCGTCGCGGTATGTCCTCCGTGTCCCGTCTTGTCTGTCACCGCCCGAGTTTCTGTGCACATAAACATTCAAGATCCACGTACCGTCACTTCAGGGGCGAGAAGACTTGCACGCTCACACCACTGGCTCTGCCGCCCCCACCCTGGCCTCTGGCGGCCGCCCCCCCACCGAGGCCCTGGTTCTGTGGCTCCCGGGCTCCCGGGCGCTTTGCTGTGGGGCGCAGACCCCTTCCCTCCACCAGCCCCGCCCTCCCCCGCCCCCGTCTGAGTGCCACTGCCCAGGCCTGCCCCTGGTGCCGCCCCGCTCTGGGAGGGCAGGTGCCCCGTGTCCCCTCCAGCCCCTCTCCTCGTGGGGTCCCCCCTGACCAGCAGGAAGCTGCTTGTGTCCCGCCATCTTCCCTGGGCCAGGCGTTCCCAAGGCCAGCTCTGTCCCCAGCAGCCAGGCCTCACCATCTCTGCCTTGACCCCGGGGTCGGCCCAGTGGACAGTCACGCCCAGTCCTCTGACCCCGGGTCCTCATGGCTCACAGGCACCCCTCCAGGTCTGCAGCTCCTGACCGCCCTCCTCTCCCCGTCGCCCCTCGCCCTCCGGTGCCCTCCAGAGCCTTCTTGTCATCCTACCTAGACCCTCTTCTTTGCGCAGGGCCTTTGCACAGCAGCTCCTCCCCTTGCCCACTGGGCCCTCACTTCGTGCATCCTCAGAGCATGTGCACAGGCTCCCGGGCTCCCAGCCCCCCTCTGGCCAGGAATGTGCTGGTGCCATCCTCCCCCACCAGGCTTCCCCCTCGGCCAGGCTCTGGCATCTCGGGCCAGCCCTGCGGGACTCGTGGCGGCCTGTGCCAGGGTTGCCTGCTGCCCTCAGCCTGCCCTGCCAGTGCTGATCGGGGCGGGCCTGGTGGGGGCTCCAGGTGGCAGGCTCAGGGCCACCAGGAAAGGTGCCCGAGTCAGGCCAGACTCGTCCTCTGTCCAGGTCCTGAGTGCACANGGTGGGGGGTGGGGAGTTCCCTCCCGTGAGGCTGGGAGACGTTGCGTCATGTTTCTCTGCTCGTCCACAGTGGACACTCAGGTCCCCCCCACCTCTGGGCTCCCGTGAATCGTGCTGCCGTGAGCACGGGGTGCAGGTGTCTTGAGACCTGCTTTTAGTTCATGGAGGGGCCCACCCAGAAGCAGGGTCCTGGAGCTAACTTCTGTTTGAACAGGGTTTATTCTAGTGGGAAATACAACATCCACGATACTCTGCGAGAAGGTTATCCTGTTGTGTATAATTTGTGGATGACATGGAGATCTGCGTATAGTCACTGTTGTGTTTTACAGCATGGAAACCTAAGAATATTTGTATAACCTGGAGTGACAGAAAGCCTCATAAATCAAATAGGAAATACAGAATTTTTGGAACTACAAATAGAAAATTTTAACTTCAGGGTGCCTGGATGGCTCAGTCAGTTGAGGTTGTAAGTTTCAGCTCAGGTCGTGATCTCCTGGTTGGTGAGTTCAAGCCCCATGTCAGACTCTGTGCTGACAATGTGGAGCCTGCTTAGGATATTCTCTCTCTCTCTCTTTCTCTCTCCTCCTCCTCACCCCCCCCACTTGTGCACGGTCTCACAAAATAAATAAATAAACTTTAAAAAAAGAAAAAAAAAGAAAAATTTCTAGATGGCCTAAGATACCATAATCAAAGTCAAAAGATACAGGCCGACACTTGTATTGGGCCGGGGCTGCTGTCTGCGGTCTGAGGGACTGCCAGCGGGCTGTTTCCGATTAAAGAACCGAGTCGGAAAGTGGGCAGAGGTGGACAGGGGTCCCCGCGAGGGAGCCCCCGTGGGTACAGACGGGCCGGAGCTCCGTCTGCTCAGCGGCTGTGGCACCATCATCCACTGGGGCCACGCCTTCCCGGCCACCGCGGCCACTGCTGTTGCTGCAACGAGTTGGAAAATATCTAAGTTAAAAATACAAGCTGCTCTGAGCTCTTGGTAAGTGTGCTTTCGTGCACCCGTCCCACCGCCGGCGTCCGCAGAGGGAGACACGCGCCTGTGGGCGCCGCCCCACAGCGACCGTGGCCCCGTGGCCCCGACCGTGGCCCGCACCGCCGTCCTCCCTGGGTAGGGGCTGCGCGTGGTTCTGTCCCCAGGCGGGCGGAGGGCTGGCGGCCTGCAGGGGGCACCACTGCACCTCCTGTCCGTGTGGGCCCCGCTCTCAGCAGAGGACGGGGCGCTGGGGGCATCTTGCTCCTCAGTGTTTTGTGCTGATCGCGAACACAGCTGGGGGCTGCTTTCCGAATCGTTCACTCTTAATAAAACCAACAGTTAGATTCCTGACTTTAGAGAACACCTACTGAATTTATGTTTGTTCTCTTCCTGTTGCAGCGGCGTTTAGGGGCCCTCATGTGAAAGTGTGCCGGCTCCCGCCCTCCCTGGCTCTGCCCCTCCCCCCNNNCCCTCCCCCGGCTCCCCCTGCACGCCCTGCCCTCCCCAGGACCCCCCTGCACCCCCTGCCCTCCTTGCACCCGCACTTGCCCCATCCCTCCCTCTGCCCACCTTGCAATGCCCTAAAGGGCACGCCCTCCTTTCAGAGGCAGGCACGCAGGCACATGTGCCCAGAGGTGCACACACACAGGTGCCCTCAGGGACACACACAGGTGCACACACACAGGTCTAAAGCCCCCGACACAGGGAGATGAGTCTAGTTGGCAGACCTGCTCCCTGAGAGTGGGGGGTGTCCGAGGTCTCTCAGTGGCACGGGGCCACGCCCACCTGGCGTGGGAGCATGTGATAGGTGGGAGGCAGCAACTGGCTGGGACACTCAGCGCGGAGCTCCAGGCGGACACGTGGGTGTGGCCCGAGGAGGGAAGGAAGGCTCTAGAAAGGCAAACCCAGACAGGGATTGGGGATACAAGGAGGAAGGGGATCATGTGGGAGACAAAGGGTGCGACTCGAAAGAGGTGGATGAGGAAATGCAAGAGCCCAGGTGACCAGAAATGCCGGCAACACGCCCACAGGCCCTCAGAGGTGGTGAGTGTCCAGCGTTTGCGGCACTGCTTAGACGTAGTTACGCGGTGCCATAGCTCAGGAAGGACATTGTTTCCAAAGTGAATTTAGATGGCTGCGATTCTCAGAGAGCTTCCAGAAACATCTTTTTATCACATCTTCCTCTGCCCTAGATGTGCCCTCTCTCCACGTTCCTGGAGCTCCCGGAGGACACGTCTGTGCCCCGCCAGGCATCCGTGATGCTTCCCGCCTGGGGCGGGGGGCTGGCACATGGGAGCAGCTGTCTCACCTGCGTCCTATGGACTTTGCAGGTTCTCACTTGGAATCACTGGGCTTGATCGGGAAGGCCAGTAGCGAGTACTTCTCCTGGGTTTTCAGCACTCACCTGTGCGGGTGCGCGATGTCCTGGACCCAGGAGCCGCGGAGTGTATAACACCCACTTTCCAACCACAAGATGTTGCCAACCTTGTCACTTAGCCGTTAGCTTGAAACCCATTGATCCAAAGCACAGCCGCATCCGCTGGAGGTGTGGGGCCCGTCTAGCGCGCGTCTCCTCTCGGCCCCGCGGACAGAACTTCGGCAACTTTCCAGGCCCGCCGGCATCCCCACGCCCTGACACTGCCCACCCACCGACCAGCGTCCAGCTGGGGCCCGGGCGAGGCTGGGGTGGGTGGAGCATGGCCTCCTCCAGGCGAAGGACGAGTCTACTGCCTGCGGGCGGTTGGCTTTGTGTGAACGGCAGCGTTTCCTTGGACTCCCAAAAACATCTCGCATTTTCCTAGGTGGCATCAAAGACTCCCTTTGCCGTGGATTTGGCAGACAGAAAATACCAGTGAATCCACCTGGAAAAATGAGGCAAAGAGAAGTCATTGCAAGCAAGCAAAGAAATGAGGTTGGTCCTGGGGTCCGAGTTCAGCTCTGCTGCCTGCTGGCAGGTGCACTCACCCCCCAACGCTCACTGGCACCTGCGGGAGCTCCCGGCCTGGGGCGGCCAGAGTGGTGGGAGCGGGGGCGGGGTGGGCCCGCCTCCCCCCCAGGGAACAGCAGCTGCTGGGGGCTTGGCATTTGTGCTGGGGAGCAAGCATACCCCCGATGCTCCCCCACATCTGTACCCTGGGAATGACCACTGAGCCCCTCACCCTTCCCCAGCTGCTGCACACCCAGAGTAGACCTCTGTGTGTGTGCACGCGCGCTTGCTCATGCATTTTCCTCTCGGCTCTTTCACTTCACAAGACACTTGATGCTGTGACTGTGCTGCTCTGGACCCTGCACCCCTCCCGCCCCTGGGCTCGTGGGGTGCTCTGTGCCCTGCACCCCCCCCCCGGGCTCCTGGGCTGCTCTGTACCCTGTACCCTGCCCCCTCGGGCTCACAGGGTGCTCTGTGCCCTGCACCCCCCCTCGGGCTCACAGGGTGCTCTGGACCCTGCACCCCCCCAACTCATGAGGAGAGCCACAGGCAGCCAGGGACACTACCGGACGGGTCTCCTGTGCCCCTTCTTGCCAGCTGCTGCCCGATGACCTGCACTGGCCCTGCCCTGGCTCTCAGAAGCCACGCTGAGGCGAGCTCCAGCCGTGGGTGGTGGGCTCAGGAGCTCCCGGAGGACCGGGCTGGTGGTCTGGCCTGCACGCCCGGGTTCTGCCCACCGTGGAGTTTCCTCGTTCTGAGGACGCGGAGGCAGGCCGTCCTGGTGTGATGCGTGGGCCTCAAAGGGGTGTCTTTTCTGGGGGGTCATTCCCTGTTGGTGCCAGAGCCCTGGGGACGAGCCTGCAGGTCGCCGGTGGGACCACCCCGGCCTCATGGAATGGACGGCAGGCAATGTATCCCCACAGAGCACGAGCCTGTGTCCCCGGACCCCGACTGTCCTGCGGGCAGGGCCTTCCCGAGAACCGGGGTTCAGACGCCGGGGTCTGTGCAGGGCAGGACTGGAGGCGCCGTCCTGCTTGTATCCGTCATTCNGCAGACACCCTGACCCCAGGGCCACCTTGCACGCCAGGCACCGCCCCCCTTCCCGTGTGGTCTGGAATGCTCCGCCTCTCTGAGTGTTCTCATATTTAAAGGCAAAGAGTATAAGCCAAAGCCCTGATGCTGGCAGAGCAAGTATGTCTCAAATCTAATTTAATGATCCTGTTTAAGGATTTATTACAGCTGCGCATTTCTGGAGAAGACAGAGACTGTCCCCGTCACGTGGTGTCTGTGCTCAGTCCCGAATGTGTAATTTCTTACCTGGATTTGAAGGTTTAAAACGTAGTGTGTGTTCTTGCAGCTTCTAACCGCCTGGGCCTGTCTGGGCTGCTGCCTGGAGGGGAGTGGGTGGCCCCAGGTGGCCCTGAGCCCCAGGACCGCAGTTTGGCCTGGAGGGAAAAGGGAAATCCTCTCTCCCCTGTCGGAGTAGGAATTGCTAAGACTCGACTCGACTCGACGTGTACGATCGTGTCTGTCACCCCCGGTTTCCTCAGGGCCTTCCGAGAGGGACGTTTAGAAGAAAACCTAAATCGGCACATTCAGAAAACGCATGCGGGAAAGAAAGGATTTCGGGAGATGGCGCCACTCGAGGAATGGAGACAGGCCGCCCACGACTTGGAAATTGTAAGTATGTGGTGGTTCTGCGCAAAAGTGAATCGTTCTGTTCAGAATCGAAGGGAACCCGCCTCACTTCCTCAGAGCACCGTCCCCTTGACCGTGAGGGACACGCCCAGAATCATGCTTTGTGGAAGGATAAGGGGTTTTCACGGCGTGTGAGGCGTGTGAGTCCTCAGACGCATTGGGCCACCTGACGGGACCCCACACAGCCTCCACTTCAGCAGCAGATGATGGGGAGGTGTCTGCGGGACCCTCGCCCGATGCCTCACAACCAGCAGCGCCTGGCGGGACCCTGACGGGGCCTGGCTGCCAGCTGGACCCCGGTGGCCAGCGGGGCAGGGAGACTGGCCCCCACACGGACATGTGCTGTGTGTGCAGAAACGGTCGGGGTTATGGGAGTGACACCGGGCTCGGGAAGGGAGGCCTGCTGGCCAGGACGACACGTAGGTACCCACCCAGCGGTAAGGGGACCTGCTGCCCCCCTACCCCAGAGTGGCCGGCCTCAGACAGGTGGGGTAGGCTGAGCCGATGCCTCTGGGCCCTTGCAGCTCATGGGTGCAGGGACATGTACTTGCTCTCCTCGGCCAGCCGAGCCCAGGCTCACCCTGATGCAGTGGCCCGACTCCAAAGCCTCCGGCAGAGCCGACCCCCGGCCCGTTGGAGGCCCCCATCCCACCTCTCTCCCCGGGGCCCGGGGGCAGGAGGAGGGGAGGGAGTGCAGGCAGGGCTGTCGGACTCGGCCCTCTTTGCCGGCTTTGCCTTCCCGGCCCAGAGAACGCACCTGCCTTCAGGTGAGTTTATTCTCCCCAAGTCTGTTGTTCATGGCTGTAACCTCCGCCTCAAACACCCCAAGCTCTACCTCCTAAGGCTTCTAAACATCCGTATCTCACGCTTCAGCTGTGGAATGAAAGTTCTGTTTGGTATTATGAACAATTGTGCTCACAAGTCTGGTAACCTAACACGAAATGGGCCATTCCTTGGAAGACACCGTCTGCCAAAACTCACACAAGAAGAGGTAGCCAGTCTGAATATGCTAGTATCTACTAAAGGAATCAAATCAATAATAATTTTCAAGTGAGTTTCCTGGTGAATTCTCTCGCACATTTAAGGAAGAAATGATACCACTCTCTATAATCTCTTCCAGAAAATAGGAGCAGAGGGGAAACATCGTAATTCATTCTATGAGGCCAGCATTACCCTCATACAGAACGAAGATGTCACATGTGAGGAAAACTACAGACCAACGTCTCTCCTGAACACAGATTCAAAAATCCTCAACAAAATATTGGCAAATCAAACCTAACAACGTATGAAAAGAATCATACACAACCAAGTGGGATTTATCCCAGGCATACAAGGCTGGTTCCACATTCAAAAAACCAATTTAAGTACTGGCACCATCACACTGTGGCTGAAGAGGGAAAGTCACATGATTGTATCAGTGGGTGCAGGAAACCCAGCACCTGTTTGTGCTTGTAGCACACTTGGCACAAGTGGAACTTCCTCGACTTGATCAAGAACATCTGCAGAAACTACGGCAAACATCGTACTTCATGGTGAGGAACTAGAAACTGCTGTCCCCCTGAAGGTCAGGAATGAGACCATTTCTCTGCGGCATCACACGGGAAGTCCTAACTACTGCAACAAGACAAGAAAGGAAAATGGTGTCGATTAAGAAGGAAGAGTTAGGACTTTGTTTTCAGGTGACTTAGTTGGCTGTGTAGAAAATCCCAAAGAATTGAGCAAAAGCTTCTGGAACTAATAAGCGATTATGGCAAGGTTGCAGGACCCAAGGTTAATACGTAAAAGTCAATCACTTCCTAGATACCATCAGCAAACAAGTGGGATTTGAAATTAAGAACATAACATTCACATTAGCATCCAAAAAATGGTGCTATGTACAAATCTAACAAAATATGTACAAGATCTATGTGAGGAAAACAACAAAACTGATGAGTCAACTCACAGAAGAACTGAATGGATGGAGAGGAATCCCATGTTCATGGATGGGAAGACCCAATATCGCCAAGATGGCGGTTCTTTCCAACTAGATGTAGAGATTCAGCACAATCCCAATCCAAACCCCAGCAGGTTACTTTGTGGATATCGACAGCCTGCTCCCAACGTTTACATGGAGGGGGGGCAAAGGCCCCGAGTCGCCCACAGAACACTGAAGGGGGACAAGGCCGTAGGGCTGAAGACTCGCAGTAAAGCGACAGGAACCAAGATGGCGTGGGGCTGGGGGAGAAGCAGACAAGCGGGTCAGTGGGTCAGAAAGACCCACGTAAATACAGGTGACTGATGTTTGACAAAGGAGCGAAGGTAACGCAGTGAGCAGAGATGGTCTCTTCAACAGAGGGTGTGGGAACCGCTGGGCGTCCGTGTGCAAAACAGTGAATCCAGACCCAGACCTTCCACCTTCACAAAAGTGAACTGAAAGTGGCCACGGAACCAAATGTAAAATGCAAAACTGTAAAACTTGTAGAAAGTTACATAGAAAATGTGGGTGACCTTGGGTTGTTGGGGGGTTTTTAAATAGAACATCAAGCATCACAGAAAAAATTGATAACTTTACTTCATTAAAATGTAAAAATTTGTCTCTAAGAAAGATACTGCCAAAAGAATAAGATGCCAGGGGCACCTGGGGGGCTCAGTGGGTTAAGCATCTGACTTTGGCTCAGGTCATGTTCTTGCAGTTTGTGGGTTCGAGCCCCATGTCGGGCTCTGTGCTGACAGCTCAGAGCCTGGAGCCTGTTTCTGATTCTGTGTCTCCCTCTCTCTCTGCCCCTCCCCCACTCATGCTCTGTCTCTGTCTCTCTCCCAAAAATAAATAAACATTAAAAAAAATTGATTTAAAGAATAAGATGCCAAAGACTTGGAGAAAATATTTGCAAAAACGCATCCGATAAAGGACTGTTTATCCAAAATATAGAAAGAAAACGAACAACCGAATTAAAAAGTGAGCCACAGATCTGAACAGACACTTCACCAAAGAAGATATATAGATGTTAAATCAGCATATGAAAAGACACTCAATGTTGTATGTCATTAGGATGACAAAGTCAATCTAAAACAGAGATACCACTACACACCTGTCAGAATGGTTATAATCCAAATCGCCAACACCACCGGATGCCGGCGAGGGTGTGGAGCGACGGCAGCTCTCGTTCCCTGCTGGTGGGGGTGCAAGACGGTGCAGCCACTTTGGAAGACAGTTTGGAGATTTACTATAAAATTGAATGTACTCTGACCTTGAGATCCAGCAACTGAGCCCCGGGGCATTTGCCTAAAAGAGTTCAAAACGTGTCCACACAAAAACTTGCTCACAGATGTTCACAGAAGCTTCACGATGTCCTTCCTCAGGTGAGCGGATAAATAAACCCTGGGCCCTCCAGACCGTGGAGTATTATTTGGTCCCGAAAAGGACCGAGCTGTCACACCGTGAATAGACCCGGGGGAGCCTCGAATGCCTATCACTAATGAGAGAGCCCACCCTGGAAGCTACCCCTGAATGACGACCGGGAAGAGAGAAAGCTCTGCGGACAGTAGGGGCCTCCGTGGCTGCAGGGCTGGGGGTCGGAGGGAGGTTTGGGCAGTGCAGCAGCGGGACAGCGCCGTGACGGACACCTGTCATCATACGTCTGTCTGGGCCGGCAGAACGTGCAACCCCGGGGGTGAGCCCCGCTGAGAAGCGCGGCCCCTGGGTGATGGCGGCATGTCGGCGTCGGGTCACGGATCGCAGCAAGTGTCCCGGCTGGTGAGGACGGAGACAGCTCTACAGAAGTGAAGCCTCTTCACTTTCCAAAAAGTCGAATGGGAAGCTGAGCGGAAGTGGACTCGCCCCCGGGCGGCGGGGCGGCCAGCAGTCGGAAGGAGTCGGGCACTGCGGCTGGCAGCCCGGCGGCACAGGGCGGGCGGAGCCCTCCCCAGCCAGGGCCTCACGGCCGTGCTCGCTGCGCAGCCCTCTCTGGACGCTACGGGAGAGCGCATCCTTCCGAAACCAGTCAGCAGAGCGGGAAAGAGGAGGAAGTGCTCCAGAAAAAGGGAAGCTGAGCCCAGAGAGCGCAGGAGCCCCCAGGCTGTCCCCTGTGCAGGCTGCCAGCCTGGGGCTCGGGGGAGCCCGGCGGTCTCTCCGGGGCGTCTGACCGAGGGGACGGAGAGGTTCCTGGACAAGCGTGTGGAAAACAAAGCACCGCTTCCGAAGGAGCAGTTAGTGGCTGCACGAAGAACAGATTTCTTCGGGAAGGGAAGCGCAGGCAATGGGCACTGGCGGCCCCCGAGCAGCACGGCTGGGGCGGCGCACGCGGGTTTCAGGCGGTCGTGCTGTAACCGTGCTTCCCTGGTGGTTTCCTCGGTGACGTATTCTTCTCCCTGGCAGACTTTGTGGTAAGATGTCCCGAACACGCGCGTACAAACTAGGTGTTGATCTACCGTGTGTGTTACTGGCGAGGCTTCTGGTCAACAGAGGCCTAGCTTCNGCACACGGTTTCCTGCTGTGCGGGCTGGGGCCCCTGATCCCACGCCGTCCAAGGGCACTCCTACTTACCCGGTCACAATGGCGTGAGCCTGGATGTGAACCACGGTTGTGATGGACTGTACTGGGGTCTCCGGTGCCTGGGCCGGAGGGGGTCCCGGTTATGCCCTGGGGAGAGAGAGCTGAGGAGCTCAGGGGAGCAGAAGGATGGGCCCCTCCTTGGGGGTGGGGAGGTCCTGGCACTGCCGACACAAGTACCCACTGGCCAGCTGCTCCAGGCGCCAGGGCAGCAAAGAGCCCGCTCCTGGGTGCTGGCCCCCCGTATCCCACCCAGGGCCCCGAGCCCCGCGCACCACGTTTCCTGGCCCAGCAGACTGGCTTTGAACCCGGGACCTGGAGCCGCAGGGGCCCCAGGGATCTCCTTCCACTATTAGGGACCCTGGCCCTGCTGCTGTGTCCCTGGGGTGGGGGTGCAGTGGGGCCCTGCCTCCCCAGGGCAGGCGTGAGTCTCTGGTGGGATCATGGTCAGGGTGGTGCCCACACTGGCCACAGAGGAGCAGCTGCTCCTCTCTTCCCCCCTCTACTGATGCATTTACTCAGCCGTGGGCAGAGGTCACCGGCAGGGCCGTGGCGGGGACTCTGGGAGGCTTAGCCCATAGGCCCACCTGGAGAGGTCGCTGTCGTCCTGGGGAGGGAGGGCTCAGCCGGCTCCCGCAGAGAGGCTGGGGGTGGGGGGCCCAGGACAGGACAGAGCGCTGTGCACCTGTTCACGGTCCGCCTGTGTGGACAGAGCCGTGCCCCCGCCCCAGGCCCTGCTGCCCCGGGCTGACCCCCACCCCCTCCCTTTCTCCCAAAAGGCCAGGAAGCTACACGGCCAAGCGATGGGATGGAGTCCCAGACGACCCTAACTGGAAGCCAACAGTTCACGGCTCTCACTGGACAGCGTCACTCCACCCACCTGCATCTCGGCCCCAGAACGTATCGTTCAACATGAGATACTGGGCCCGAGGACCGTCACAGGTGCGACTGAGCAAGGATCCCGGTGCTGACGGAAAGCCTCCGGGCTGAGGACTGGGTGCAGCAGCTCCCCGGCTGCCCAGATGCCCGTCCCTGCAAGTGCGCCTGGGTGTCCGCCACCCCCTCCCAGGGCTGCACGGCTTTTTCAGAGGCTGTAAAAGGTTT
>NW_027529672.1:7918774-7925377 GCF_008692635.1 Crocuta crocuta
GCCCAGGTCACACAGGTGATGCCTGCATGTCAGCGAGGGGGGGGCGGGCTGCTCGCCTGACCTTGCCCCCAGGGTGGGGGGCCCTTCCCCCACCCACACTGCCGTTCTCGGGGCTCGCCCCTTCTGCTTGCCCAGCCTCAGCTCTGCCCCGTCCGCCCTCCTAGCTCGCCCTCACCCAGGCTGGTCAGATCGTCCTCAGGAGCCTCCCACTGACTGTTCCATACATTCAAGGGCTCAACCTTGAATCTGTCTTTGATTTGACTCCTCAGCTCCTTGGCCTCTTGGTGGGAGGGAAGCAGGGTTAACCAGGCCCGCCGTGGGGCCAGTGACGCCCCCCCGCCCAGCTGGCCCTGGCTTGGTTCTGCTCGGCCACTGCCCTGGAGGGAGTGAGCACCGCCTGATCTCTCCAGGGGCCCCACACCGCCCCCAGCTTAGCACCCCCTTGACTCAGGAGGCAGGCACATTGGAGGGGAGGGAGCCTGGGCCAGTGACCACCTTCCAGGGACACTCCCCGCCCCAAGCTCTCTCCCCTTCCGGAAGGCAGCCAGTGCTTTGTGTACCTGTTGCTTCTCAGCACTCACTCTGCTGTTCCATGATTTGCTCATCCCTGCGCTGTCCGCGCTGTCCTCGCTGTCTGAGCCTGCACAGAGGTCGCTGACCTGGACTCCTGCTCGAGCTCGGGGGGCTCAGTTTTAGAGCTCCATCCTAGCTTGGCTGCTGACTGGGCCTTGTGGTTGGTTTCCTTGTAGATTTGGGGTGTCTGGTGGGGGTGCCCTCCCCCCTGGTGGAATCGGGGTGCTGTGTGGGGGGGGCCCTTCCCCTGGCACCTGACCAGCCTGCTCCCGCTCCTCTCTGGTCTGGTCACTTGGCTCCATCCTTAGTCTCTGAGTACATCTGTGCTGACTGGATGGTGCAGGGACCTCCCTTTTCTGCCCAACAGCCCTGGAAGGGGGGGAGGGAGGAGGAGCCAGAGGAAGGGCCAGGAACCGCTGGGGGGCAGGGATTGGCTAGGAGGTGGGATGGCGCGGGCCGCAGTGCCACGGTCGCTGTCCAGAACGGTTGGTGCAATCCAGGGGCCTCTGGACAAAGCGTCCCCCACCCCAGACCTGCTCTCCGTAGGGGCCGCCCGGCGGCTGGCGCTGCAGTAACCCGAGTTTCCCTGCAGGTGGCGCCTCAAGCTAGCCAGGATACGGCACGCAGCCGCCGGAGCGCTGCAGGGCAGGGGCTGTGCCCTGGCGTCCANACATCTGCAGGTCTGTCCTTCCACCGCCGTAACCAGGCACCCGCACCATGACGGGGCCCTGGCTCACGTCTCGCTACTCGGATCCCTCAGAGGTCCTGGCCTAGAATGAGGCTCAGCCCGGCCAGTGCGGCCTCCTGGCCTCCCACCAGCCGCCCGAGCACAGTCAGGCCCGGCGCCACTCGGAGCCCCCGCACGGCCCCGCCCAGCCCAGGGGAAATACTCCCGCGTCCCCATCCAGGTCTCAGGAGGGACTCCCGGTGTGGAGGGGTGGCTGGGACGTGGGCCCGGGCCTCGCGGGCGGAGGTGGAGCCCCGGTAACCGCAGGTGGTCGTCAGGTGGGGGGAGGCCGTGGCTGTTGAGAGAGCAAGGGCAGAGCTGGGCTGAGGTGTGCGGCGCAGGGCGGGGTCCCCGTGCGGCATCGGGTGCTGCAGGACTCGGTCTCGGGGCCGCGGAGTCTGCAGGCTCCTCGCGCCCGCGTCTGGACAGAGGCTGGTGTTTGTGCCATCACCCCCCCCGCCCCCGGGGCAGGACGCCGGGGGACTCCTGGGCGTGGGCTGCATGCTTCCCAGTGCACAGAAACACGCGTTATTGGGCTGAACACAGCTGACTGTGGCCTCAGGGAGCCAGAAGCCTGTGGGGAGTAGGGCTCATTGGGAAGACACCCCCCAGCCTAGAACCATTAGCTTCCGTTTCTTCCTGGTGGGACAGAGCAGGGAGGAAGCAGCCCTGGGGGCCGAGAGCTGCCCGCCCCATCCCTGTGCTTCCCGCGCTCCTCGTGCCCCCCCCCCGTGCCCCCATCCCCTTNATCCCTGTGCCCCCCATCTTTGTGTCCCCCCATCTCTGTGCTCTCCGTGCTCTGTGTTGGTCTGTGGGGCAGAGGAAGGGCCGTGTGCACCCAGGGGATGGGGGTGGGCGTGATGGGAGAGGACTGCCACCCTTGCCCCAGGTCTTCTCAGGCCACCACATTAAGGTGTGGCGTGTGCCCCAGAGTGCTGTCCCCGGACTCGGCCCTGAAGGACCAGCACAGGCCTCTCCCTACGTGACAGCCGGCCCACCTGACCCTCTGGGCCTGCCAGGGCAGGGCCTNGGGGAGCTCTGAGGGGCTTTCTCCAAATAACCACGGTGTTGGGAAACTCGCAACTAGTTCAGCTGTAAAACATCACGCTGTTTTAGCAAATAGAAGCCGCTTTCTATTGTCAGCTTCAAATAACGACACAAAAGACGTCTAATGAGGTTAATGAGGTGTCAGGAGAAGGAAAACCCCGGAGGCCACCTGGGTGGAGGCAGGTTTGATTCCAGGGTGTGGTGGTCCTTTGTGAGAAGATGTGGGTCTGCAAGGAGGGAGTCCCAGCTGTCAGGACACCCCGGGGAGACCCCCCAGAACCAGCCCATTGTCCGCCTCCTCTGAGGGTCCCGTGCTGCACCCCCAGGCCGTCAGCTGGCACGTCTGAGTGCCGGCAGCTTCTGGGGGACTGGCCACCCCCGTGCCTGGGGGCCCTGCTTCTGCTACATCTGGGGGCACAGTCCCGCCTAGTGGGATCCCGGGACAGTGGCCCCAGCTCTTCCCTCTGCCCATCGCCCCCACGCGTGGCCTGCCGCTCTTTGGGGGAGACTCTGTTTTTATGTGCTTCACACTCTGCGGTCGGTTTCGCCCGCCAGGGTGCCTGGGGACATCCCCTCCCGCGGGCCGTGCTCCACCGCGGCTCTTCTCGCAGAGCCTCCCGGGAGCGCTGCGGGGCTGGGGCTCTGGGCGAGGGGGTCACAGGCCCGGGAGGTTTGAATCCGCAGCGGGGGTGGGGGCACTGTCCTGTGGGCAGTCACAGGCACCAGGGGCCAACGGCAAACCAGGCAAAACGAGGGCCTGGCAGGTGCCCTAGAACCCTGGGAAGCTTTCGGAGGTGAGTGTGACGGGCGTGCAGGCGTGCGCTAGGGCCTGTGCTGGGGCCTGCAGTTGTGCCCCGGACCACGGGAGAGCCAGCTGCGTCAGAAAAGAAGGGCTGCGGATCCACTGTTTTGAAATGAAAGCCATGTCCCCCACCCTGAAAATGCTCTTGCTCAGGTGCCTGCAGCTGCAGGGCCCCCCGGATCTGGGGGCTCCCTGGGGGGGCCCCGGGGCGGCAGCTGCCCTCCGGGAGGCCCCAGGGCCCTTCCCTGTCCCCACCGCCACCACCGGCAGGCTCTGCACGGGGGGTGTGCCCAGCCCGGCCCTGACCTCCGTCTGCAGTTCCACTGATGGGCCAGCGACGGAGTGGAGGTGGTGACGGAGGTGATGGTGGTGACAGGTAGCTGTGATGACAGAGGTGGTGGTGGGGACAGAGCGGTGGAGATGCTGGTGATGACCGAGAGGGCACTAACTCGGGCAGAGTCCCTACTGGGGCCGGAGGCATAGGAAATCCTGACCGCGTCAGACGGTTTCCTCCACCGGGTGGCTGTGTGTCACCGCCATGATTCCCACTCTGCAGAGGGGGCCACTGAGGCACAGGGGAGGCAGGCGGCGTCCCCGGGGCCCGGCAGCGGGACTCGAGCAGCCTGGCCTGAGTCCGTCCTCTTCACTGCTCTCCGCGGCACCCGCAGCCAGGCCTGTGCGCAGCTTCCTCCTGAGCCGTGACAGTCCCCGTGATCCCTGGGGCGGGGACAGGGCTGCAGACCTGACCCTGCGGGGCACTCAGACAGCCATACCGGTCCTGCGGACGCCCGGTGTCCAGGGGGGCAGCACCAAACAGATGTTCCAACAGGATCTGTGACCCGCGGGGAAGTTGTGGGTCCCCTGGGCTCAGCATTGGCAGAGCAGGCTCCCTGGCGCTGCGGCCTCTGGGGACACTGCCGGGCCGGCCTCAGGGGGGCCTGGTCAGCTGGCGCACCTGCTCTGCCCCACACGCGGGATGGGTGCTAGCACGTGCGCGCTTCCGGACATCCGACATCCCTCCCACCCCAGGCCCTGGTTCTCAGGGGCCCATCCCGTCCCGGTGCTGGGCTGGCAGGGAGGCGGCAGGGAGCAGGGGTGTGGGGCAGACCCTGCAGGACCTCTGAAGACCAGCACAGAAGCCACAGCCCGGGGGAGGCGGCCACAGCGGCCGGAGCCTGCCTGGAGCACCCCCGCCACCCCCTGCCAGCTCATGACCACTCAGCTCTGCCCAGTGAGGGCTGGGCCGTCTCCCATCCCCCTTCGTGCCCCTACCCTGCCCATCCGGCCGGGCTTGCCGGCCCTGCTCACTCTGCTGGGCAGGCCAGGCCAGGGCTGGGCACTGTGTCGGCCCCGTGCCTGCGGCAGAGAGCAATGGCTTTGGGGGGCAGAGTCCTGAGATCCAGGGAGGAGGCTGCCAGCTGGCTTTCCCTGGGCCTGGGGATCACTCGAGCCTGAGGGCAGCTCTCCCACTGCCTGGGGCTGTTCTGTCTAGAACCCGCTGGCCCAGCCGGGCTGAGCGGCCAGGCAGGGCTGGTCAGCGTGTGTAGGGGTAGCCTTTGAAGGGGACACTCAGAGGACAAACACTGGGCCAGGAGTCAGCAAGTAGGGTCAGTACCCAGGCCCCCCTGGGCTGATTGGCCCCTTCCTAAGGGTATCTGCATTTTTAAAAAGTTTATTTATTTTTGAGACAGAGACAGAGCGTGAGTGGGGGAGGGGCAGAGAGAGAGGAGCCACGGAATCTGAAGCAGGTTCCAGGCTCTGAGCTGTGAGCACAGAACCCCGTGTGGCGGGGCTCGAACCCATGAACCGTGAGATCATGACCTGAGCCAAAGTCAGCCGCCCAGCCAACTGAGCCACCGGGCGCCCCAAGTATCTGCATTTTCATCAGAGCTCTGTGGTGGGGAAGCCTGTGGGGGAGCAGGCGAGTGGGCTTGGGGTGCTCCTCCCAGGGCTGGGAGTGATGGTCTGGGTGGGGGCGGGGCCAAACAGCCCTCCTGCGAACCGAACTCCAGCCTTGCCAGAGCCTTCGGGTTCTGCTCTCAGAGAACTGGGTTTTGAAAATGGCTTCCAACTTAACCTAAAAAGTGCACAGCACAGCACAGTGGGGCAGAGGCTGAGAGAAAGCCCATGGCTGGGGGGNTGCAGGGGGGGTCTGTAGGTGCCCCCCCATCCAGCAATGTCCCCCGGGGCTCCTCAGGTGTATCTGGCGTCCAGCCCTGAACTGCTCCTCCTGCTAACGCCTGGGAGTGACCCCAGAGCCCCCTTCAGAGGCCCCTTCTGTGCACCCATCGCGTCTGCCTACACTGCCTGGGGACCTTCTCCCCTGGGCGGTCACCTGCTCGCTCAAGCACCTCCTCCAGGCACCTCTTCCAGGCAGCTCTCACCCACACCCAGCCCCCTGGGCACACACTGAGATGCCCACCCTTGCAATGTCCCCACGGGTCCGGGAGCGGACTCAGACCCCAGCAGCCTGGTCCGTGGTGTGGCCCCCTGTGCCCAGGAGCATCTGGGACATGCTCGCACCTGTGCCGAGCAGGTAGGCAGCCTCTGGCCCCTGCTGCCTGGCATTTCTGCCCCAAAGTCACCCCCCCACCCGGGGGTGGGGAGGCTGCAAAGGCCTGTGGGCAAAGAAGCAGGCAGGCTCCGGGTGGGGGCGCAACAGTGACAGGGTGGGGGGCGGCTCCTGGTGAAGCCCCTCACTCTGCAGAGGAACCCCACGCCATACAGAGAACACATGCTCGCTGGGCCCCCAGGCCTCCCCTAGGGCTCCTGGGGCCTTGATCCTCAGCCCTGTGAAACCGGGGGCGGCGAGGCGCCGCCAGCTCCCTGCGGGCTCCGCCAGGCTCCCCTCGGCCTGCTCCCGGCGCGCGCGGCTGCCTGAGGGCGACGAGCGGCGCCACTGTGGCCGGACAGTCCTCGCGGTCAGGGCGCAGGTCCGCGCCGGGCTGGGCAGGGCCTGGGCTCCGGAGGGAGGGGGAGGGGGCGGGGCCTGGCGGCGTCCGGGTCGTCAGGACAACCCGAGGCCCGCCAATCCCCTGTGCCCAGCCAGCCCCTGCAAGCCTGGTCCGGGGACCTGCCGGGCTGGCGCAAGGTCACTGCAACAGGCTGGCCCTAAGGGCGGCGGGTTACGGGGTCCCGAGCAAGGTGCGAGATGCGCAAAGGCTAGGGATAGTGGAGAGCTTTTGCTGGGCTGGAGGCGCGCGGGAGCAGGGCCCCGGAAGGGGTCCCCGGCGGGGCCCGCGTCCGCCCGGCGCCTGCACCTCCAATTGACCCCAGCCGGGCAGCTGCGCGCGTGGGGGAGCCCCGCTGTCACTAGGGGAAGGAGGCCCTTTGCGCTGTGAACGCCGCACGGGGCCCCGGGCCCTCTGGGCGCAGCGGGGTCGCACGCAACCCGCAGATTCTCCGGCGACCCGGGGGGGCGGGGCGCGGCCGAGACCCGCGGACGGAACACCCT
>NW_027529672.1:7925417-7930299 GCF_008692635.1 Crocuta crocuta
CGCGCCTGCCCTGCCCTGCCCTGCCAGCCGCTCACAAGTGGGGGTGCCCTGTCTACTGCCCTGGGTCCCCCCGGACTCCCAGGAGCGACTCGGGGCTGAGGCTTGGATGGATGGCAAGCAGTTGTGTCCGCGGTGGGATTTAACCCGCGGAGCGCCGTCGGTGTGGAGGAGCCCCTGGCAGTGTGGGCGGGGAGGTGCTGGCGGGCGCGGGGGCGGGGGCGGCAGCAGCAGCCCGCGTGGGGAGGCGGAAGGGGGTCCCCGGGCGGGCCTGGGGCGCATCCTCCTGAGACGCACCTGTGCGCCTGCTGCAGGGACTCGGCGGCAGGAAGAGTCTCCTGGATACAGTGTCACATGGTCCTGAGCTGTCGCGCAGATAAATGATTAGGCATTAATCAGGCACTAATGTCTTGGCGCTCCTGCTGGGCCTTATCTCCAAGCTGAGAGCAGCAAATGGCTCCCCTTGAGGAGGCCCAACTTTTTCCCTGCGTGGAGCCCAGGGTCTGTTGCAGTAGCGTGGACGTGGCAAGAAGACCATCGCTCTTCGACAGTTACCCCGCTGGCATTATCTCTTCATTAGATGTGCCAGAGCCATTTATGCGCCAGTCATGTGATTTAACATATGGCCTCCCGGGCGCCCTGCTCCGCCCTGGCTACCACAGACGGTGCTTGGCGGGACCCAGTGGGGGTGGGGGCCGCGGGCCGCAGCAGGGCCCCCTGGAAGCCGCCAAGCCTGCAGCCCAGGGGTGGCCAGGGCCCCCCACACCCGATGGCCAGCACCTCCTCCTCCAGACAGGCCTGCCCGCCCAGGGCCGTGCCTGCTCCCTGGGCCGTGCGGGGCTGGACCCAGGCTTTGTCTGCACAGCCCGTCCGGCCTTTCCTCCCTGGAGAGGGACACTTGCAGCAGAGGCTCCCCCCGGTCTTCTGGGCTCCCCAGCTCAGCACAAGGGAGCCACGGGCCCCTCTGACTTGTGGGTGGGAATGTCCGCCGGGGCGGCAGCCTCACCCCCCTTCCTGTCTGCCTCCAGCTGGGCTCCCCTCCCCGAGGCTGTGGCTAACCTGGTGTGGAGAGCAGCGCTCCCCTCCCCCCTGTGGAAGGAAGCCGGCCATGCTGGGATCCCCAGCCGTGCACTCGCGGGCGTCAGCCCCGCCACAGCCACGTTCTGCTGTGACCAGAGCGGCCCGCAGAACCAGGGCCGCCATGGGCGCTGCTCTCCTCCACGGTGGCTCCTGCTGATGGGAGCTGGCCCCTCGTCCTGGTGGGGAATCCCAAGATCCCTCGGCAGCTCCCAGGGCCTCCGGCCTCCGAGGCACGGCCCGAACCTGCTCCCGCCCCCGCCCACCCTCGCCTCCCGGTCTCTCGCCACTTCTGGTTTCCCCCCCGCCTTCTGCTCTCTGCCCACGGTATCAGGGGCAGCGCCCCCGTTACATCCTGCTCGTCAGGTGGGGCCTCTCGGCAGCTTCCAGCCCCCGTGGTGGGCAGCGGGTGTGTGGCCGTGGGCGGCGGTGTCCGCAGCGCCCATCTGCCTTCCCTGGGGCCGCTTTCTCCCCCTCGGCGCCTGCCGCCCCTCCCCTGGGAGTGACGGTGGCAGGGCCGCTCAGTGGAGGCCCTGTCCTGGGCGTGGGACCAGGCCGGCCGGGAAGAGCAGCCGGGAGCTCCAACTGCCCACGGCCGCCCACCTCCGGGAGCCCGCGGGTCCCAGAGCGGCGGGGGGGCCCGGGNCCACAGCTGTCAGTGTGCCCGTGGCGCGCAGCCAGGCACGTGCCAGTAACTGTCGTCCTCTGCAGCCTCGAGTCCGCGTGCGGTCCCGGGGGCCGGGAGCCCAAGGCCCCTGCAGGGGTGGAGCAGCGCCAGGGGAGGAGTCCCCCGCGCAGGTCCCGTTCCCCGCCCCGGAGCAGGGGCCAGTGAGCCGTGTCACTCTCCGGGCATTTGGGAGGTGGCACCCCCTCCCTGGGCCCTCTGGGAGGCGGGTTCTTGTCCCCAAATGTGCCGGGAGGGTGAGCTCACAGAGGCCCCCAGGTCTCCGCAGGTGTGTGGCATGCCTGGCCCGGTGCCCAGCTGCCTCCCACCCGGGCCTTGAACCTGCCCTTCGTGCTCTGAAGGAGGGTCCTCCGCTGCTGAGTGCCCGCCTTCCCCCCGCACGCCTTCCCTGCATTCCCTGACTGCCTGCTGTGTACCCGGGCCGAGTCCCAGGCAGACCGTGTGCGTGTCCCCCCGTGTCTCGGCGAGGCTGTGTTCCCTT
Organism: Crocuta crocuta; assembly: GCF_008692635.1. NCBI lineage: Eukaryota > Metazoa > Chordata > Mammalia > Carnivora > Hyaenidae > Crocuta > Crocuta crocuta. The sequence continues at coordinate 7,927,658 of NW_027529672.1, forward strand.
CTGGGGGAGCAAGGATGCAGACGGCCCGGGCCTGCCCTGGCTCCTCAGGCTGGGGTGCAGGCTGGGTGTGGGCACGGTTTTGTGGGTGGCCTGGGGGAACCCCTGGGGTAGAGTCCCCCAGCCGGGGTGGCCCTGGCTGAGCCATGGCCCCAGGACAGCAGAGGCCCGGAGTGGTGAAGGGGTGGTCTCAGGGGTAGCAGGATCCGGCCGGCCGGCTGCCCCGTCAGGCTGATGGCAAAGCCGTCGTCTCTGACTTGGTGTTTTTCAAACTTCCCCAGCTGTGAGTCACCCAGGGTGCATTACCGTGCAAGCCTCCTGGGCCTTTGTGACCCACACCCACCCTGGGAGGCTGGAGCTCCAGCCAGTCAGGAATCCCAGTAGGCCTGTCCCCCGGCAGGAGGGCGCCCCTGTTCCACCCCGGGCGTACTCCCTTGTCCAGGAGGGCGGCTTGGCCCCTGTGGGCCGGCCCTGGGATGGCTCACCGGGCGAACACGGATGGACACCTGGTCCAGGCCCTGCTGGGCACATCCTCCTTGTGTTCAGGGGCCAGAGGTGCCCAGCGTGTCAAGGGTGGCAGGGCCTGGGGCTTGCAGGCAGCTGCCACCCAGGGGACCTGGCCGGCATGGAGGTGACGGGGGGGTGGACTGGGGAAGCCCTCAGATGGCCTGGAGAGGGGTGTAGTCAGCTGAACTTTACTGGGATGATGCTGGCGGTCTGTTGAGCCTTTGAGCCTGGGGCTCCGGGGGCCAGATGGGACAGCCTGGCCCTGTGGCTCATCCCCAAGACCCGGGTTCTACCCATGGGGGAGGAGCGGCCTCGCATGTGTGGCCCTAGACAAGGGGTCACTCTGGTGTCCAGGCTGGGACTTCCCTGCCAACCTGCTTTCCCCACGTCCCTGAGCAGAAGTGGGCCCGAGGCCTCCACTCCCCGGAGGCCTGGCAAGGCCACCCTACCTTTCCCAGCCAGCCGGCTCCTGCCCTCCTTCGGGACCCGGCGTGCCCTCCCCGCGTGCCGGGCTGCAGAGGAGCGAGCCTGCCGTATGTGTTCTAAAGCAGCGTGTAGAGCCAGGAGCCCGGGCCAGGGCGGGCCTCGCCAGCGGGACTCGGGCCTGTCCTGGGGCTGCGGGCTCCTGGGATGGACCCCTGGGTGTTTCTGGTCTGGAAGCCACGTCTTCTCACCTCTGTACCGGACACCGGGGTGGCCTCTCCCCGTGCGAGCATGAGGAGGGAGGGTCCAGGGCAAATGTGGACCTGGCTGGGGTCAGAGGCCACTGTCAGGTTCCGCAGATGCTTGGCTCCCCAGTCGGTTGAGCCGAGAGGCCGCAGGGGAGGCCGGGAGCCCTGGCGGGTGGCCGGGCCGTCTCCTCCTGGCGGCAGGCCAGCCCGGGCTGGCTGCTCTGGGGGCTTGCTGAGCTGGTTGCATGGGTGAGACCTCGGGGAGGGCGGGGGAGCTGAGGCCCAGCCGCTGGTGCTCTGCCAAGGACTGCAGGCTCGGCTGCTCCCCTCTGGGCCCCGGTGGCCACGCCAGATGGCCATGCCTTCGTCTCGGCAGAGTGGGGGTTTGGGGGAAGAACTGCTTTGCTTTTGGGTCTGACCTCTGTCTCCTGCTTTTTCACCTCGGGGTCCCCACCTTTCCTCAAAGCTCAGGCTATTTGCCCCTCCCCCGGCTCCCCGAGGACGCTGTGCGGAGGTTTGTTTCGGGGTCCCCAGTTTCTTGCGTGGAGACCGTGGCCAGCCCGGCACTCCAGGCCTCGGCTCTGCACCGTGAGTGACCCCCGGCCCGGGGCCCCTGCTCACGCACACCTACCCCGTCCTTGGGCAGGCAGCCAGTGGGTCCAGCAGGGACCCTCGCTCGGCGCAGCAGAGGGCGGGACAGGGGGCACCTGGGCCCCTCGCCCTGGGCCTGCCAGGCGGTCTCTCTGGCTCCAGGCGCCTCGCCTGCCAAGGCCCTGCGGTATCACCTGTGGGGCACCGCCAGGCTGGCCGGAGCCTCCATCCCTGGGCACGTGCCAATGTCAGCACAGCCTGGCCTCACCGAGGGGCTGGGCCCTGTAGGCAAACCGCAGCCTGTGGCGTGGCCACGCCTCGTGCCCTCGGGTCCAGTTGAGGTCACCCCACTGGAGAGTGCGCAGATGCTTCCCCCGGAGGGCGCCCGTGTCTGCGAGGAGGCAGCGCAGCTGACAGGAGCCCAGACCCCTGCTGTCACCAGACCCTCTCGGTGCCCCGGCCGGGAGGGGAGATGCCCTGCGCTCACCGGGCAGCCACAGGCTCGGGCGCGGAGGCGCCTGCTGCCTGGGAGTCTCTGGCTGCTGTTTACCCACCAGGCAGCTGTGGGTGTGGCCTGGGCAGGGCGCCACCGGGAGGAAGCGGCCGCCTGCGGAGTCACGGGGCCTCCAGGTCAGCCAGCCCATCCCCACGGCCGCAGCTGACATCTGGGGCCCGCCGCGCCCCCGAGGCCGTGGCCCCCACGCTGGCAGGTGCAGGCGGGTTCCCTGGGCCCGGGGGCCTCTGCGAAGCTGTGTTTGACCTACGAGGGCAGGGAGGGGCCGCTGCTCGCCAGCCATGCCGTAGAGCACGTGCACGGGTCTCCGTGACTGTCGTAAACACGCAGGGACTGCTGAGGGCTGTGTCATAAACGGCGGG
>NW_027529672.1:7930416-7934110 GCF_008692635.1 Crocuta crocuta
GGGAGGGGGGGGGGGGGAGGAACGTCCGTGGAGCACAGCTTCGGGGCCTCGGGGATGGGGTGACTCCCCCCCTGCCCCCACTGCCCTCCGGGAGAGGAGACGGCAGAACCCAGGGCCGGCCGTGCCCTCAGCTCACAGGGTCCCGCAGAGGAGGCTTCTGGAGGGAAGACGGGTTCCAGGTGACGGAAAGGACCTGCCCAGGGGCTGGTTCCTGGGGCGCCCTGGGCCCCGGCTGGCGGGAGGGGTTCTGCACCCCCACAGGCAGGCTGGTAGGGGGCGCAGGCGTGGGCCGGGGGGAAGCCTGGGGGGTGCCGGCTGGTTCTGAGTGGGGTGACGGCAGAGGAGCTTGGGAGCGGCCGTGGGGATGCAGACGAGGAGGGGGCACAGTGCACGCCCTGGTCAAGGCCGTGGTCTGAGGGCCTGCGGGGGGGGGCAGGAAGTGGGCTTTGGGGGGCCTTGGGGACCAGCCTCCAGGTCCCGGGGGGGATCCGCCTGCCGTGTCCCTCCTGGTCTGTGTGACCCCTGGGCCTGCACACCTGCCACAGGGTTTCCTCTCAGGTTCTGGGACCTTCACTGTGGCCCTTGTTTCGTGCCCACTCAGGGAGGGGCCGGTCTCCCCGGCGACTTCCTGGTCATCCTGGAGGTCCTGCTGGGGCTGAGGCTGTTCCTTGAGGGGCCCCTTGGGGGCTTTCTGCACTTCGTGTCTTCTCAGCGTCACCCTCCGGCGGGGCACTGCCGTGGGGGTGGGGCCCTCCTGGCCTCCCCTTTCTCGTTGCCAGCACCCCCTTCATTTGAGGCCTCTACGTGGGGTGCCACAGTTCCACGCAGGGCACCCTGACACCCCTAACAGCAAGGGGCAGTGAGCACACTGGCCCAGAAGCTCGGGGTGAATGTGTGCACACGCCTGTGCATGCACGTATATAAACATGCACACATGTGAATGCATGTGTACACATGTGCACATGTGAACGCACGTGTGCGGATGCACATGCGAATGCATGTATGTGTGGATGCACATGTGAGTGCATTGTGTGCACACGTGTGTGCATGTATGTGCCTTGGTGTGAGCACATGTGTTTAGCGCTCAGAGTTTTTGCTTTGTTTTGAACGCCCACGAGGTGCTTATTGAAGGGAAAGAACCAGGTGCTGATTTCGGTGTGGGGTCCAGTGCCCACTCTGGGAACTCAGGGTGACGTTTGGTGATACGGCCCGCCTGTCACAACCGTGGGTGTGCGTGGGGGCAGCTCTGGGCCGGGCCTCGTCTCCCCCACCTGGACCCCCACAGACCTTCACCAGAGGGCTGCACAGTAGCTGTTTTGGCCTGGCATCCGTCCTCTGTCCCGGCTGCTTGGCAGCGCTGGGGGGGGTGGGGGGCAGGAAGGCAGCCAAGGGTAGCCTGAACAGGAGCACGCGTGGCTGCTGTCAGTAAACGCTGAGTTACAAAAACCGGTGGCAGCTCTTGGGGCTGTGGGGTCCGTGTGCCCAGTGCCAGGCTGTGGAGCCCTTTCTCCAGGCGAGGGCACGAGCCGGGGCCCCTGTTCCCCGAGAGTCCAGCCCAGCCTAGTGTGTAAATCCTCCAGTGCAGGCGGCCGCCCCGCGGGGAGCGGGCTCCCCACTGCTGTTGGTCCGCGGGGCACGGGGCCTGTGGCCGCAGGCCGTCCTGGGCCACCCAGCACGTGAAGGGCCACACGCCCAGCAGATGACGGAGGGGGTGGGGCTCACCGTGGCTGCTGTCCCACCCCCAGAGCAGAACCCCACCTCCGAGGGAGCTGGGTGCCCCGCTGCGGCCGTGGCTGCGTGCTCCCTCCCCGGCTGGCCCTCGGCTCCCCCTCGCCCCCTTGTCACAGTTACAGGTTACAGGGCAGCTGTCTGGCCACACAGAGGGCGGGGCAGTCTGCCCGGGCACGTGGCCGTGGCCCGTGGACTCTCTGGTCATGAGGAGGAGAATGTGACCCCCGCCCCCACGTACCGCTCTGTGCACGAAGATTTTAGATTCCGGGGGCAGCCACACGTAGACAGGAACGTGGTAGGAAAGCCATGGTTTCCAGGCTTTTCCCATGATCTTGAATTGAACAAAAACGGGTCAGCGTTCACACAGCAGGCATGCTGCCATGCTCGTTGCTCATCCGCCTCGTGCCCGCGAGGGCCACGGGGAAGCGATGTCCCCGTTGGTCACTGCAGCTGGGCCAGTCCCGCAGCCTCCGTGGCCAGCTCCCGTCCTGTCCACGGCGCTGGGGGCCGAGCTGGAGGCGGTGACGCCCAGCGCGGCGGGCCCTCTTAGCTGCTGGATTCTTCTGGAGAAGAGCAGATGGAGAAACCATTTGAAAGTAGAAAAGGCGGAAGCGTTCACTCATCGTTTCTACTCCGGTTAGGTCCGTGGCCGGCGGTGAGCACGGAAGCGCCGTGTTCCCCTTGACCTGGTGCAGGTCTGTTTCTGTGCGTAGAAAGTAACAGCTTTTAGCAAAAGCGGCCTCGCAGGTCACACCACGTTTCCGCCGGAGGAGCGTGTGCGGGATTCCGCCTTGCTTTTCACTGTTTGGAGCAGTGAGGGTTTTCCTGCTTCACCGGGGGTCGCTGGTGAGTTGGATGCGGCCTCCCGACATCCATGGCACAGGGTCAGGGGGACGGTGCGCTGACCACCGACTTCAACAACGAAACGCCCAAGGTGCCCAGACATCTGAGTGGAGGCTGCCTGCAGAGACGGCTGCCTGGCTGCCAGCCCTGGGGGTGCCGCCGTGCCACTGGCCTTGGCCATGCGTCCCCCTGGGAGGTGGGCTCCTGCCCTCCCGTGTCCCCGTCCCATGGGTCTCCTGGCCCCCTCTCCGCCCTGGAGCGGGAGGTCCTGCGGGAAGGGCCTGGGGTCTCAGGGAGGAGGGAGAAGGTGTACAAGGCCCGTGAACAGGGCCCCCCGGCCAGAGCAGCCGGCCCCCCGCAGGCCCAGTCAGGCCACATCACAGAACCCCAGGCCCCGTTCTCAGGCCCCAGGCCGCCTTCCCTACCCCGGGGCCTTGGGAGGTCTCCAGCTGCGAGGCCGCATTCCGCCTCTCACTGTGAACTGCGATGTGGACATCGGGGCGCTGCAGACCCGGGAGGTGGCTGCTGTGCTGCTCACGAGACCGCGTAGAGCACGTGCCGCCCTCGGAGTCCCCGTGGTGCACGCGTGGGGGCGTTGGCCTCCCCCGGGGACCGGGTGCAGCGCGTGATCCCCGTCCTGACTCTCCCCTTCTGTCTCCCCTCTGCCAGGTCCGGCCTGTTCGGCCTGCCCCTGTCGGCCCCGCTGCCCCAGCCCGAGGACCCCCCAGTCAACGGCTGCCACGGCGCGGCCCCCGCGGAGCAGGACGCAGAGGCGATGCAGCTGGGGACAGCCCCTCCACCGCCTCCCAACGGCGACCAGGCCCCTGAGACCGCAGGCCCCAAGCCACCTCCACCGCCCGTGCCCCCGTTCCCGCCGTATTTTGAAGGCGCCCCCTTCCCTCCCCCGCTCTGGCTAAGGAGCACCTACCGGCAGTGGGTGCCGCAGCCGCCGCCCAGGACCGTCAAGAGGACACGCCGGCGCCTGTCCCGCAACCGCGACCCGGGCCGGCTGGCCCTGAGCCCCATCCGCCTGCGGCCGCGCCAGGTGCTCTGCGAGAAGTGCAAGAGCACGCTGAGCCCCCCCGAGGCCAGCCCTGGCCCCCCGGGCGCCCCAAGGCCG
>NW_027529672.1:7934135-7934356 GCF_008692635.1 Crocuta crocuta
CGACTCCACAGCCACCGCGAGGAGGAGCAAGAGGGAGAAGCGAGAGGACGCCAAGGCGCGGGTGCCGCGGAGCCCGGCCATCAAGATCTCCTACAGCACGCCGCAGGGCACGGGCGAGGTCGTGGAGATCCCCTCCCGCGTGCACGGGTCCCTCGAGCCCTTCTGCCCCGCCCAGGCCCCGCCCAGTGGCAGCCAGGACCCCGGGGGCCCCGCCGCCTCCA
>NW_027529672.1:7934376-7951251 GCF_008692635.1 Crocuta crocuta
GATCCGCCTGAAGCCCCACCGCCTGGGGGCCGGGGAGCGGGAGCCCGTCTACAGGGCCGAGCTGGTGGAGGCACTCAATGGCCACGGGCGAGGCCCCCGGGCCGGCTCCCCCTCTCCCCAGGGCCACGGCTCCACAGGCCACGGGCCAGTGGACTCGTCTTCCGGAAGCTCTGGCGAGGATGATGACTTCAAGCGGTGTCCCCAGGGTCAACACGAGCGTGACGGGCTGGCCTTCCTCGCCGCCTGCCCCCGGAGGGGGACGGACTGTGCCCGCGAGTCCGTGTGGAGCAGCGACAGCCTGGACGAGTCCAAATCGTCCAGCTCAGAAGTGCCATCGCCGGACACGTGTGACCTTTCCGGCGACGGTGCGTCTGTGAGGTCCTCGTCCGGGGACGCGAGGCAGACGGTCCCGCCCCTGACAGTCAGGCTGCACACACAGAGCGTGTCCAAGTGCGTTACTGAGGACGGAAGGACCGTGGCCGTGGGGGACATCGTGTGGGGTAAGATTCATGGTTTTCCTTGGTGGCCAGCGCGTGTGCTTGACATCAGTCTTAGCCAGAAGGAGGATGGGGAGCCTTCCTGGCAAGAAGCCAAAGTCTCGTGGTTTGGTTCACCGACTACATCCTTCTTGTCTACTTCAAAACTCTCCCCTTTCTCTGAGTTTTTCAAACTGAGATTTAACCGTAAGAAGAAGGGGATGTATCGGAAAGCTATAACAGAGGCCGCAAATGCCGCGCAGCACGTGGGCCCGGAAATAAGGGAGCTCTTAACCCAGTTTGAGACGTAAGCCGGGCTCCCGACCAGGTGAGTGCGCCTCTGGCTGGCAGCCCGCAGGGCGGCCGCTGGGCAGCCGGTCCTGCTTGATGGCAGCATCGTCGAGGCGCTTGGCGTCGCGGGGGTCGTCAGGTGCCCGTGCAGAGGACACGGCTGGCTGGTGTTTTGCAGCCATTTTTCAAAGTGTCGAGAAAGACCTCCCTCCCCTTCCATCAGTGTCCTGGAGGAGGAGCAGGCATGGGGGGGGCTTCCGCTGCTCGCTCCGAGGGGCCAGTCCGTCCTCGCTCCCCGGGCGGGAGCCGGGGCCCCAGTGTGTCCTGCCGTCAGATGATACTCGCGTGGCCTCAGTCCCCACCCGTCTTCATCACCAGGCACGTGGTTCCCGGCCAGCGTCGGTCAGGCGCTCTGGGGTCTGTCCCCGGGCCGGCATCTCCCCTCCAGGGGAGCTCTGTAGGGTCTCCCGCTCCAGGCCTTAGACGGAGCCCCCATGGGGCTGGGGGGCGTCTCTGCCTGGTCCTGGGGCGTCACCAGGCAGCACGTCTGTGGTTACCTCGTGGGGTATCAGGAAACGGCCGAGGGGCAGAGGCTGCCTGCCGTGAATCCTGGGCCCCAGGACGTGGGAGGGGCTGGGTGCCTGGGCTGTGGGGTGTGTCCGGGGGTCACTGGTCCTGGTGGTGACCCCCGGTGCCCACTCCCCTCCCTGTACTCTCCCAGGGGAGGAGGCAGGTCCTGTGCGTGCTGCCTGCGTTGGACCGGAGCGTGTGTGGTGGGGTTCCCCTGTGGACAGCCCTCTTCCCGGCCCCTTAGCCTAACGCCCACGCCCACAGAAACAGGGGGAAGGCAGGGCCGTCAGAGGAGCGGTCCCCCCCACCCCTCTGGCTGGGCCTCTGCCTCTGTTTCTGTGACCTCTAGCTGCCCTTGTCTGGCCTGGTCCACCTGCCCGGCTGCCCGGCTGCCGCCAGGTTCCCAGCTCGGGCCTTGAGGCCTCTCGTGTGGCCGGCGTGTGGTTGCGAAGAGGCTTGTGGGGCACCTGGTCCCCCCCCAGCCGCTGCACCATGCGTGCTGGGGGGTCCTAGGACCGAGGAGGCAGGGGTGAGGGGTGCACCTGGGCAGGGTCACAGACAGGGCTCTCGCTCGAAGCCTTGTCCCCACCCTTCTCTCCACCCGCCTGCTGCGTCGAGCCCGGTCGCTGCCCTGAACGGCTCCCAGGGGCCAGACACACGCCTGTCCTGCCCCCCCAGGCACAGCCCTGGGAGCTCGGGGCGTGGGCGCCCTGTGGGAGGGGCCCAGAGGGAGGTCGGAAGCTCCCGGCGTCTCCCCGCTCTGGGTGTGTCCGAGGGCCCCAGGGCCGTCTGTGGGGCCCTGCCCCTGTGTGTCCTCTGCTGCCCCCATGCCCGGCCGCTGCTCACCAGGCCCCTCCTGCCCTTGGCTGGGTCTGGGGCCGCTGTGGAGGCCGGGCGCCTCCCCCTCTCGCCGTGGGCCCGTGCTGTCCTGGAGGGCGTGTGAGCGACCTTCAGACCCCTGGTCACGGTGGGCAGTTAGTGGGGGCACAGTGTGGCCTGGCGGGCAGGGAGCCCCCAGCTGGGAGAATGCAGCCTGTTTACCAGGAAGCAGAGGGAAGAATCTTGCTGGACAGGTTTGCCTGCTGTAGGGCCCGTGCCCACAACCGGCCTGTTCCCCACTCCCTGCCCCCTCCCTCCGGCCCCCTTCTCCTCTCTGTCTTTCCTTCCCTCTCTCTGTTTCTGCCTGTCTCTGCGCGTCTCTCTGTCTTTGTCCCTCTGGCTTCGGGGACTGTGCCCGTGCTGTCCCCAGTGCTGCGTGGGGCTCTGGGAGCGTGGGATGCTGGGTTTTTTCAGCCCCGAAGCACGAAGCAGTTTTGCCTGATTGGCTCTTTAGTTTTGTTTTACGAGGACGGAAAATGTGCTCTGAGCTCCATGCCAGCCAGGAGGGTGATCCGCTGGCGCTGGCGAGCAGGGGCTTCCCGCTCCACGTGCTGGCTGGCCTGCTCCTCGGGCGAAGCTGGGTGCTGCCTTCCCCGGGCAAGCGCAGTGCGGCCGGGGCCGGTGCAGGCGGGGGGCGCGGNACTGAGAGGGTCACGGTCACCAGCGCCTGGGCATGCCTGGGAGGCCGGCGTGAGCTTCAGGCCACGTCCACCAGCTGCCACGGCCCAGCCCGATGGGCGCTGCCACCCCCTGTGGACACTTGCTACGAGCCCCTCGGCCCTGGAGAGAATCTGTCCCGACGACCAGCACCCGTCAGGGGGGATCCCAGCACACGCTGTGGGGTCAGCTCCCTCCTGGGGCCATCGGGTCCCGAGAGATTCCTCCGTCCCACTTGCAGGGTGGCGGGGGGCTCGGCTGAGAGGGGGGTGTCCACAGGACACGCTGGAGAAGCACGCAGCTATCCTGGGACTTGGCCGGGCGCTGGTGACAGGGCACAGTGGCCCTCAGCAGGGACTGACCTCTAGGGACAGACACGGGCCCACCCAGCAGGGCCCTGGCCAGTCACTGGCTGCTCTGGCCCCAGCAAGCTGGCTTCTCTGAGCTTCGTTTTCCTCATGTGTCTCAGAGTGACCAGAGCTGCCACTTGGGCTGGGCGTTGAGTGAAGGGTCCCCTGGGGGCCTGTGGAGGCAGCCACCACACCCTTTCTGCCTCCTCCCATGTCCCCTCCCCCAGGTTGCCACAGGCCACTTCCCAGGGTGGGGACGGGGTTGTGCTCCTGATGGGGCTGGCGCCCTCCTGATGGCCACGCTCCAGGCGCCCGGTGGTCAGAGGGTGAGGCCTTTCGGGAGCTGACTGGCCAGGCCTCGGCCTGCAGGGGGGCAGCGGTGCCCGAGAGCGCAGGGCCAGCCCCCAGCCTGACAGGTGGGGGTAACTGCTCCCAAGGGTGGCATCCGCCCACGGGGGGCTGAGCGCTCTGCTAGACAGAGGGTGCGCAGTGGCCGAGGGCCTCACCCTGCGAATCACGGTGCCCAGATCTGTGTGTAATCACACACGGGAACGTGCTGGGAAGGGACGAGGGCCCCACGGCAGAGTGTCTGGTGAGGAAGCCGACCTGCACTGGGTACCTGGGAAGGCTTCCTGGAAGAGGTGACGTATGGGTGAGAGTGGAACGGTGAGCTAATCATGAGCTAATGGCCTGTGGCCTGTGGCGGAAGGAAGCCTGCGCTTGGGGGGTTCAGGAGGCAGCCGGGCTTGGGGCTGCTGAGACCGGCGCTGCAGCCTCGTCCGGAGAGCAGAGGGCGCCACTGGGGCGTGTTAGCCAGAGGGGTGAAGGGGCCCCTGGCTGTGGGGTCAGGAGTGGGGGGCAGGGACGGGAGGGGAGGGACAGCAGGAGCTGGGGGTGGGGATACGTAGAGGACAAGTGGCGGAGCGGAGCGGGGGTCTGAGACCAGAAGAGACCGGCCCGGGTTGCGGGGTGTCAGCTCCTGGAACCTGGGACCGTGGTGGCCCTCACTGCAGGGACAGTGGCCCCGGCTGGCCGGTGTCTGAGAGCCTGAGTCTTCGCTGGGAGGGGACTCCGGGTCCAGTACTCAGAGTGATGTTGGACCTGGGGTCACAGGTCTGTGGAACGATCTAGGCCCCAGGGAATGGCCACTGGAGGGAGGAAGCTTTGGAGCAGTGGAGAGGCAGAGCGAGGTGACCGGGCGTGAGGGCCAGCCGGGGCCCAGAGAAGGTCTCAGGGCAGGGAGGTGGGCTCGCACGGGTTGGGGGGGCCCTGTCCAGCCTGCAGCCCCACACGGGGAGAGGGCGGATGGTCACCAGGAGCACCCCCTCGGGGCCCAGAGCTGTCGGGGCAGGAGGCCAGGGTCCCGGCGGCCCTGACAGCACCCTCTGTGCAGCATTCGGAGCCCAGGGACCCCGCTGGGCAGAGCCGGGTGGACGACAGGCTGTTGGGGGTGTGCCGCTCAGGTGTGGGCCAGGCGCTGTGGTACCCAGGGCGTGGGGGGCAGAATGCCACATGGGGTCCCTCCCTGCCTCTCGGGCCGGGGGGACGTTCCCAGGCTGCTTGTGAGCTGGAGGGGCCCCAGGGCCCCCTTTCTGCCTGCGCGGCCAGGGTGTCGGAAGGCAGGAGCTTTTTGAGTTCACAGAGCAGCCCCTCGAAGGCTGGGGGTGGGCAGCTCCGAGAACTGGGTTTCCTGCTCCATGGAGTGAACAGCGTCCCGGGGGGTTAACCGCAGCCTCCGTGTTAGCTTCCTGCAGCCACGGTCCCGAATGACCGCACGCGGGGCCTCGGAAAGAACAGAAATGGATTCTGGTCCTGGAGGCCAGAACCCAAACTGCAGGGGTCCGCGGGGCTGTGCTCCCTCCGGAGGCCCCGGGGGAGGACCCTTCCAGCTCCCGGGGCTCCCAGAGTCCGCGGCCATGTGAGGACCCCTCTCCCCCGCCTCGGTGTCCAGTCTCCCTCCGCCCCCCTCCAGCAAGGACCCCAGGACAGCCGCATGGGGAGGCCAGTGTTTCCTCATCAGAGCCCTTCATGTGCTCGCACCGCAGCACCTTCCCTGCGGAGGGTGACGTCCCCTCCTGGGTGGGGCCTGGAGGCCTCGGGGCCTCAGCTGCCCACTGCCTCCTCCCCATCTGGTGGGCAGATGGCTTAGGGGCCTGTGTGTCCCCCCGCTTGGGTCCCCTGCCTCATCCTCGACAGGCCGGCTGGGCTCAGGGACCCGTCGGCTGGTGTGAGGTGGACTGGCGCCTGACGGGCTGCGTGGTGCTGGTCCGGAAGGGTCCACCGCCCCGCCAGGGAGGCCGTGCCTGTGTGCGGCGGGTNCGTGTCCGGGCTTTCTCTTTCCTTGTCTGTCGTGCCTTCAAGAGCACGGTCCTTGAGCTGTGAGCCCCGAGCCGGCTTTTCGCTTTTCCCAGCTCTAAGTACGCAGGTGCTTGGCCCTGGAGCTGGGCCTGCAGCTGGCGTCCCGCACCGCTTTCAGGGACCTCAGGTTCTCCGTGAAGGTTGTCATTATTTTGTTCCCGAAGGAAACCAAGGCCTGTAATTCTGAGAAGCCTGAGCCTGCTGTGGGGCGCAGGCCCAGCCCCACCGCCCGGCCAGCGCAGTCCTCGCCGCTTCCTTCTTCCGGCAGCGCTGAGTGCCGGGGAGATCTGGGGGGGCCAGGCGGGGTTCAGGGAGGCGGGCGGGAGCCGGGGTGAGGCCATGCGGGGAGACCCGAGGGGGTGTTTGCAGCAAGTGCCTGGGGCGTGGAGGCTTCTCCTGACTTCAGGGAGGGGCTGCCCCACCCCCGCTGAGAGCGTGCATCGCCCGGGGTGTCATTACCTCCATGCCCCCCCACCTGCTCTGAATACCCGCCCCCGGCTCCGTGCCGCTTCTGCGCCCCTGCACCAGGCACCTGCCCGGTGTCGGAGGCCCAGGGGCGCACGGGGAAGGGCCCACACTGCGCACGCCCGTGCCGCTGGGCTCGAGCAGGGCCCCTCCACCAGGGCCCGTCGTCTTCAGAATTGCTGCCCAGTCCGTTCCTTAGCAACCTGCAGTGACACGCTGGGCACCCGTAACCTTTGGACGCAGGCTCGCAGGACAGCTGCCGCAGCCGGCCCCCAGCACCCTGCGTTGTGCCCAGGGAGCGGTCACAGCACACAGCCCCGTGGGGCGGGCTTGACTCCCGGCCATCCGTGCCACGACTGCCCTTTCCAGGCTCGCGGCGCTCCATCCCAGCGGGTTAGCTCAGCGGCACCCAACCCGTGCTTTGGGCACAACCCGGGGTTCCGGCCCGTTTCCCGCGTAGACCTGGGGCTGGCTGTCCCCCAGGGGTCCTGGGTCCTCTCGGGGGAAGGGCGGCTGGCACCCCCTGCACCGTTGTTTCCAAGCGGACCTAGGAATTTCTTTAGAAAAGAAATCATGACTTTGGAACTGATTTTTTTTCTAATTTTTTAATGTTTACTTAATTTGGGGGGGGAGGGGCAGAGAGAGCGGGAGACACAGAATCTGAAGCAGCTCCAGGCTCTGAGCCGTCAGCACAGAAGCCAGTGTGGGGCTCGAACCCACGAACCGCGAGACTGTGAGCTGAGCCGAAGTTGGACGCTCAACCGGCAGAGCCGCCCAGGCGCCCCGCCATGGAGTTTTCTGATCCAGAATGTTAACTTCCTGGACGTTTGTGTTTGCATTTCTGTTCTCTTATGCTGAATGTCATGCCTCTTAATGAAATTCACATAGAGTTGACCTTTGAACAACCGGGTCTGCTTGTACGCGGATATTTTCCAACAAACATAGGCTGTGCATGTTTGTAAGTGTGGAATTGTCTCCCTCTTCGGTTTTCTTAATAACACTCCTTTCCTCCAGTTGGTTTTGTGGTAAGAACACAGCGCATGACACGTAAGACGTACGTGACGCACTAACTGTGTTGCTGGTGATACTTCCGCGAACAATAGGCCGTTAGTGGTTACGTTTTGGGGGGAGTCAAAGTTTTACATGGATTTTTGACTGTGCCGGGGTCAGTGCCCCTCATCTGTATTCAGGGGTCAACAGTATTAATTTGTATGTAAAAGTTAACATGTGTATATAATAAGTCAGATATTAAATATACATACACCATGTGATGCACCCGCCGCGAAACGTATGGGGAATATGTAGGAATAACAATACTCCAGGGTTTCCTCAAGGGTCGTCTTGTCCTCGGGGCGGGGCTCTGCCTCAAATTCCTCGTTCCAAGTCATCGAGACAGTTTTCTTTCTCTGTGGTCGTTATGACCTCAAACTACAGTCACATCGTTTATTTCATTTTTCTTTCCATTTGTAGATATTTCTGTCTCTTTACGTTTTGCTGTGTGTTTCTGTGCTCATTTCCGAGGGTCCCCTCTGGAGGCGCCCGCCCGTCACGGTGCCGCTGGCATTGGCTGATCTCCCGCGCTTGCCGCGGGAGTGGCAGACGTGTAGCCCCCTCTCCGCGCTTGGGCGAAAGCAGCGTCCCACCCCCGTGCCTCACTGTCCCTCTGACCCGCACCCGCACCAAGCAGATGCTGGTGGCCACGTGCAGAGACCACGTCCCCATCCCGGCAGAGCCCCTGGGCACACCGCACCCTCGCGCCTTTCTAAGACACGTCAAGGGGGGTGTGAGCAGGTACCACACAGGAAGGTGCCCCTGTCCTCAGGCCTCGGGGCATCTGAGGCTATGACCGGACCCAGTAGCGGGGCCGCAGGTCAGGGCAGATAGGCCCCCCGAGGACCCCCAGGGTTTCCCCATGCCCTGGCTCCTGGCACCGCATGGCAAAGCCTCAGTGGCCACCTCCCTCTGTGCCTGCTGGCCGCTGCCTCTTGCTCCCAGAGCCCCCCCCGTGCCCGCTGTGCCTGACAGGCCCCAGCTGGGCACAGCCACCCTGCCCCTTATTTCCATCAGGGCCCCCTTGACAAGCCACCCCTCCATTGTCCCCCCTCCCCCCAGGTAAGTAAGTTCTCCTGAGTTCAGACCCTCGCAGCAGAGGCCCGAGTCAGCAGGGAATGGGGCTGTGGCACCCTGTCCCACACGCGGGGACACAGGCTCCTGGGAGGCACAGAGGCGGGGTTCACTCCCAGCCGGGCTCTGCGCTGTGCGGCCGGCTCCGCCCGCCCCGCCTCGGCCTCGGGGAGGAGAACTGGTCGCCTGATGCGCCCACCAGCCCGCAGCACCTCGGGCCACGGCGGGAAGGGTAACTGGAGGGGGGAGCAGCCGGGAAGAGGGTCTGGGGCAGGTGGGCAGGGTGGCATCTGCCCCGTGGCATCTCTGGAATAAGAGCCATGAGCTGGAGGCTCCCACATCCACATGGACAGACCATGTGTACCCAGGCTCTCCTGGGGATTCTGGGCACCTTGACCCCAGCCCTGGACCCTCCCCGGACAGAGGGGGAGCCCTGGGATGGGGGCACCTGGGCCTCCGGACCGGGAGGTTTGGGCCACGCATCAACCTTCTAAAAATCCTGGGGAGACTTTCCTTCAAGCCACAGGCTGCGAGCCCTCCATCCTGGAGGCTGGCACTTCTGGTGCCCGAATTCCTGGGAGCCGTCCGCTTCCGGTGGGCGGTACTGACCGATGCTGAGGGCCTCCTGCCAGCGGATCTGAATTTCCCAGAGCAAATAGCACCTCACTGGCCCTGGGATCCCCATACCTGGGCCGGGGTCCCTGAGATGCAGCGGGAGCCATGGGCACCAAGCAGGTGGCTGCGGGCCCAGTTCTGTGAGGGAGTGATGGGGGCCACAGCCAAGGCCCCACGGGTCTCTGCAGGGTGGAGGGAGTGGCTGTGCTTGACCGAGAGCCAAGGCCAAGTGGCAGAGCTGTGTGTGTGTGTGTGTGTGTGTGTGTGGCCCATCGAAGGCCACATGCTGTGGGGCGCTTGGGGCTGGACGTGGGGTCACAGATCCAGGATGTGAGCATGGGCGGCCACTGCGTGGCAGACACTTCTGCCGGGCCGTGCGTGCTGGGGGCCTGTGCTGGGGGGTGGGGGGCCTGCTCACATGGTAAGGACGGTGCGGCTGCCTCTTCTGCTTTGTTTCATGACACCTGGTGGCCCCTTCCTAGTGTGGCTGATGTGTCACCGTGTCCAGAAGGCTTGTGGTTTCGGGGGAGACGTGTCTTCTTAGTTCTGGTCTAATGCGTTGTGAGCAGCAGCCCTGGTCACCATCACAGGACGTGGGACACTGGCCGGCACGCGCCAAGCTCCCTGCCCTCCATCCACACAGCCCAGGCCCTGTGGGGGAGGGGAGCCCTCCTGTTCGCCCCCATCTTCTCTACAAGCCCCAGCTGTGGACCCAGTTACTGGGGTGCCAGCGACTCAGACCGGCAGAGTGGCTTTGGCTGACCTTAACCATGGGGCCCGTGCTGGTGATCTCAGGGCCCCGTGGGGGACACTCCTGTGAGGTCAGCCTGGGCCAGTGAGGGGCAGACAGGACGCTTGTGTGGTGGGCCCTGCCCAGAGACCCCAGGGCAGGTGGGAGAGGTGGTCAGGGTCACCTCTGGGTGTCTTCCTGCCCAGGAAGCCCCGAGAAGAAGGAGCTCTTCCCTGTGCGGCTGTGGCTGCTGCTGGCAGCTGTGTAATGACCTGACCTTCCCCATGGCTTCCCACGTTTCCCAGGGGGCAGGTGGGAGGTACAGCTGGGGCTGCGTGCCCCGGGGGTTCCCCCAGAGCACCCTGCATGACCGGGGACAGGGCGCCCGGGCCTGCTGGCCTAGGGGGAGCGACGTGAGATGGCAGGGGCTGTGTATGCTGAGGGGGGTTCCTGGCTGGTGGGTACGAGGAGGGCACAGGGGACCCCCCCTTCTCCAGATTTCTCAGGACACCCGCTCTTCTCATGGAGCAGCCGGGGGGCGAGGGCTTCCGGGGCCAGGCGCATCAGCAGGGTGCTGGGACAGCCCATGACCACCCTGTTTCTCTTGTCGGGCGGGGGGATGCCTTGAAGAGCCCCCAGGGCACACGAGACAGAAAGGGGCGGGCGGGCCGCCTGCTCCTGAGCCTGTTGTGCAGTCTTCTGGATGTTTAATGACATCTCCCAAGGTCGTGGCTGCCGACAGAGAGGGGCTTGGGCAGGCTGATGATCTCCCCGGGCGGTGCCGTTCCTGGAGGAAGCATGCCTGCCTCTGATGTGAGCCCCGAAGGCTTCAGCAGAAGGGGCAGCCGTGCGGACTCCCCGATTCTGGGTGCTGCTGGCACCTCGCCCCCCAGCAGCTCCCACTGTGATCGGCCGTGACTCCCCAGAGCCCCCACGCCCCTCCTCACCGTGTCTGCTAGGCCGCTCGGCTCCCCGATCATGGAGGTGGGGCTGCCCAGACCCCTGCCCGGGGTGGGCTGTCCGTCCCCCGTGTGGCCTACCTGTCCGGGGTCAGGCCGGGTGGTCACAGCTGCTTCCTGGGCAGGGACAGATGAAAAGGCAGAAAGGAAACAGTATCGGGGGGAAGGGGTTTGTGCGACGGGCCGTGATCTGGCCACTGTTTCTCCCTGAGGGACTGTGTTTGGGACCTGCCACCCTCAGTGGTGCAGGACCTGGGACCCCATCTGCCCAGAGCAGCAGGGGCTGTGGGACGATGGGGGGGGGGGGGGGAGGGGNGGGGGGGGGGGGCATGCAGGTCCCGCATCCATGGAGAGTGGCCGTCACCCTCGTCCAGCCTCCCTGAGATACCCCCCAGCAGAGCTCGCTGGGATCCCCTGCAACAGTGACTTTGGGTCATTTTCTTCTGGGGACATTTTCTTGGGGACCCTGAGTCAGGCGCCTGGCCAGGGAAGGGACTGCCACTCTGGGTCAGAAACTGCCGCCCCTGAGTGTGTGTTGCCCAGGCCCCTCCCTGACGGGCCAGGGGACTGGGGAGCCCTCGGGACACAGCCTTCCTTGCAGGGAGTGTGGTCGGGGCCGGGGCGGGTGGTCAGGCCTGGGCTTGGGGCGACTTGAAAGCAGAGGGCCCAGCGCCTCGGGGCGCCTCACTCCTGGGCTCAGCCTGACGTCCAGCTGACTGTGGTTGGGTCCACGACCAGGGAGGTCTCGGGCCTCATGGGGTCCCCTTCTCAGGCCTTTTAGAGACAGGGCTCCCCACTTGGGGACACCTCGACTCCAGATGCCTGTCCTCCAGGACAGAGGGGGGCCACCCAGTCTGGGGTGCTTTGTTCTGGCTACCCTGGGACGTGGGTTTGCGTCCTCACCTTGAAGCTCGGGTGAGTGACCTTGGACAGCATCAGGAGCCCCTCTGAGCCTCAGCCCTTTGTCTGCGAGGGGGGTTTTGATGACCCTCCTCAGCCCTGACCACTGGGCCATGGTCGTCTCCAGCCTCACGCTGCCCGTCCCCTCTCTGCACCCGCCGCCCCCTGGGGGCCTGCTGGCCACCCCCAAACCCTGCATCAGGGTGAGGTGGTCTGGTTTGCTGCAGCCACTGAGAGAGCTGCTTTCCTGCTCACTGGAATCCTGGCCATTTGGATAGAAGAGGCTGGGCCGCCCCTCCCCCCGCCAGCTGGGCCGCTCGCTCGCTCACGGGGGATTGTTGCTCTCTCTCAGCCCTTCTGCCCCAGGGTCCTTTCTGGCCCCGGGAACCTGACGCTGGGTTGGGACCTGGACGGGCAGTGTGCCCGAGGCTCGGTGATACTGCAGGGAGGGGCCATCAACCGTGGACACCTGTCTGGGAGATCAGTGTCTTGTCCCCCACACCCAGCCCCCAACCTGGGGCCCGCTATGTCCTCCGGTGTTGGGGGGGGTTGCTTTGGGCTTCAGCTCCTCCCAGCCGCCTGCCTGCACCGCCTCTGTCTCCCTCAAGGGCACGGGTGGGTGGGGGGCCTCCAGGCCAGCCCCCCGGGCCAGATGTGGTATCTACGGAGCTGGCCTGGGGGTCGGACCCAGCGCCAGGGAGGCCTGGGGCCGGCAGCTGAGCCAGCACCAGGGCATTTGGGTTTCCCTGTGCGGCCCTGTGTCCTGGGATTTTCTATTCCATGTAAATGGGGAAAGGCTTCGATGCTCCTTTCACATCATAGTAAGGTGCTCCCGAGCGTCATTTCTTTCCATTGAAATTTTATCTGTGTCGGCGTCACGTACGTTCAAATTTTCAAAGTCTGCTAGTGATTGATAACAAGTGTCTGAAAGAATTCATGTCCCAAAGGATGCCATCTTCTGCTGTTTCTTGTTTTGAGGTTTTACACTTGGGCGTCATTCATGGACATATTTCCTGTGGAAGATGAAGATCGAACAATCTTATACTCCCTCCTCCCTGCCACACCCCCCACAGGTGCACATACACACATGTACACACACGTGCATGCACGCACACTCCCACGCACCCACATATGCTCGTGCATGCATGCACACACACACACACAGACTCACACTCGCACACGCCCATGTACACACATGCACACACGCGCGCACAGCTATTTGCCTAACTCCGGATGTGGTGCTGATATAGGACGTCGCGGCATCTGCATGAAGATACCCACGAGTAATCTTCATTTTTGTTCAGCTCCATTCTCTGTGGAGTTGAATTTGCCTCATTTTTTTGGCTGCTTATTAGTTTTTATGGTCTTATCACTAATTTGTTCCCAGCGAAGAGTGCTCAGACCTCTCAGGGCCTTCAAACAGCGCACCATCGCCATGTGAACGAGCTTTCCCAGAACACACTGGCGAAGACAGTGTGCCTGTGTGTGCTCCCAGGCCACCGCGCCGGCTGGGGCTGACGTGTCGTGCGGCCCCTCACCTGCGGCGCCCACCACACGCCTGGGGCCCTGAGCTCTGTGTGTGTCTGTCTCTTTCTCTCTCTCTCCCCCTTTCTCTCTCCGTCTCTCTCTCTCCCCCATCTCTCCCATCTCTCTCTCACACACACACAGACGCACGCACACACTCACACGCACACGCATCCAGGGCCTCTCTGGTGGCGGCTGCCCTTCCGCCCAGCGTGATGGTCTCAGGGCAGTTGGGACCTTGTGACGGCAGCTCCCCAGCAGCTCTGTCTGGGGGGCTGAGCGAGGACTGGTGCAGCAGCCTCTCTGCTTGTTTGGTCCAAGTGCATCAGGGCCGGGCTCCCCTGGCGGGAGAGCGGCCGTCTGCACCCTGCGGGCACCCTGTCCGGAAGCCCCTGGCTGGCTGGACTGTCTCCTGCTTGCTGGACGCCGCTCCCCTCGCCCTCTAGGACCTCCAGTGACCGTGTGGCCCCCCACCCCCCGACTAAAGTGCAGGGAACACGTTGTCCCCCGTCACCAGTCTCAGGCTGCTCCTCTCCTGCGGCCGTGGCCGCTGTCTGTGTGCGGGGCGTGGTCCCTGTGGCCAGGCCTGCTCAGGGATGGCCGTCTGGAGACCTGGGAAGGATTTTCTTATTCGAGGGTCTGTGCCCTCAGCTCCGGGGGCGCCCCTGAACCAAGAGGGTATCCGTCACACACCCTGACGGTGAACACTGGGGTCCCTCTGCGCTGTGAGCCCCAGGGCCAGGTGCACAACCACTTTAGCGCCCCAGCCCACGGCCGCGAGTGGCCAGAAGGATCTAGTGCTTCCCGGGGAGCCCCGTGGTCTGGGCTTTCAAGCCGTCAAGTGTCCGCACCTTTTTCTGGGAAATCCCGGGGCCTGGGAGGCGGGATGGGCACGGCGGGCTGCGGGCTCCGGGCCTCCAGGGGGTTCAGCGGGCACAACGTGGCACCAGGAAGGCGGGACTCCTGGGGAGGTGAGGGGGGCTGCGCGGGGTCCCTGTGGGTACTGGTGAGACTCAGAGCCTGGAGCCGGCGGCTCAAAAGCCCCACACGGGTGCTCTGAACTGGGGGGTCCGACCCCGGGGGGCCCGTCCCCCAGCACTTGACCCACAGGTAACCTCTCTCCCTCTCTGCTTCCCTCAAGGTCACCGACGATGAGGGCGTGGCTGGTCTCCCGGAGCTTCTGACTTGGGGGTGCCCTCCACGTCCCCCGTTCCGCCTGAGGGACCCCGTGTGCCTTCTGGGCGGCCGCGTGCAGAAGTGCGCCAGCTCGACGGCGGCCAGCCTGCCTGGGGGTCCCCGCAGGGCAGCAGGTGTGTGTGGGGAGGAGGACAGCCCGGGAGCACGGCGGCTCCCCCCGCTGAACGTATTTATTCCCCCGACTCAGGCTCTGGCTCCTGTGGTTTGTGAAGTTCCAGGAGCCCCAACGCTTCTGCTGCGGCCTCGCCCGCTGGGTGCCGAGGAGGGGTGAGGCCCGCCGCGCGGCCAGCTTCCAGGCCAGGCCCCCTCCGGCCCGCAGGCTTCCAGAAACCAGCTTGCACGTGTGGGCGCTCCCTCCCCAGCCCTCAGCGCAGGGTGTCTGTGCACTTGAGACCCCAGAACCTGCCCGCCGCCCCCACGATCCTCCCAAAGCGGGGGCCGCGGGCACCCACGGTGAGGCCTGGGGAGGGGCCGCTCTGAGAACGTGGGACTTCAAAAGGAAAACAACCTGGCCTGTTGTCTGTAAGAGCTGATCCGGTCTCCTTTCTGTCACTTTAAAGACCAAAAAGAAAAAGAGAGAAACAGAAAATGAGTTCTGCTCCTTTTTTGTTTAAACACGAAAGAGGATGAAGGGACGTCTGTGTCGAAGCCGCCGAGCGTTCCCGCGTGTGTCCTGTGTGTCGCGTGCGGGCGGCCCGCAGAGGGATGCCGGCCGCGTGCGAAGGTGGCGGCCTGGAGAAGCAGGGGCCGGGCCACACCCCTTCCCGCCCGCCCTGGGCGCTGGCTCTCCTCTGGGCCTCCCTGGGGCTGCCCAGGGGGCAGGGTCTCTGCAGACGGGGCAGCCCCTCCAGGGACCCCCGCTGCCCCCGGCCTCCCGGCTGGCTCTTCCGGAGCCGAGGGCCAGCCCAGGGCAGACGGTGAGCTGTGCCTGGGCCTGGTTTTACTGGAACATTTGAGGGCCCCACCGCCCCCCCTGGATTGCCGTGGCCAGGCCGGGAGCGTGGGGGGGGTGGCACACGGGAGCCCTCCGGGACGGAAGTCTCCCCTCCCCCTGGTTCCTGTGGCTCTGGGCTTGACTCGGGTCGGGGGTGCGGGACGGGGACATCAGACGCCCACACGGCAGAGCCAGAACCTCACCAGAGTAAACCCTTAGGAGGAGCTGTTCTGGTCCAGGCCCCTCCACCCTCGGCCCCACGGGCCCGCCAGGGCAGGGGGGCGTTGGAGGGAGGAGGGCCGGTGCTCCGCGGGGCCAGAGCTCACAGCCGCCCTAAGGCCATTCCCCCAGTGTGGCGCCGGGGTCTGCGTGCCCACCTTGAGGGGAGAAGGGATTTCTGTAAGGTGCCACCTGGGCTTAGGGGCAGCACCAAGGCCGAGAGAGGGCGTTCTTGGAAAGCTCGGTGTGGCTCCTCGGACTCAGGGCCCCTGTGGGCACTTTGCTAACGGGGCCACGACCCCCAGCTCCGTGCCCTCAGGTCGCAGCAGCAGGAGCAGCCCCAGGCTGAGGGGTGAGGAGGGCCACCAGCCGGTGGGGGTTTGCATCCAGGCGTCCCGTCCTGAGCACCCAGAGCTGCCCCTGGGCTCGTCCCAGGTGGGACACCTGACCCCAAGACAGCTCTCAGGCCTGTGGCTCCCCAGTCCCTCAGCAGCCCTGTCCCCGATGCCCAGATGCCACCTGTCCCTGCCCAGGGCGCCCTCCTGCCATTGGCTTGGGCCCCACGTGACCAGCGGCCCTGCTGGCTCAGAGCCCCCCAGGCTGCCCGTGTCCTCGCTGAAGCCCCCAGGCCGTCTGGCGGGAGGGTCCCCTCAGCTCCCCGCCCCCCACCAGCCGGGGTGCCCCGGCCCCTGGGCGTGCAGGGACAGACAGGCTTCTAACTAAAAGGGAAGGTAGCTTTTTTTTTTTTTAAGTCTTTGTGACTGTTTCTTTAAGCAGCAAATTATGTTTTCTTGTCAGTTTGATTTCACGGCACCCCAGCACGCCTGCCCGTGATAGTCCGTCCCCCTTCCCGAGAACTGGGAGGCAGGGCCCTCACCCAGAGCTGCCCGAGCCCGGGTCGGTGTCTGGGCCCTGGAGACACCTGGGTGCCTGGTGAGTCAGGTGCTCTGCTCCTTCCCCCTGCCACGCCCGCTCCGTGGCCCTGGATGGATTGGCCGCACAAGGGCCACAGGAAGTCAGTGGGCTTCCTGGGGAGGGTTGCTGGCTGCTGGTTGGGGAAGTGCAGAGGAAGACTCCTGCCAGCTTGGGAAGGGGCTGGGGCGGAGGTCCCCTCAACAGAGGGCCCCTTCCCCCCCCCCACCTGCCTTGAGCATGGCCTGGGCTGGAGGGGCCAGCCTGCTCCGTGTGATGAGGTCCTGGGTGTAACCGGGGTGTGGAGCAGTGTGAGGCTGGGCTGGGGGGGCATCGGGAGCCCGGGGGTGGGGGCAGTCCTGGGGCCCTTCCAGCTCTGGGGCCTGGCCTCTCTGGAGCCTCCTTCAGGAGCTGGTCTGCTCTGAGAACAGGCCATCTGGGCGTGTCCCCCATGGACAGAGCCTGTCCTGTAGCCTTCAAGGAGACGGGGGCAGGGTACCGGGTGAGTGTGGCCCCGGTCCCCAGGGTCCTTCCCACAGGGCTGGTCGAAGGTCATTGGCCCCCTGGCCAGCCGGCATTGCTTTTGATGTCCGGGGCCTGGGGAGGACCGGAGGGTGGCTGGCGGCCACTATGCAGGTCTGTTTTCCATCACGTGCCCCATCCCCGCCTACGTCCTGCTCTTCCAGTAGATGGGGTCTGAGTGCCCCCTCCAGCC
>NW_027529672.1:7951276-7953023 GCF_008692635.1 Crocuta crocuta
GGCTCCGCGCTCACAGAGGCCCGAGCCCCCAGCTGCCGCCTGTGGTCTGGCTCGGGCTGCGTGTGGTGACACCCGCGGGGCCCAGGGTCTGCTCAGCGTGGGCGCTTCAGGGTTGAACTGTGTTGAGAAGGAAGGTGGAGCCCCCACAGCCGTGCTGGCCTGGCTCCCAGCTGACCCCCCAGCTCCCCTGCGGACGTTGGACGTCCGTCCATCCAGAGGGCTGCCGGTGGGGGGGGGCCGAGGGCACGGTGGGCGTGGGTCTCGGGGCTGGAGGGGTCCCCGGACAGAGGAGGGAGAGGGGCTGACCCCCTCCCACAGGCCTCCCAGCCCCTCTCCACTCCCAGGGCAACCTGGGTGCCACCCGTCGTTCAGTTGGGGACCCAAGGCCTGGAGAGCGCACGGCTCGGCCGGGGTGTTGCCGAAGGGGCTTGGGACCCGAGGGCTATGCCCATCCTGCTGCCCCCCGGGGAGGCCGACCCCCTCCAGGCCTTGGGCCCCCCGGGCTCTGTGACCTGGCCGCTCTGGGTGCTTCACGATGGGGGCAGGGCGCTGGGCCACACAGGTGGGGGGTGGGGGGCTGGGGCTCTCAGCCCCAGAACTGCCGGTTCTGTTCCCCGGGAAAGCATAGGAGCCCCCCCAGGGGTCTCCTGCTCGGCTGCTCCGGGGCCGGGGGGGGTGGGGGGCAGAGCAAACACAGTCCTCACTGGGGCTGAGGGTCTTTAGGGACCTGCAGGTCACCACAGGCGAGTCTTCCAGCGGCTTCCGATCCCGTCGGCTGGGTTTAAGGGCCCTGAGGCCTGGACACTTGGAATCCTGCAGAGGTTCCCCCCCCCACCCCATGCCTTCCCTTTGCTGCAAGAGTTCTTTTTCTCTAATTATAAAATAACCACTGTTGGTGGTAGAACATTAGTAAAATTAAAGCAGAAAAGAAAATAAAAATCTGCACTCTTCCCCACCTTCCCTACCTGGTGGGCCTGCTGCACATTTCTCCCCCAGTGACCTTTCTGGGCCCTGGGTCCACTCAGGGACACTGTCACCAGGGCCGGCCTCCCTCCCTGCCCCACCTGTGAGGGGACCCCCAGCAGCACCCCCTGGCGCCAGAGCTGCCCCTCACCTCAGACATCAGAGGGCCTCAGGCCCTTGACCGTGTGCTTTCACAGGCTGGCTGGACATCACTGACCACGTGAGGGAGGCCGGGCTATGGGGCTCCCCTCTCCCCAGCGTGGCCCGTGGCCCCGAACCTGGGGGCACAGCCTGAGGAGCCCGAGGAAGGGTCTGGGATCGGTGTCCTCATTTACAGACAAGGACTCACAGGCTGAGGCCTCCTGGGGAGGCTGATATAACAAGGTGCCACGGACCTGTGCTTCTCACGTGCTGGAGGCTGAGTCCAAGGTCAAGGTTTGGCAAGGGTCCGCTGTTGGCTCCTAGACAGCCACCTTCTTCCGTGTGGTTGAGAGAGGAGAGAAGGAGCCTGGTGTCTCTTAACTCACGCCACCGTGGGGGGCCCCACCCTCACGACCGCATCTAAATGTAACCACCTCCCCAGGCTCATCTCCAGAAAAAAAAAAAAAAAAAAAAATGTCAGCCTGCTGGGGTTAAGCTTCAACATATGGATTTTGGGGGCCCACACCTCCAGTCCTTATCAGGGCAGGGGGTCCACACACAGAGTGCACCCTGGACCAGAGGGTGTGAGCTGGGCCTCAGGGGACAGCTAGGGACTCGGGCAGGAGGAGGGGCGCTGGGTGGG
>NW_027529672.1:7953129-7960188 GCF_008692635.1 Crocuta crocuta
GGGGGTCACGGGGGTTCAGGGAACATGTGTGGAGAACCCCAGCTCCTCACGGTGGGAGTGGCACTCTGTGGGCTGCAGGTCCGGGAGGAGACTCACGGCTGGGCTGCCTGGTCCTGCACCCGGTCTGCATAGGAGGGGACTGTCCCCCCAGTGAGGAGGAGGGCTGGGGGGCGGCTGGGCGCAGACACAGCTGAGGCCTGCTGCCTGGGGTCACTGAGGCTCCGCCCCTCCCTCCAGCTCCCACCTNGCCTTCGGACCCCCTGCCCCCGCCCCCGGGGAGACAGAAGCCGGCACACACTGCACAGGCCACCGTGCGCGGTGTACAATCCAGCGTGCGGGGAGCATTCGGAGCCGCGTGGCTCCAGAACACATCCATCGCCCCCTGGCGCGTCCCCCAGCCCCCGGCGCTCTGTCTCTAGGGAGTGGCCTGTCCTGGACTTGGGGTGCAAGTGGAATCCTACGGTACGTGGACGTGGCCCTGGCCACTCTCGCTGAGCGTGGTCCCCCAGCCTCCGGCCGCGTCCTAGCTCTTCTCTTCCCCACCGCGGGTCACACCGCATCCGCACGTGCGCCACATTTCCTGCCTGCACGTCCCTCCTGAGGGACCTTGGTTGTGTCCATCCCTTGGCCGTCGTGACCAGCGCCGCTGTGGACGCTCGCCCGCAGGTCGTGGGTCGGGGCGCCCCGGGTCCTGCGGGCCACGGACACCCACGTCCTTGTCGTGAAGGAGTCAGGACGCAGATTTGCAGTCTCGGGTGCTCTGATGTGGCCCCAGCTCCCGGCTGTTGTCTGAAGAGCGGGACACTCTCTGGCTTGGGCCCTGCTGCCGGAGCTGCCCTCCCCCACCCCGTGGACGTGGGCTTCCCACGCCACCACGGCAGCGGCTCCTGAGGGCAGTGGTGGGGCTGGGACTGCAGACACGGGCGCACAGACACAACCCACGCCCCTGGTGCACGCCGTGCGAGCCGCCTTTCCTGTGACGCGCCTGGCCGTGGCGCTCCGGCCCTTCGGGACGGCCCCGGGCCAGCGCGGCCCACACAGCGGGTTATCTGCTGGCTCATCCCGCTGTCCCGCGGGACGGTGACGGTGATGTCACCGCCTGCGGCCTGTCCTCAGCCCCACCAGCCGGGTCCTTCAGCGCCAGACCCCGAGCCCCTGAGGGATGCTTCTCCAGGCCAGAGCTGCATCTACCCCACGGGCGCCTCTTCCCTTGATGGGCTTCGTGCCACCGGCCTCTCTGGTCGAGCCGGCAGCATCTCAGAGCCCGTGGACGTCCCCACAGCCGTCCCACCCCGGCGCTGAACCCTCAGGGACCTAGCGTGTGGTGCTGGCGGGGCGTGGAGCGCACCCCCGGCTGGCCGTGTGCCCCCCGGCCTGTGGTCTGTGACGGTGGCTGGTTTCTGCAGTGAGGGCCGCCCTGGGCCACGTTCTCCTGGCAGCGACACGGAGCGGCCGTGTTCCGTCCCGCGGACCCGCACACAGGCGAGCCTCCCGCCGGCGGGAGGCCCTCCCCCCAATCAAGCATCACTTCTGGGCTTAGCTGTACAGGAATCCTTACTTTCTGAATCACACGGTGAGGCTTTTTTCCTTGAAATATTTAATGTGTTCTGTTCCAACTTTAAACACATTGGCTCGGAAGTAGGCTAATCGGTTAGACTGTTAAAGTGGATTTGTCTCTGAGATTTTAAAATGGAAACAAAGTCCTGCCAGATCCGTGCATCTAAACAGACGGCCTGTGGATCGGTTCGCCAGAAAGGCACCACTTTCTGCAGGGATCTGGGGCTGGGCTCTCATCCACCGGGGCGAGGGGTGGTTTTACCCGCCGCGCAGTATCCACAGGAGGAGTCAGGTGTTCAACATCGACACGGAAGCTCAGGAAAACCTCAGAAATAAGGTTTTGGGCTTAATTACTCTGAATGTAATGCTGAGATTAAATCACATGTGCATCTAGAATGGAAAACGTTAGAGAAGAATTTCAGATCTGCACAGCTGGGAATGGAATGTTCTGGCATGTCCTGGAGTGGGGCCATTTGCTGATGTCGTGCACATGTGTGCGTGTGCACGCGTGTTTGTGGGACACGTCAACATGGATTGCCCTCTGGTCACGGCTGCTTCCTGCAGGCCACCCGGGGGGTGCCCGCTGTCCTGTGTCCTGTGGCTCACGGGCCGTGGAGCCCAGGTCTGCATGGCCCTGGAGGGGCCGCCCCACTCACAGCTGGTGGGGCTGGGCTGTCCTAGGTCCTGCCATGCTCCAGTGGGGGTCCTGGTGACAATTTTTTCCATAATTAATAGACTATAAAAAATTAACAAACCTTATATTTTAGAGCAGTTTTGGGGCTACAGGAAAATGGGCAGAGAGTTCAGAGTTCCCATTTCCTCTCTCCACCCCCACCCCTGCGTCCCCGTCGTTCACACCTGCCCTAGTCAGCGCCTTTGTTACAATCGACCAGCCAGCATTGGTACATTGTTATGAATTAATGTCCATAGTTTACACGAGAGTCTCTGTGCGAACCCATACCCTGTGGTGACAAACGTGTCACGTGGAATAGTGTCACAGCCCTGAAACTCCCCTGTGCTCCACCTGCTCATTTATGTTTTAAATGAATAAGACACATAAGCTTACACTTGGAAGCAGTTATTTTGAAATAATTATCAAAATGCTACATGCAGGCGTACAAGGTTCTGGTGCGTGTGTCCTCCGCACGCAGAGGCCCCGTGGTTGTGCGCTTGTGGGAAGCGTGGGCGTGGAAGCGTCGGCCACCAGCAGACGGCGTCATGGGCACGTCTGCGGGTTGTGGAGACAATTCCCGCTGACGCGCCCAGCGGAGGGCCGTGCGAAGTTTCAGGTGGAGGTTCCTGCGAGCACAAGTGTCGTTCCTCCTGCCCAAGTTCACAGACGCCCGGAGTTAAGGACCCCTGACCTCGGGGGAGTCACACCACGCCCAGCAGGAGTAGAAAGCCAAGTGTGTGGGTTTGAAACCTGCACCATCACGTGTAGCCAAGCGGGCTCGATGGCTGTCAGCACAGCCGCCCTGAGCGGCTCCGGGGTCCCACACGGACAGAAAACGGTTAACTGGGAGAAGCGGGGAGACGTTTCAGGGGTGAGTGTAATTATCGCCCATCCTCGGAGCAGGCGTGAGGTCTGCGTCCCGATGTGTCCCCGTGACGGCAGGAGCCTCGCCTGAGCCCAGGGGTGGGGGGGAGGGGGAAGCCGGGCATCTGGCTCCTGAAGGGCCACCGCAGGCTGGACGCCCGCCCCCAAACCACCATCACCTCAGTGCAATTCCTCATGCGCCCGGCGCTGAGTGCCAGGACAGGATGGAGCAGTGCCAACTCTCGAGTGCCGCGTCCAGAACCAGCCGCGCAGGGCAGGTGTGGCCTGGCCTGGGCCCCACGGGCTTGCCCCAGGACACGCGGGCTGCAGGGCTGCACGGAGGGCCGCGCAGGTGCGCAGAGGGGCGAGCATCACCCTGGGGCCTCTGCAGGAGGGGTCGGTGTGCACAGACCCTCAAAGTGTGGCCTTATGTGCACAGCACCTCCGTGGTCGGCACCAGCCCGGGGCCAGAGCAGCCGCCCAGGGTCCCCACCTGCTGCCCCCACGCCAGGCCCTCCATCTCGTCGTCTCCAGCAGGCGCTGTGCCCCCTGCCCATGCCCACACAGGCCATTTTCGACCCCACCTTCCTCTCACCCCCTGGGTCCCAAGGCAGACACACCCTGTCCACCACCAGCCCCCGCCCCTCCCCTGGAGGCTGAGGGCCAGTCTGGCTCTGGGTCAAGGTGGGGTCTTTTCCGAGTTGCTACTCCAGCTGGGCACCCGGTGAGGCAGTGTGGGGGATGGGAGGCCTGTTCAGGGCTTGAGGGAGAGCCCGAGTCGCCCCCACTAGGACTTGAGTGTCAGCCTGCACCCCGGGGGCTCAGCCACCAACTGTCCCTGTCCCTTCTGTGGTGTCCGCCAACCCCTCCCCGAGCAGCCTGGCTCTGAGCCGAAGAGTGAGTGGGACAGGGTGTGCCCGACGCCTCCAGCAGAAAGGAAAGGGTTGGCCGCCCCTGCCCCAGCCCTGCACAGTGGCCGTTCTGAGCCCCCATCCACCTGCACGTCCACGTGCTGCCCCCGTGCCCCACTGAGAGCCCGGAGGGCGGCCCTGGCGCTCTGGGGCACCTGTCCGCCGGCAGGTAGCTGAGGCCTTGGCAGTGGCCCCTCATCTGGCTCAGCTGACGCGCAGGACCCAGCCCTGCCCAGGAAACGAGGCTCCCATCCCGACCGCCACTCCCAGGGACGTCCCTCCTCACTGCCCAGCTCGCTGTCCTTGTCCCGCCCCTTGTCCTGGGGGGCCAGGACCTCGGGCCTGCTTCCTTCCCGGCCCCTTTTCTTCTCTCCGAGACGGCTTTTGCCCGAGCAAGTGGTCCCGGGCGGTGGGCACTGCTGGTGGGGCTGTGGGCATCCTGGCGGCACAAGGCGGGGCCCATTTCAGGGTCTGGGGCGTCAGAGCCGTGGGCCCCTGGGGGCTCCAGGGGGACTCTCGCCTGTCCCTGCTGTCTCTCAGGCCAGCCTCCCCCTTCTCTGCATCGGCCCGTGCCCGCCTGCAGCCTGGGTCCCAGGCCGGCTCCAGGGGCCTCGCCCAGCACCCGCCAGGGGCCCTGAGACTGCGATGCGACCATGGTGACACCGTTTCCTAGGGAGCCGCAGCTGCCACCAGGCCTGCCTGCCCGTGTGTGTGTGTGACAGTTGTGTGTGTGTGTGTGTGACAGCTGGGTGTGTGTGTGTGTGAGAGCTGTGTGTGTGTGAGAGCTGTGTGTGTGTGTGACAGCTGGGGGGGTGTGTGTGAGACAGCTGTGTGTGTGTGTGTGTGTGTGAGAGACAGCTGGGTGTGTGTGTGTATGTGTGTGAGAGCTGTGTGTGTGTGTGACAGCTGGGGGGGTGTGTGTGAGACAGCTATGTGTGTGTGTGTGTGTGACAGCTGGGTGTGTGTATGTGTGTGAGAGCTGTGTGTGTGTGAGAGCTGTGTGTGTGTGTGAGACAGCTGGGGGTGTGTGTGTGAGACAGCTGTGTGTGTGTGTGTGACAGCTGGGTGTGTGTGTGTGTGACGGCTGTGTGTGTGTGTGTGAGACAGCTGGGTGTGTGTGTGTATGTGTGTGACAGCTGTGTGTGTGTGACAGCTGGGTGTGTGTGTGTGACAGCTGTGTGTGTGTTTGTGTGACAGCTGTGTGTGTGTGTGACAGCTGTGTGTGTGTGTGCGACAGCTGGGTGTGTGTGTGTGAGACAGCTCTGTGTGTGTGTGTGTGTGTGTGTGTGTGTGTGTGTGTGACAGCTGNCATCCCGGGTCAGTGTGCAGGCGTGTGTGCCTGTGTCTTCGGGCCTGGAGGCTCAGGACAGGCGGCCTGGCCCCGCCAGAGCTACGGTAGACGCAGTAAGGACTTCCGGCCGCTCCCTGCCTGCCCTGGGCCTTCTGGCAAATTCCCACCAGCAAACAACAGCAGAGCCAGCCTGCGCGGTCACTGGGTGCGCCCGGGCCTGGCCTGTGGGTGGTGTGATCCGCGAGGGGCTGGGGGTCCTCAAAGTCCACGCCCCCAGCTTCCTGCCGGCTCCTCCCCGTCGCCGCGCAGCCCCTCTGTGGGGGTAGCGGCCTCCCCTCCCTCCCCGGGAAGACGGGCAAGCCCACCACTCGAGTCCCCGTGGCCCCAGGTTCCGAGGAGGGGCTTTGGAGCTGTGGGGGTCCCGGGGCTGAGCCGCAGGCGGGTGGGGGCGCAAGTCACCCTGGAGGATGGGGCGCCCTCCTGTCATGCCCTCAGACGCCGCCTCCCTTCGATCTGCGGGTACGCGATGGGGCCGCACAAGGGAACGAGTCCGGGAAGCCCAGGACCCCGTGAGCAGGACCCAGGCTGTTCTGGGGCGTGTGGGTACGTGGACCTTGGCTAGGACACCAGGCGCTTTGGTGGCCCCTCGCCCGGGGCCTGGGGTCTGGGGAGGCCCCAGGCAGGACCCCGTGAGGGCTCCTTGGGGACAGCAATGTGAGGACAGGCTTGGAGGCCACTGGCGGGCAGTGCAGGGGGCAGGGGCTGACCAGGGGCTCGCCCCCCAGCCTGGAGCCCACGTGCCCCGGCCGTGCCCCGGCCTGGGGTCTGCCGTGTGAGTCCGTGTCAGGAGCGGGCCAGAGACGAAAGGAAAGCTCTGCGGTCGCTCCAGCACACAGGGGCTTCGCGGCCCCTCTGTGCCTGGGGCCCCGCTCCCTTCCGTGTCTGCCCCCGGAGAAGCAGCCGCGTGGACGGGCACAGAGCAGGGAGGCCACAGAGGGAGGCGGGACTCTCCAGGCCCAGCCCCAGCCGGCAGAGCCCCCCCAGAGGGCCTGGACCCGCCCAAGGGCCGGGAGGGAGCAGGTCCTGGGGCCAGAGCTGGGGGTGCCCAGGGGGTCGGTGGCCCAGGGCACCCTTTGCTCAGCAGCAGATGCGGCCACCCCCCTGCACCCACGCCTGCAGGCGCAGGCCGGGTATGGACCCCGTCCCTGGAGAGATGCACGGGGAGCCGATGGATAGATTTTTCTCTCTGCTGCTGGGCTGTGCCTGCACGGGCCACAGATGAAGGAACAAAAACACGCACGGTTTACGGTTCACACTTGAAACGAAACCCTTTCCCCCTTCGAGCTGACGTTGGATCAAGACAAACAAGATGCCAACCCCTTGGCAGACAGGACGGGAGTGAAGCCCCTCAGTGGCCGCCGTCCCTGGCAGAGCCCCAGACCCCTGGCCCCGGGGGGCGGGCGAGTGCGGCTGCCCCGGAACGTCACTGACCGGGGCGGGAAGTCAGTTCCCCTGCTCAAGGCCCTTCTGCGTAGCGGAGGCTGCGGGCCTGGTCCAGCAGGAGCCCCGTCGGGGGAGGAGAGGGGGAGGGGCGTTTCATTATGCGATCGTCACGGAGTCTAATGTAGCACAGACTCTACCAGTTCCAGAAGAAACTGCAGAAGCGTGGCTTTGATGGTGGACACTGGTCTTTGTTCAAAGTAACTGAGCAACCTTGGGCACCAGGTCGGGCAGACAGACGCACAGAGTCAGCTGGCCTGCAA
>NW_027529672.1:7960318-7961382 GCF_008692635.1 Crocuta crocuta
CCTGCTGGTGCCCAGGGGGCAGGTGCAGGGCTCAGCGGGGGTGCGGTGAGCAAACTGGGGGTGGGGGAGGGTGAGGAGGAACGTTCTTAGCTCCTAATCACAGCGTGCTCGTTCGGCCCCCACCCAGGGGCCCACTCAGAGCCACCTCTTGGAACAAGACAATCCCGTCACCAGGAAATTCTGAGGGACTTAGGACCTGTCTGTCAGGATCGGGGACAGAGGCCAATACGTAATTGTTCTATCATTTTATACCCTCCATTATGTGGTGGGTCTCATCCAATCAGCTCAAGGCCTCAAGAGAAGACTGTGGTCCCCTGAGGGGGAGGGGATTCTGTCTCCAGGGAGGCCCGGACCCCAACAGTCCTCGGGGCGTGCAGCCTGCGGCCTGCCCTGGGGACTGAGGACTTTCCAGTGCCCCCCTCCTGTGAGCCAGCCCCTTAAAGTACGTCTCTCCTTCCGCCTCCTTCCCCGTCCCCCCCTTTGTCTCTGGCTCTGTCTCTCTTGCTCTCCGGTCCCTCCCCTCTTCCTTGACAGTCACCGGGAAATGGGGGTGCAGGAAGGGGCCCCTCGCCCACGGGCCAGAGCCCCAGTGAGCACTGCGAACCGGGAGTCCTGCCTGCCCCCTTGAGGGGTTCTCTGGGGTTTGGGTCCCACTGGACGCCCCCGAGAAGTGCAGAGGGTGCTGTTGACCTCTGGTGCCCCTGCTCACCGCGACCCAGGCCGTGTCCCGGGCACCACCGAGGTCAGAGGACCGGCAGGAATGTGACCCCCGGCCAGCCGGCCCCCGGCTCCGGGACCCTCAGACTCCAGGATGACAGGGCCTCGCCTTTGGGGCTGGGACCTGCCGGCTTCCGGTCCAGCCAGGGCTCAGCCTTGACCCCAGCCTCACCGTGGCTCGCTGCCTTTGCGGAGATGGGATTTCCTCCTTGATGCAGGAGCGGCCTCTCCACACACTCAGGCAAGAAAGCGGCCTCAGTTCCTGCAAATAGCGGCCCCTGGACGCCCTTAGAACCACCTGCCAACCCCCCCACACCCACTGTCCCCCCACACCCTCAGGGCCACCC
>NW_027529672.1:7961521-7966381 GCF_008692635.1 Crocuta crocuta
TGACACCCCGCGATGCCTCAGGGCCACCTGCCCCGCCAGCCCGTCTGTGCACATAGGTCTTCTGTCCTGCTCCAGTTACAAAAATCGCAGCTGTTTCTGTGTCTTACGAAGACAGTGGAAAGACACACATAAAGAAGAAAATTAAAGTCACTGAGCCGCAGCGGTGCTCACAGTTGCCTCCGGCGTGTTCTCGTGGAGAAGCAGGTGCACACGTGTGTGCGTGGAGAGCGCTGTGGAAGCCACATTTTTCATGCATTAAAATGTGTTCAAAACCAAAAGAACTGAAATGGCCCCCGCGTCCCCCGCGCAGGACTCCCAAGGAATCTGCGGCCCCTGACATGCCATTTGCTGCGAGACTTCGGGTTTATGAACAGCCCGTGATGAGCGCGTCTGCTGTCTAAGAGGCCATGCGCCCCAGGAGGGCGTCCTGGGGGACACATTACATCCGACCACGGGACCCTCAGGGACGGCTCCCCCGAATTCTGCCACGCGGGCCCTTTGGGCCAAGCCCGCAGACCAGCCAGCAGTGCGGCCCTGAGGGGCAGGACCGACGGGCGCTGTGGGCCCTGCGGGAGGGTGGGGTCCCTGGAGGCCCCCGGTCGGGAGCAGACAGCGCCCTGCGCACAGCGGATCACCTCCCCTGTCTCTTCAAGCGTTTGTCAGAAACTCGGACGGGTCCTGCTCTTGACCCCTTGCGCGGCAGCTTTGCTGGGCTGTGACTCACCCGTAGTGTGCGAGCCACGGCCTCAGGCACCCTGGAAGAGCTCATCACCTCCAAACCACGCGCCCGTTTCCCCCACCGCCCCCTCCCCGGCGCCTGGCGGCCACGGATCTGCTCTCTGTCTCCCTCTGTTTGCCTCTTCTGGGCTTCTCGCGTGAGGGATCACAGAGCGTGGACTTCGCAGCGGCCTCTTCCCTGAACGTCTTGCTCTCTGGGCGGCTCCGGAACTGGCGCGGGTCTGTAATTCGGCCCTTTCTGCGGCTAATAGTCCCCTGTGCCGCGGGCCACGCTCTGTCCGCCCGTCCGCCCGTGGGCACTCAGCTCATCTCCGGCTTCTGGCTACCGTGCCCCGCGCCGCTGTGACCCTGCGCACCCTGTGCGGACGTGCGTTGTCACGTCTCGGGCACCCGTCTAGGACTGCAGCTGCTGGGCCGCAGGGCGACTGGGCCGTCTGGGGAGCCGCCAGGCGTGGCTCACGGCGGCCGCACCGTTCTGCGTTCCCGCCGGCCGCGAACGAGGGCCCGCTGTCCCCACGGCCGCCCCAGCACTCGTTAGTGTCTGTCTTTTCAGTTCCATCCGTGGGTGTGGGGCGGCCCCGTGGCTCTGGTTCTGGCTGCAGGCCCAGTGAGGAGCTGGTACAGATAAGTGTCCTGTGAAAGGGGACAGGTCAACAAGTCACAGTAGGCCGTAGGCAGCACCCGCCAAGGGAGTGGATTCTAGAAAACACGAGCTAGTGAGTAGAGACATTCGTGTGAGTCATTTAAAAGATCGTGCCCATGACTTGAGGCAGAAACAGAATTAAAACTAAAACTGGCTGAAGGCACCCGGGTGGCTCAGTCACTTAAGTGTCCGACGCTTGACTTTGGCTCAGGTCATGATCTCACAGTCCATGGGTTCGAGCCCCGCGTCGAGCTCTGTGCTGACAGCTCAGAGCCTGGAGCTGCTTCTGATTCTGTGTCTCCCTCTCTCTGACCCTCCCCTGCTCACACTGTCTCTATCTCTCTCTCTCAGAAATAAATAAAACATTAAAAAAAACAAACAAACAAATAAATAAAATGTTCATCTATTTAAAAACTGAAACTGGCTAAAATCCCCAATTCTCCTGATCTGTATCTTGATTTTAATTTTATTTTTTTATGTTTTAAAATGCTCATTTAAACATTTAAGCTGCCAGGGGCACCTGGGTGGCTTAGTCGGTTAAGCGTCCGACTTTCGCTTGGGTCATGATCTCGCGGTTCGTGGGTTCGAGGCCCGCGTCGGGCCCTGTGCTGACTGCCAGCTCGGAGCTTGGAGC
Source organism: Crocuta crocuta (assembly GCF_008692635.1). Taxonomy (NCBI): domain Eukaryota; kingdom Metazoa; phylum Chordata; class Mammalia; order Carnivora; family Hyaenidae; genus Crocuta; species Crocuta crocuta. The sequence continues at coordinate 7,963,537 of NW_027529672.1, forward strand.
CTGTTTCAGTCTGTGACTCCCTCTCTCTCTAACCCTCCCCTGCTCACGCTGTCTCTCTCTCTCTCTCCTAGAAATAAATAAAACATTTAAAAAAAAACAAAACAAAAAACATTTAAGCTGCCAGTGGCTCTGCTCTGTCTGCTCCAAGCTGCCTGTAGGTGCAGGTGTGGACATGCGTGTGGGCAGGGGTGTGTTGGTGACCGGAGCGAGCGCTTGGCACACCTCTGTATTGTGACCAGCTAAGTCACCAGCCCCGAAGGCTGGCCGGGTGGTCCCCTCGGCACCCGAGGAGCAGGCCGGGGAGGAACGGCGGGGGAGCAGCAGGGAACTGGGATCCCCGGAGACAGCCGGCAGCGTCCCCGCCCCAGATGACCTGGCAGCACAGGAAGGGGCGGGTGCCCTGGCCTGTCTCTGCTTCATGTGCCGGGACACATCCGTGTGCCGTGTTTACCGAGCGGGCAGGGCCAGGGCCAGTCTGAAGAACCGGAAGAAGCCTCGTGGGACCCCAGAGGTTGCTCTGCAGGCCCAGCGGCCAGGGCGGGGCGCTGCTCCCCGGGGCGGCAGAGGGGAGGGGACCCAGACCCCACTGGGGACCCAGCCTCTGGTCGGCCCTGCCCACGGCTTCCAGAAACTTGGTCCTGTTGCAGCTCGATCTTTTTCATACAAACATAATATAAGTATCAGCAACCAGTTAGCTCTTCAATGAGGCTTTAATTAAAAAAAAATGTTTTAATGTTTATTTTTAGAGAGACAGAGCGTGAGTGGGGGGAGGGGCAGAGAGAGGGAGACACAGAATCCGAAACAGGCTCCAGGCGCTGTGCTGTCTGCCCAGAGCCCGACGCGGGGCTCGAACCCACGGACTGCGGGTTCGTGACCTGAGCCGAAGCTGGATGCTCAACGGACTGAGCCCCCCAGGCCTCCCACTGAAGCCTTAATTTTTACATGAATATTTATGAGCTGTCACTGGCAGTTCCCAGCTGAAGGAGGCCTGAGTCCCTCCCAGGGCTCCGGAGGGACCTGGCCCTGCGGGAGCTCCCCTCTCAGCCCCAGGTCCCCCACCCCATCTCACAGCTCAGCTCCCTGAGGCCCTGGAAGGCCCTGGAAGGCTGCTCCCCCGTCAGAGCTCCTTTAGAACCAGGGCTGGGCCGAGGGGGTCTTCCAGGGGAGGGCACGAATCCTCCACCTCTGCCCAGACCCCTTCCCGGTGTCGTCTGGGATGCACTAAAGAAAGATCCTAACGTCAAATCCCAATGTTTAAAGGGAGGCCCCGGTAGGAGAAGGAGGCTTTTGGCCTGAAAGGGGAGGCGCAGAGTCATGCTGTGGGGGGAGGTCTCTGAGTAATAAAGTGGCTGGGATGTGGGGCTCCTCCCTCGGGGACGCGCCCGGAGCCCCTCAGGGTCCCTGGAAGCAGGGGACTGGCCCTGGGCCTCTAGCCTGCTGGCACTTAGGGAAGGACCTCGCCTCCCGTGTCGTGCCTCGGGTGAGCAGTGACCGAGACCCAGGTGCACCCCCCACCCCGGCTGTGAGGGCTTTGTGCTGTGCGTCTGACCCACCGACAAGACGGTGTCTGCATCCGAGGTCAGAACTGTGTCCCCGGGCAGGGGCTGTGTCCCCGGCAAGGGGCTGTGTCCCCGGGGAGGGGCTGTGTCCCCATGGAGGCACTGTGTCCCCGGCAAGGGGCTGTGTTCAAAAACTGGCCCCAAGGTGCCCGCCCATGCTGGGGGCTCGGCTGTTTGACCTCCGTGGGCCATGTCAGTGCAGGGTGTGGGCGAGTCCTGGGGCAGGCCAGCGTCCGGGGGCCTGTGACAGGGGACGTGCACCCTCGGGCAGGAGTGGCCCGGCCGCTCCAGGGCCACGAGCCGCCTGAGCTGCTGCCAGCCCCCTGCCCATCGGTCCTGCCTGCGGGGGTCTCTGGAGCCCCTGGGGGGAGGGGCTGGCCCAGCGGTGGCTGCCAGTGCCCCGGTCCGGGCAGCGCCAGCCTGCTGAGGACATCGGGACGACAGCGTCCATCTGTTCTGCCCCCTCCAAGCCGGCGTGAGGAGGCTCCCCCGTGAGCGCGGGAGCCCTCAGGCCGTCCCACACTCCTCCCCGGGGGCTGGGTCTCCCCTTTGGAGAAGGGCTGTGCTCACGCCTTCCTTCCCTGGAGCCCCTGGGGCTGGAATGGGGCGGGGGGGGGGGCGGGCAGCAGGGCCTGGANAAGGCCGCTCAGCTCCCCGCTGACTCACCGGGAGAGGCAGAGGAAGTGCAGGGGAGCTGGGGGGCGGGGAAGGGAAAGGCGGGCGCCAGGGCCTCCCCAGCCTCCTCCCCGGGCCCCCTGGCGGCCCCCCCGGGGCCCTGGCCTCCAGCCACAGGGGACTGGGGAGCCGCTGGGCCCCCCCGGGAGGGGTGGGGGCTGGGCAGGGTCCCATCGGCCTGAGGGGAGCGTGGGTCCCTCTGCAGGGAACTGCGGCCGCAGGCGCTGAGGCAGCAGCTCAGGAAGGGCCCGGGGGCTTGTCGCTGGGCCACAGGACCCGGGCTTCGCCCCCCTCCTGCTGGGGTGCGGGGCCCTCAGGGCCGCCAGTGTGGCCCCCCGGGGGCCCAGGGCCAGCAGGCGGAGGCAACACGGGGTGCTGAGGGAGGGCCGTGCACCCCCCCACCCCGGGCTCCCGGCACCGTGGGCGGGGCTGGGGGGGCCGCACCACGGGGGGCAGGGTGTTAGCCAGAGGCCAGGGGTGTGAGGCGTGTGTGTGTGTGCACGTGCGCCCGCGTGCAAGTAGTGAGTGCCAGCGTGAGAAACAGGGGGTCTCTCTGGCATCCCTCCCCTCCCCCCGCATCTGCTTCCCCTCTCTCCCCACCGCCCCCCATC
>NW_027529672.1:7966402-7975968 GCF_008692635.1 Crocuta crocuta
AACATATTTCTTTCTCCTCAAGCCCCAGGCCGCCAGGACCGCCGCCTTCGCCTCTCCCTGGCAGCCCACCTCCGCCCCCGCCTGCACCCCCAGGGGCCCAGGGCCCGGGCCAGGCGGCCGACGTGGGGTGGCTGGAAAAGCCAGTTCTGTGGGGCCCCGGGCCCCTCGCCGGCCTGTGCTGACAGGTGGCTCCCAGCGGGCAGCGGTGTGGGGGGGCCTAGGGCCCTCGGGCTCGGCAGGGGCTGCTGGAGCCTCGAGGAGGAGGGGCTCACCCCAGGGGGAGGGGGGGCCTCCCGGACCCTCGCACCCTCCTCGGGGACGCCAGGGCACCAAGGGCACCCGCCCCACCTCAGACCCTGGAGGAAGGAAGAGCAGGACGGGCAGGGGAGGGGCGCCGGGGCCCAGGAGCCCCCCCCCGCCTCTGGGAGAAAGCTAACGGCCCCGCCAGAGCGGTAACAAATTGCTTACGATTCCTCCCCAAAATTCAGCCTGGGCGATGGCCCCCGGGGACACCACATGCCGGGCCGAGGCTGCCCATCCCCACGCTGGGAGCCGGGAGTCTTCTTGAAGCACAAGGAAGGAGAGGGAGCCCGTCGCGCACACACATCTGGCGAACTGGGCCCCCACTTTGCCCCTTCAGGGGTGCCCCTGCCCCCTCAGGGGGTGACCGCGCCCCCGGTGCCCACTGGCTCCCCAAGCTCTCCTGGGAACTTACCGCTTTGTCTTGCACTTTCTGTCTTTAAAATAAATTATGAATTTTAATGAAATAAGTTTTATAAAAGCTACTCATTATAGAAAAGGAGAAAATACAAAAAGTTTCCTTTTGGGGAGAAATGAGAGGAAATCACTGGTGGGCAAACAGGGTAAGGGGCCAGGAGCCCTCTGTCCTCCAGAGCTCGCAGGGGTGGGGCAGGGTGTGGGGGGAGCTTGGCCGGGTGGGCTGGTGGAGGGGCCCGGAGGGCGTGGCCTGCGCCGTGATGCCCCCCCCCCAAAGCTCCCGGTGACACTGGGGCAGAGGGTGGACCGTGTCTCTCACAGTGAGGAACCCCTCTTTAAAGTCTTTTTTTATTTTTATTTTTGATTTGAGAGAGAGAGAGAGAGAGAGAGAGAGAGAGCCACACACGCATGAGCGGGGGAGGGGCAGGGAGAGAGGGAGACGCAGAATCTGAACAGGCTCCGGGCTCTGAGCTGTCAGCACAGAGCCCGACACGGGGCTCGAACTCACCAACCGTGAGCCAAGACCGAGTCATGACCGAGCCACGTCAACCCACTGAGCCGCCCAGGCGCTCTGAGGACCCCCTCTTTAATAAAATGTGGCTGTGCTTAGTCTATGAAAGGTTCTCACTGCATTTGTGTGTAATACGTGTGTTATTTCTGGTGCCTCCCATCAAACATTCGTGTTCTGAGCTGTGCTGACCCGGCCGGCACGCCTGATGCAGGTGAGTGTGGACAGGCTGGCTTTTCCCAGGTGCCCGGAGGGTGCTGGGCCTGGAGCAGAGGTGCTGGGGGTCAGGGAGGTGAGTCCTATCCCAACAGATGTCCACCTGGGCGCCTGGAGGCCCAGACAGTGGCAGGGAGACCACCCCCCCGTGACCTGGCTGGCCAGGCCCCTCCCTGTCCCCTGTACCTGGACTAAGCTATGGCGGTTGGGGCAGGGCAAGGGGAGGGCCCCCAGCCCCAGCAGGGGGGGCCCCAGCCAGCAGAGAGGCAGCTTGGCCCTTGCTGCGGATTTCCAGGCGAGGCCCTTGGTGACGGGAAAGAGAGGGCCAGGGTGGGTCACCCTGGCTGCCACCAAGCGAGTCCCTCCCCCACGGCAGCCTGGACCTGGAGCCCCGGCCGGCCCTCTCCCCGACCCTCAGCCACTTCTCCCCAAAGCCCATCAGGCTCCTCCCCAGACAGTGGCTGAGAGGCAGACGCATCGCGGGAGGCAGAGCTGGGGCGGTGGGAGTGTGTCCAGCTGGCCCCGACCTGGCACCTCGGCCCTCCCCTCTGCCCACCCCCCGTAGTATGGGGGCTCTTCGGAGGGGCTCACATCTACGGGGCTTGCTCCAAAGCAATGAAAGGACACGCCAGCTGGGGGAGCAGAGCCCGTCAGGGGGTCAGAGCCCCAGGGCCCTCCAGCTCCACATATAGGTAAACAGAGTCCTGGGGCGCCTGGGTGGCTTAGTCGGTTAAGCGTCCAACTTTCGCTTAGGTCATGATCTCGTGTTTCGTGGGTTCGGGCCCCACGTCTGGAGCCTGTTTCAGAGTCTGTGACTCCCTCTCTCTCTGACCCTCCCCTGCTCACTCTGTCTCTCTCTCTCTCTCTCTCCCAGAAATAAATAAAACATTAAAAAAAATAGGTAAACTGAGTCCTGCACACAGGAAGGGTGGGAGTGGGCACCTCTCCCGCCCTCTCAGGCCTTGGAGGCTGGTGTGGTCAGCTCTGGGCAGGCAAGGGGCCCCCAGGGTTGGGGACCCGGATAGAGTTCAGGTCCAAGGGCAGCTGCCCCCCAGCATCTTGTCTTCCACGGTGGCCTGGGCATCTTCCCAGCCTCCACGAGGCCTTTCTGAGCCAGGACCTTGTGTTTACAGATGAGGGGCCAAGGCCTGGCTCGAGGTACAGTCACCTTTGAGGGACAGGCACTGACCCTCATGCCAGAGCACACCCCAGGGGCTCCACAGGCTGGACGGGGGTCAGACATGTTCAGAAGGAGGCCTCAGGGGCCAGGCAGCACCGCACTCTGGTCCTGTCTGTCTGGCCTCCGCAGGGAGGTCCCGTCTGGCCTCCGCAGGGCCAGGCGCTGGGGACAAGCCCCCGGCACAGGGCTGTCACTCCTGCCAGTGCCGCCTGAGTCCCCGTGCGGCCTCGGCAGACAAGCGGGTGTCTCTGCAGGGAAGGATGTGCGCTGCGCCCTCGGGGAGCCCCGGGCAGCGGCCAGAGGGCGGCCTGAGGACCCAGGTGCCTCCCGTCCGCACCATCCGGCCCGAGTGTGGCCGCACACAGGAGCGCGCGCCCAGGACCGAGTGGAGGGGATGTTCAGCCGGCCCAGGGGAGGTTTGGGGGAGGGGGTTTGGGAGCGGAAGTGAGAGAAGGAGGGTGGGGGAGGGTGCCAGCCTCCTCCCAGCTGTGCTTGGGCTGTTGGGACCCCGGGGACGTGGTGTCACAGGGTGGGGGACATGGCGAGCCTCAGCCACTGGCAGAAAGCCGTGAGCCCGGTGGGGCGGCAGTGGGGAGGATGGCCCTGCGGACCCCCGAGATCCCGGGGCACAGCCACGTGCTGCACCTGGGGGTGGCTCAGAGTGGCCACCTGGTCCCTGGGAGCAGGTGGGAGCTGCCATTAGGGCCCAGTCAAAAGTGCCAGCAGGGCTCCCGCCGGAACCGAGGCCCTTCCCGGAGCCGGCCCAGCCCTGGGGCCCTCGGCCGCCCGCTGAACACCCAGCGACCAGGCCCTGCAGCCTCGGGGTGGTCCAGACAGCCTGCATGGCACTGGCGCCCCCTTCTGGCCACGCCGTAGAAGGCAGCCACCACCGAACACGCAGCCTCCGTCAGGCACAGGGCTGCCCGGTGCCTCATCCCACCCAGGTCCCCACTGCCCAGGCCCACGCCGCCCCCAGGCCCACACCTGTGCTCACCCGCAAGTGCTGTCTGGACCAGCTCCTTGGCCCCAACAAGCCTGGCCGCCAGGATGAGGCCCGACCCCTCCATCCACGGGGAGTTGGCTCAGGTCTTGAGGCCTCTGCGCTGCAGGCCCAGCCCACCTAGGAACACAGCGTTTCCAGCGGCTGGACCTAAGCCAGGAGACGGCAAACCGCTCTGGGCCTTGGTCCCCACTTCTGAACCCGGGGATCACATTACCCCCCCCCCCCCAGGTGTGCAGAAGATTCCAGATGTGTGAGCTCCTGCAAATAGCAAGGCCCACACGCGTCTCCGGGACTGGGACTCCCTGCTGTTCCACTGAGCCCCTCTGGGGACAATCCAGACGTGGCCGGGAGCCCCAGGGACTCCTGAGGGCAGGTCCCTCCCTCCCTGGGGTCCCCCTGTGAGGCTGCAGGGAAGGGGTCGCCATGGTGCGGCAGCGCCACCTGCCGACGCTTCTCGACATTGCGGCCCCCAAGCGGCCACAGAAGCAGGGCCAGGGTCCCAGGGGGGCCGCGGTCCCAGCTCCGGGGTCTCACATCACGTCTTCCCAAAGCAAGGGTTCTGAAGAATTCCTTTATCTGCACGAACAGTTCCCAGGGACGGGCACAGTAGGCCGACCTCTGGCGGGGCCTCTAGGGCAGGGCCTTCTTTGGGTCTGAGCAGCCAGGGCTGAAGGTGGAGGCGCTGCGGGCACAGGACAAGTGCTCTGGGGTGCGGGCAGAGGCTGGCAGATGGCACAGAGGCAGGCGGGGTGTCCCCCCTCCTTCCCTGTCGCAGGCTTAGCCCCTGGAGGAAGGTGTCCTGGCCTGACCATAAGCCGGGGGGGTCACAGGGAAACAGCCTAGGAGGGGACCCACCGCCCTATACGCTGCGGTGTCAGCTTCACAGCGAGTCCTTGGGCCAGGACCCAGGGCGGGGAGGCGGGGGGTAAACGTCCCCTTCAGACGGGAGAGTGCTGCAGGGGTGCAGCCCAGGGCAGGGGGAGCGGTGTGGAAGAAGCCAAGATGAGGTGAGGACAGCACCGAGCACCCCGTGGTCGGGTCTCCAAGAGCAGCCGGGCGGGCGCTGCTGTCCCCGCGAGGTGACATGTGCATAGCAACCGCGATGCCCTCTGAGTGACAGCAATGCTCTCTAAGAGCTGCTGGGTGCTCAGACAAGAGTCTGGGTTACACAAGCTGTCCCAGGGTCTGGAACCTTCCGTCTCACCTCAGGGTCTGGCTCCTGGGGGTTTCTGGACTTGCCTCCTGGAGTCCGTGGATCACAGAGCCCAGAGCCCCCTGTGAGTGTCCCCTCAGTGGGTCACGCCCGCCCCAGCACTCGGGCCTGGTCTCTGGTCCTGCCCACGCCTGGGAGGCACCTGCCCCAGCCATCTACCTTTCCACATCATCACGAAGGGCCCGGGGCAGCGAGGATGCGGGTGGGCTTCACGGTGCCTCCGTGTTTACAGGTTGCATNTAGATGCCCCAGCCATCTACCTTTCCACATCATCACGAAGGGCCCGGGGCAGCGAGGATGCGGGTGGGCTTCACGGTGCCTCCGTGTTTACAGGTTGCATGGTGGCGTCTGTGGACACCCACAAAGTGGCCCCTCACGGGGTAGGCCGTGGGGAAGGGGTGAGGCTTCTCCTGCTGGTCAGCAGTGGCCGCTGTCAGCCCTGCACGGAGCCTGGGAGCCGCCCATGACAGGTCCCTGAGAGGCGCTCTCAGACGTCAGGTGTGACGTGGGACACCACGTCTGCAGTTATAGAGCCCCGGGGTCTCAGAGAGGCCTTTCCCGCTCCAGGCGCGCGCCCCACGTACTACAAAGACGGGCTCCATCCAGCCAAACCTCAGTCCAGGGGACCCGCACCCAGCGCCGACGCCACAGGAGCCGTCAGTGACGTCAGTGCTTGGTGGCTGGAGGCCACGTGGCTCCAACCGTGCCCTCCCCGGGGAACAGCGCCCCGACGGGCAGGTGCTGGGTGGGGCCGCGGGAGGGAAGGAGCGGGAGCTCTCAAGAGAGAAGCTGACTCCGCCATAGAGAGGCTCCCTGGGGAGGGGTCTCCTGCGATGCGCAGGGCAAGTCCCCAGGAGCCCGCTGGGGGCAGGAGGTGAGCCTGCGGTGTAGGCAGAGCGCCGGCCCAGGGCTGCCCAGGTGGGTCACAGGTGCAGCCACGCAAGGAGGTGGCCCCGGGCGGCAGCACCCACGGCAGCGCCCACATCTGCCCACAGAGGGCACCCTCCGTGCACGAGCGCGTGCCTGGCACCTGGTGCCCGGCCCCACTGCCCCCCACCCCCCGCTGCCCACAGGCTCCCAGAGCCCGCAGCATGAAAGGTGCGCCAAAGGCCCTCGGGCTGCAAGCACGGAGCCACCGCAGGAGACCTGAAAGTTTAAAGAAGTAAAGGAGCCCTGCCCCCACCCGTCCCCCAACCAGACAGCCCCCACCCCAGGGTCTCCCCCCAGGTGGTCTCGTCTCCATCACCTTCATCATCATCTCCATGAGGACCCTGGTTCCAAGAGGGAGGGTGTGGGAATGTCCTGTGGCCACTGTAACCAATGGCCACAGCTTAGGGGCTTAAGAAGCCATGAACTTACCGTCTTGGTTCTGGAGGTCAGAGGTCTGAAATGGGCTGCGTCCAGGTGTGGGCAGGGGCCTCTTACATAGTCTCTGGGGAAGAATCTGTTTCTTTGCCCTTTCCAGAGTCCAGACGCGCCTGCGTTCCTTGGCTCGTGGCTGTCTCTGACCTTCAGGCCTGTAGGTGCCTCTCTTTGGTCTCCTGAACTTTCCTGCCTCCCCGCCCCCCCCGCAAGCACCCCCGCCCGGATCATCCTGGATGACTCCCCAACTTCACCTGGCTGTTTATCAACCTCCATCCCACTGGGATCCTGAATTCCCTTTGCCGTGTACGGTGACACGGTCACAGGGCCGGGGTTTGGCACGCCGGGGGCCTTTGTTTCCCCAGCCCTGGGACCCTCCCCCCAGGCAGCCAGGCCCCATGCCCGGAGTTGAGGTGGGCACCCTATGCAGCACCCGGGGCAATCAGCACCTGTCAGAGGCGGAGGGCAGCCAGGAGCCAGGCGCCTGCGCACAGGTTCGGGGCTGTGCCTGCTCGCCAGGTGAGAACGGCGTCCTCGGTACGTGGCGGCTCCTGCCCAGGGCCACAGCCTCCCTCAGCCTGAGTCCTCTCTCTGCCGGCTGCCCACGACGGAGGTGGGGTGTCTGTAGACCCTTCTGTCCACAGGGGCAGGACTCCCCTGGGGGGGGCTGCACAAAATGCACAGAAGTCCCGGCTCAGTGGCTTTGGCCCCAGAGTAGGTTTGAGCCAGTCCTGACCCTTCAGGACGCCCCGTGAGGGCCAGAGAAGAACAGCCCCTGTTTGCTTTGTGGTTTGTGGAAGCCATCAGGGTTAAGCTCTGCCCAGCTATGGGCTGTCCACGACGCTGTCCCCGTCTGCCTGGCCGCCTCAGGGTGACAGCGGTCTGCAAGCCCTTAGGCAGGACCCACCCAGGGAGGGGTCTGTCCGGGGCCTGACCTAGACTCGCTGGGAGGGCAGAGCAAGCAGGCTCGTCCCCCGCTGCCCTGTCCCTCCGGACCTGGGGGGCAGCCACAGCCAAGTGGTCATTAGGTGACTGTCACACTGTCTATATGGGCTTCCCTTTCTCGGGGCCAGTGACGGACCTTCCTGTCTTACTCTTCAGCCTGTACCTGCCCAGACAGCTGTTAAGTCCCGGAGGGCAGCACCTCCCTGGGTCAGGGGATCCGGGGCGCTGCCCTCAGCTGCCTCTGCCAGGGCCCGGCTGGCCCCTTCCCTTCCCGAGGCCCCACGTGCCTCCTCCCAGCCTCACCCCTGCTCTCCAGCTCAGGCCTCACCTCCCCACCTCTCTGTCTCCTTCCCATCAGCGCCCTCAGGCCCCTCTCCCCACCTGCTTCCAGGGCTCTGAGCCCCTCCTTGTCCCCGGCACTACCTTTGCCGCTCACATGGGGGCGCTCAAGAACACCAGACACAGATGAGTGAATGAGTGAAGGAAGGAAGGAAGGAATGAATGAATGAATGAAAAAACGAACAGGCACCATGTGCCTGGGTAGGGCCTCCCTGGCTACTGGGCCCTGCCCTGGCATTGCAGATGGGTCCCAGAGAGGATGTCACCAGGCAGGGGACAGACTGGGGAGAGGGTTGCCTTCGGCCATCTGATGACGCCCAAGGGGCGCGTCTCCAGCTGCCCCCGTGACCTTTCTGCCTGCGGCTTCTCACAACAGCTGTCCCTCGCTGCAGAAGGAGGCCTCTATGTGTTCCCTGGCGGCCGTCGCGGGAGCAGAGACAGGGTCCTCCCAGGAACGGGCGCTGCACCGCCCGGAGGTGGGGGCCCAGCCAGCCTCCTCGAGGCGCCTCTGGGGTCCCCCGGGGCGAGGTGTGCGGCTGGAGGCCCAGCCCGCCTGCCCATCGCCAGATCCCGCTGCTGGCTGCCGCCTGCCTCCGTGGGTGCCTCCTCTGACTGTGGGTAAATCAGGTCACCTGCAGCTCTTTGCAGCATCCAGAGGGGCCTTGGAAACCAGGGCAGATGGCGGCGCTTCCCGGGGGGAGTGGACTCATTAGTCGTTTCTAAATCAGACAGAGGGGCGGGGACTTCCCAGGGTCCTGGGAGCCCACGGAGCCACGTGCCAGCCCACACAGGACGCCTCCTGCTCCTTCTGAGGCCCAGTCACCTTGGGGAACGATGGCGGGGGACGCTAGGGGCCAGGGCTGATGGGGGGGGCGGGTGGGCCTTCAGCCAGGAAGTCAGGGCCGGGGGGCGCGGGCCGCAGGGGCTGCCCTGGGGGCCTGGCTCCCTGGCGTGCAGCCCACCACCCTGAAAAGGTCCTCAGTCCAGCGGCCTGCAGCCCCCTTGGCGAAGGGCAAGGGAGCCCACACATCTGCCCCGCGGCCTTTCCAATCAGGGTGGCCATCGGAACCCGTGGGCAAAGCCCAGGCCTTTGGCGGGAAGAGTGTTTACCAGCAGGAAGCCAGCAGGAAGGGAATGTATCTGCAGGCCCCTCCCAGCCCCTCCGGGAACAGTGGCTCAGGAAGCCTGCTGCTGCCGGGCTGTCCTGGGTCACGGCGTGAGGACGGGGCAAGATGTCATTCCTTGGTTCCACAGAACAAGCCGGAACACTGCGCCCACCATGGTGGGGACCGAGGGGCCCTGTCGCCTTGGTCTGCAGCTCCCTCGGCACATCTCCACTGCTTCTAGAAATGTCTGGGAGAGGACAGCCAGCCTGTGGGAGGCTCTGGGAAAGGGCAGTGGGCTGGTGCGGTGGGGTGGGCAGCAGGCCGGCCCTGGCGGGGACCCGGGAGACAGCAACCCAGCCTCCGTTCCAGTGCCTGGGGCTGCTCCAGGCCTCCTCCTAAAGGGGGAGAGGTGAGTGGGGCTGGGCAGAGCTGCAGCTGGACCAGGCCGGGTGGCAAAGGGGGGCAGGCAAGGCCAGGGCCGGCGGGCGCCCGAGCTCACCTTGGGACCCCAGACCTAGGCACCCGGCACAGGTGGCTCGAGGCCTGGGTCCTGGGTCCAGGGCCCGGGACAGGGTCCCGGATGTGGGTGCACAGAGGCGGCTGTGTGTCCTGGGCTTTGGGATTCTGATGCCATCTCACCGGCATCAGCGTGAGCGTCAGGGAACAGGATAGTCCCCTGAGAACGCCTCCCTGAACCTTCTAGAGACAAACCTCGGGTGCAGGACCCAGATCATTCACAGTCTTGGCCTCGTCCCTTGGGTCTCGGCATCCTTGCCTGTGAACGGGACCCAAGAAGGACGCTTTTGGCCCCGTGCGCCACGAGGTCGGTGCGTCAGCCCACGATGCCCAGGACCCGGCACGAAGGCCCAGGCAGACACCTGTGCCCTGGTCACCCTTCCCTGTAGCCCCAACGGAGGCCAATTTCCCAGCCTCCTCATTTGTCTCCTCTGGGTCCCCCCCCCCCCCCCCCCCACCCT
>NW_027529672.1:7976071-7993897 GCF_008692635.1 Crocuta crocuta
TGGGCCCCCCCCCCGCCCCACAGCCTCTGTGCTCCCTGAGGGCGCAGCTGTCCTCGGCCCCCAGCACAGCCCAGACACAAGGCAGGGGTCAGAGCGAAGCTACGAAGATGCCCGATGGTCAGGGAGTGGGCCCTCTCTGCCCCCGCACACCCAGCCACCCCCCTGAGAAGCAAGAGGGGGCTTGGGGCTGGGGCCGAGGACAGGTCGCTGGGTCCCAGTAGAGGGTCACCAGCACCCCCATCACCAGCTTGCACTGCATTCTAGGAACGTCTATTGTGCCCATATCCCAGATGGGGAACCGAGGCCAGGTCACCAACTACAGTGCTGGATTCAAACCTGGTCTGGGCCCTTGACCTGGGGCTTCTTCAACCCCCTTAGCTGAGCTCCCTGCCCCCGCGCTCCCAGCAGGCCTTGTAGCAGCCCCTCCTGGGTGGCCAGTGGCTCCCGGGCCGGCGCCCCGGTCGCCTGTTCACCCCCAGCAGGCTGACCGGGAGCCCTGCCCACACTCCCTGGACGGGCCGCCCGCCGCGCTGGGCCAGAGCCTCGTGTTTTCTGGCCGCAGCGGCACCAGCTCACGTCCAAGCCTGGCCGCGGCGCCCAGAGGGGGCCAGGCCAAGCCTGCGGCAGGGCCGCCTTCTCCAGCATTCCAGGGATCCTCCTAGCTGCCCGCTCTGCTCGTGGGCGTGCAGGCCCAGCGTCAGGCAGACCCAGCTCTTGGCCAAGGCCGACCCCGGGCGGGGTGTTAGTGCTGGGCTGACGGGAAGGGAAACTGAGGCCCCGAAGGGGTATCTGCCCTGGCGGTCCAGCCGGCCCCTGGGTCTCTGCTTCCGACAAGCCCATTTCTGTCCCGGGGCCTGGAGCTCATGGGGACACCTCCCCCAGGGAGCCGGAGGGCTGGAGTGCCCGGGGTGTCCCCTCCAGCGCCTGCCAGGGCAGGACCGCGGCTCTCCCTTCCCCCGGAGCAGCACGCGGCTGCCCGGAGCTGGGGGAGGCGGTGGGGGCCCAGCTCCTAACAGGCCCGTCTGGTTTTCTTCTCTGGCTGGACTCCACGGAATCAGGCCTGGCCCAACCCAACCCGGAAGCTTCCAGGCCGCCCCGCAGGCCAAGCCAGGTCCCACCCCCCCGCCCCTGAGGGGGGAGCCTGGGCACCATCCTGACTGTGATGCGGTGCCAAGCCGGCACCGGAGCACGCGGGCAGTGGCCCCCGTGGACACGCCCACACGAGCCAACCACAGACGTCGCAGGTCAGGGGCCACCGGCCAGGTCAGGGGTCACGGTCTGCTGGCTGCCTTGCTGCCGGGCCTACCCTGACGTAGGCCCCCGAGTCCCTCCTGGGCTCCATGCAGGGCTGTGACCAAGGCCTGGGAGGCCCCAGTGCTGAAGGATTAGGGTGCCCCCACCCCCCGCTGCTGCGTAGTTCAAAATAAGAACAGCATTAAGCCGTAAAGTTCGCGGAAGGAGGCCAAGGTGCTGCTCTTTCCCACAGAGACTACTTGGATGCCTTTCTGGAAATAACAAATACCAAATCCTTTCTAAAAATGTCACTGGTGGCCTGGCCCAGTGATGGGCCACCCTGAAGCCTGCCCTTCACCTACTCCAGCTGCCAGCCGCCTCGGTCCGCCCGGAAGGAAGGCCAGTGCAGTGAGCTGAGCGTGAGCAGAGGCAGCCGGCGCTTGTGGGGCAGTGGGCTCCAGCCTCAGCCTCCTTCCCGCACAGGATCTGCCTCGGGGCAGTAGAGACGCCGCCTGGTCCTGGCTCTGGGGGAAGCAGCCTGGTCCTGGCTCTGGGGGAAGCAGCTTCCCTGCTCCCCAGGGCCCTGCTGGGGCTCATCCCTCCCCCGGCCAGGCCCCAGCCCCCTGCCCACCCTGCACCGGGACAGCAGAGCGTCCCTTCCACGTAGAGGCGCCCCCCCCAGGAAGGAGGGCCCCCCTCTCGGACCAGCAGGGGCAGCACTTGGTTTGCTGTCAGCCTGTAGTTCAAGGCCACGAGTCCCCCCTACCAGCTCAACCCGGGGTGGATGCAGGGCCCCCTGCAAGCCCCGCGCGGTGGGCTGGTCCCCGGTGCAAGGAGCACAGCCACGCGGGGGCGGCAGGGCCCCGGGCAGCACCCGTGTGCACTTGCGGACACGGGGGCCGGGAGAGGTCAGCCCTGCCCGAGGACACGGCCGCCGTGAGAGCCGGGACGTGGGGGGCTGGAAGATCCTCCCCGCCCAGCCACTACTGGCCCGGTTCCTGGGGCATCTACGGCTGAGCTGGGGGCCCCCTGCAGGCAGGGACAGGGCAGGGCACACAGCGGGTGACACCGTGGAGATCCAGGCCGTGGGCGGTCACCACAGCACCCAGCACCGACCCCTTTCTAGTGAAGGAAGCTTCTGGAAGGAGGGCCGGCCCAGAAGGCAGAAGGGTCTGCAGGTTAGCTGCTCCCCAGGCTTGTGCCCAGTGTCTTTTGCAGGAGGCAGGCTTTCAGTGCCAGCCAGAGACTGGAGGAGCTTCGGGGCAACTGTGGAGGGAGAGACCCCCGGCTTCGGTCCCTCCCCGCAGATCCGCTCGCGTCACCGTGGCCCAGATTCCGCTGCTAGAAATACACTCGCAATTAAATGGAAAAGCCCAGAGAGGAAGGTGAGGTTACAAACACCTCGTTCTGGCGGCTCCCGGTGGGCCGGTGGGCACGCCTGCCCTGCCCCCTGCCCGGTCCCGGCCTCGGGAGGGGATGCGGGCTGGGCCGCTCTGCCCTGGGGGGGTGACCTGCGGAGGCCAGCAGGCCCCTTGTCTTCACACGGGGTCATCGCCCCCCTGGGCTGGGTGAGCATGGTGTGTGGGCACAGGGGACGGACAGCCGCCCCTCTGGCCTCCCCGCGGCTCCTGCCCAGGGAGCGAGCCAGGAGCTCCCTCTGACAAGAGCGGCTGCGGCCGGAGGGACGGCCAGGCCGAGGGTCGGAGCCCCAGGTTCTCACGGCGCTGGCGGCGGCACCAGCCCTGGCCTCGGGGAGCCTCCCTGGGATCCGCCGACCCTCGCGCTGCCCTGCCCAGCGCCTCCTCCTGACTCCTGGGTGAGGGCGGCGTGTGCCTGGGGCAGGCAGGGCTGTCACCAGGCCGTGCCGCAGCCCCGAGGCTCTGGCAGAGCTGGGTGCTGGCCCTGTGCTCTGGGCACCTGGGTGCTTCTGGACCAGCACGTGTTTACGGCCCCTTGGCCAGGAGGTGCCCAGCGTCAGGTCCCCTCCCTGCCCCACGCAGAGTCCCCTTGGCTGCCGCTCCGGCTGGGTGCCTGCCTCAGTGGGCACTTTCCTGCCAGCGTGGGCCGCCCACCGCAACATACATGTGTCGCTGCCGCACAGCGCCTGTAAAACAGAAGGAAGCCAGAGTCCCCCACGTGTCTGGAGCCACAGGGCACCAGGCTGACCACGCAGCCGCTGCCTTCCGTCCTGGCCCCAGAGCTGTTCCCAGCCCTGCCCCGGGGGGCACGCAGAGCCCCGTGCCCTTGACGCCCCCACCCCGCCAAGGAGTCCTGCTGCAAAACGGGATCCCTGCAGCCGCAGGTGTGGGTGCACAGGGGCGTTTGAGGCAGGCGGGGAGGGCAGGGGGAGGCGAGCCGGAGCGGGGTCTACCCATCCCGGGCAGGGGTGTCTGCACCCGGCCCGGCTTCCTGGTCCCCTTCCAGCCCCCCGGCCTGCGGGCTGCACGCTCCGCCTCCAGGGGGAACTGTTTGTTTGTTTAGGGAAGTATGTTAATGGGCCTTTCAGGTCTGAAGGGAAATCCCAGGGTGCAGGTGGGGCTGAGAATCCAAACCAGGTCTGAGGCCCCCCCAGGAGGAGGTGGCTCGCGGGCGGGCTGAGGGCAGGCAGGGGCCGGGGGCCGGCAGTTGGGGGCAGGACAAATCCCACCGGCCTTTCGCTCCGTCCCTGGTGACCATGGCACTGGCACACTCGCTGAGACTTGGGGTTTATTTTGTTGAAACTGTCAGGTCCTCGTGCTTCTCCACTTTCCGTTTTTTCAAACTAGTTTCGGCGCTCTTCCTCTGTTGCCAGGGTCTTTTCCTGTTTGTCACTTGGCTTTTAATTTATTGAAGACATGTATGTATGTATAGATAGATGTGGAAACGGCACTAACAGTCCGTCACATTTTCCTTTGCGGATTCTTCTTCAGGCTTGTGCTTGGAAAGCTCTTATCGGATTCAAAATCGGCGCAATACTTACATATGTCTCTTATTTATAGCGTGATTTCGTTCCTCTTCTTTTCATACTTCTCTAATCCATCTGGAATTAATTTATATGGATGCTTGGCCAGGGATATAACTTGATTTTCCTCTCCAAATAATTAGCCAGTTATCCCCGTGGTGCTGGTCGAGCGCCCGTCAGGTGACGGGCCCAGGCTCTCCTGGCCTGGGTTCAAGGCAAACCCCAGGAGGCGTGCGGGTGGGACTCCCTGGGCCCGAGGGACGGCGGGGCGCGGGCTGCCGGGAGACACCGCCTGCCCCGAGCCCTGCGGGCGAGGCCGGGGGTCGGCGCCCCAGCCTCCTTCTCCCGCTGCCTCTCTGACCTCCTGCCCTTCCTCGCTCTGGCAAACGAGCTCTGGAGAGCTCAGCCCGGGGGCCCGAGAANGAGGAACCCGGCCCTGGAAATTTTGAGCCCGAGTTCTTCACCCAGCGAGATAATCGGGGCGTGGGAGGGCCTCGTAGGCGGGCAGGTGGCTTTTCTCTGGAGCCCATGGGGAGGGGACGCCGGGCCCAGGGGAGGCTGACGTGCTGTCGGGGCTCAGCGTGTCACTCGGCGACAGGACCCAGAAAACTGTGCAGAGACCTGGCTTCCAGGTGGGAGACGGAGGGCACGGCAGGCCAGTGCTTCTGCAGCAGCCAGAAAGAGCCAGAGAAAGCACACCGTGCACGGCCTTAAAGAGGCAGAAAGCTATGGAGGCGACACAGACACGCAAGTGAAATTCCTGGTGGCAGGAGGCCCCCACCCCCGGGTGCCTTCCCCGCGGACATCTCTGCGCCTGGGCTCCGGCTGAGCATCGTTCGGGCCCAGACAAGAGGCCACTGCTGGGGAGACAGGACCCAGCAAGGCCCTCAGTCTTACATGGAGTGAAGGCCGGACCGGAGCCTAGAGGAGCCTCAGACACCCCACGAGTGCCTCCGGAGGACACTTGCTGGGTTCGGTGGCTACAAGGGAGGCTGGGACCCAGGCCGAGAGGTTCTGAGAGGCAGAGGGAAGTCCCTGGCGGTCTCAGCCCCCAGACAGGGAGCTCTGCAAGCACCCCAGCCTCCTCCTCCTTCACCAGATGGGAGCCAGGAATCGAGAGGCTGGCGGGTCAGCCAGCACCACCACCGAGAGGCAGTGAGGCCTCTCACGGCCTCGGGGCAGCTGGGCCGGCCGCACCCGGGGAGGGGGTCTCACTCACACTGCGGGTGAGCCCACCCCGCTTCGGCCCGGCGAGCCTGACACCTAGAAGCCAGGACGGGTGCAAGAGAGTCCCACCCGGGTCTCACTGCCGCGCAGTGTTAAGCATATGGCAAACGCCCACCAAACACAGGAAGAGGCAAGAAAGTATGGCCCATAATTAAGAGGAAAGAGAGACAATGGAAGTAGACCCAGAGATGACCTGGGTGTTAGAGTCAGCAGACAAAGACTTACAAACAACTATGATGACTATATTGTAGGAAATTGGAGAAAAGATGGAAAGTTTCACCAGAGAATTGAAGTATTTAAAAGAAAAAACTATGATTTAAATTATAAAAAGATCAAATGATAGTCTATAACCATATATTCAATGTCAGAAATTAATAACTCTATCAACGCCCTTTGCAGAATATAAAATTGAGGAACCAAAAGCCAGGATAATAGAAAATACCCCAATTGAAGCACAGGGAGAAAAGACAGATAAGGAAAAAACAGAGAAACATGTGAGACATATGGAGCATGCATAAAAGTTCTTTTTTTTTTTAAAGTTTATTTATTTTGGGAGGGAGAGAGAGACCGAGTAAGTGGGGGAGGGGCAGAGAGAGGGGGACAGAGAGAATCTCAAGCAGGCACCTCACTGCCAGTGCAGAACCTGACGCTGGGCTCAAACTCACAAACCATGAGATGATGACCTGGGCCAAAATCAAGAGCCGGATGCTTGCTTAACTGACTGAGCCATCCAGGCTCCGCATGGGCCGGGGAGGGGCAGAGAGAGGGGGAGACCCAGAATCCGAAGCAGCTCCAGGCTCCGAGCTGTCAGCACAGAGCCCGACGCGGGGCTCGAACCCACGAATGGTGAGATCATGACCTGAGTCAAAATCAGATGCTTAATGGACTGAGCCCCCCAGGCACGTCTGCGCTATGTGATTTTTAAAGAACTGTTTTTGACACTTATTCTGATTTGTAACCAAACACAATTATTTAGCTCATTTCTACATGTAATTGATCTCAAAACTCACTAAAAGTGTTTTTTTAACTTTCAAAGATGTCGCTCATCCCGGTGTCCGTGGCCGGGTACCCTCGGCGCCTGCTCCCCACGGCTTCTCGAGCGGATTCCTTTCCCCCACTGACTTCCGGCTTCTCTGACCTTTCCCGTGCTTGCTGTCTATGGAGCGATCTTCTTATTTCTGATACTCAGGCAGCAGCTCCCCTCCCTCTCCCACTGAAGACCCCCTATTCATCCTCTCGTTTCTTCAGTGCGTTTATTCTTGATTTTTAACAGAAGCTCAAAGCAGACACTTCGAAATACGCACCTCTCTATTAGAAAGTCTTTTGTAAAATATGTTGCTCGTCCTCAACTTGTTTGCTATCTTCTCTACTTTTAGAACGAAGGGTTTATTTTTACAGGTTGCCAGGGGGTTCTGTTTTGGGTCTGTGCACGTGCGTTCGTGTCCACGTGTACTCACACGGGAATGGGCTGTGCATGCACGTGTGTGCGTGTGTGAGCACAAGCGTGTGTGTGAACATGCGTACCTAGGTGCAGGGACGTATTTGTGCACATGCACAGTTGTGTGATTGTGTGTGCGTGTGTGTTTGTGTGTTCGCACAGGCATGTTTCTGCTTGTTGCCCCGGAGCGGAAGGAGCCCTCGAAGCCCTGTGGAGGGCAGACATCTGTGAGCAGACGCTTCCCGATCCCCCCTCACACCCCTTTGCTCCCCGACATAAACGAAGGTGTTGCGGGCCCCCGGCCGCCCCTGCTGGGTGCCGGCCCTCATCCCAGCTGAGGACCCTTTGGGGGATGACTGGGAGACTCGGCTCCAGGGTGACCTGGCTCTGGGGGCCGTGCGGCACCGTCACCGCCCCAGGGGCTGGGTGTGAAGCGCTCCGTTCCGTGTCTGTCTCCAGCTGCACTGAGTCCTGGGAAGCCGAGGCCCGGAGTGGACCCTGACCAGGTGGAGTCCTGGGGCTCACCCTCAGCTGTGTCTGCGACACGGGGACATGGGGACACCGGACGCCCTGCCTCGGCCGTCTGCTGGCCAGTGGTCTGACCTCCTGGCGGGAGCTTCTGCTCTGTGCTCTTCGGGCCCCCGGGAGCTCCCGCCGGCCAGGCGATCAGGACGCCGCTTCCAGCTGCAGGGGAGGGGCGCTCACGGAGCTGACGGCGCTGTGGCATTTGGTGGCTCGGTATTAATCAGCAGCAACCTTTGCATCTGTCAGCCACCTGGCTCGCCAGTGTGTTCCGAACACCGCGGCCTTGACATTCGTCAGAGCGGCCTGCGGGTCCTCGTCGACCAGGAGGGGCTTGGGGGATGCTGTCTGAGCCCCCCCATCACCCAGACAGGCCCCCCTGCCCACTCCCACACAGTGGGCACACGGTTTGCCCACTGCCCGGAGGAGCTGGCGTCACCTTGGCCCCAGGGCCGCCAGGGGCCTGTCCCACTGGACACCCACCCTCGTGCAGGCAGCCGGCCCTCCGTCCACCAGACCCTCCCTCCAAGGCCCGGCCCCTCCCGTCCCACCCGAAGTCTGGCCCCATCTCAGCCCTCAGCTGCCTCCTGGTAGCACGCGAGCCTGAGGATGCAGCCCCGGTAGGAGCTGCAAGGAGGTAGCAGCCGAGCGCACGGGCCCNNCGGGCCCGGGGGGCACCCTGAGGGCGCGACCCGGAGCACCTGAGCCCGGGCCGTGCCCACCTCTGCCCCCTCCGGGCCCGTTGCCCCACGTGCACAGGGCCCCGCCCGCCGGTCGCAGAGCCCGCGCTTGGCCTGCACGCCAGTTCCCCAGGGCTCTGGGTGGCTTCCTGGGGCGGTCGGGACACAGGGCCACAAGCAGGGACTCAACTCCCTCCCTGGCCTGACGCAGGGGGACTCCTGCCTCCGGGGGCCCCAGGGGACAGGCCTTCCCGCCTCCTCCAGCCCCCAGGCCTCGTCTCCCCGCCTCATGTCTGCCTCGCGCCAACCTCTGAGAGACCCCATTTCCAGGTCAGGCCCCGCTCTGTGGTTTCAGGAGACCTGCACTCGGGCTGAGCAGCCTGATGAGGGCGCAGCGCCCAGGGTCCCGGGAAGGGGCTTGGAGCCCTGCTGGCTGACTCTGGGGGGACCTCCTGGGCTGGGCCCTAAATGCAGGAGGGGCCTCACCTTGCTGCCCACGGAGGCCAGCTCCCCACCCTGCCCCCTCCACAGGGGGAGGT
This sequence comes from Crocuta crocuta, assembly GCF_008692635.1. Taxonomy (NCBI): domain Eukaryota; kingdom Metazoa; phylum Chordata; class Mammalia; order Carnivora; family Hyaenidae; genus Crocuta; species Crocuta crocuta. The sequence goes on from NW_027529672.1 coordinate 7,984,652, forward strand.
TCCCGCAGGAGTCCGCCCGCCTCGTCGGGCCGCCTGACCAGTCCGCCGCTTCCGGCCTCACGACCCTCGGGTATGGAGGCCGGCCTCGCCCAGCCCTAGACAGGCACCACCCCTGGGTCCCCGGCCCCCAGGAGGGAGCTGCCACCCTCTGTATGGAACTCGGGTCCCAGGTGGACGCACAGAAACATCTACTCCCAGGGCTTCCCCAACACACACGACGTGCGGCTGTGGCCCCTGGGTGCCAGCCACCAACAGTGGGGATGGGACAGCACATCCTTGCTCATTCATTCATTCATCTACTCCCTCCTTCATTCATCCCTTCACTCACTCATCCGTCCATCCATCCACCCACCCACTCACTTACCCACTCACTCATTCACTCGCTCACTCACTCATTCACTCACTCATTCACTCACTCACCCACTCACTCACTCACCCACTCACTCACTCACCCACTCACTCACTCACTCACCCACCCACCCACTCACTCACTCATTCACTTGCTCACTCACTCACTCACTCATTCACTCGCTCACTCATTCACTCACTCACTCACTCACCCACTCACTCACTCAATCACCCACTCACCCAACCACTCACTCACTCACTCAATCACTCACTCACTCACTCACTCACTCACTCACTCATTCACTCGCTCACTCATTCACTCACTCACTCACCCACTCACCCACTCATTCACTCACTCACTCACTCACTCACCCACTCACTCACTCAATCACCCACTCACTCACTCACTCACTCACTCACTCATTCACTCACTCACTCACCCACTCACTCACTCAATCACCCACTCACCCAACCACTCACTCACTCACTCAATCACTCACTCACTCACTCACTCACTCACTCACTCATTCACTCGCTCACTCATTCACTCACTCACTCACCCACTCACCCACTCATTCACTCACTCACTCACTCACTCACCCACTCACTCACTCAATCACCCACTCACTCACTCACTCACCCACTCACCCACTCACCCACTCACTCACTCACCCACTCACCCACTCATTCACTCACTCACTCACTCACTCACTCACCCACTCACCCACTCACCCACTCACTCAATCACCCACTCACTCACTCACTCACTCACTCACTCATTCACTCACTCTCACTCATTCACTCAACTGATTCATTCACTCACTCACTGATTCATTCACTCACTCATCCATCCATCTACCCACTCATTTACCCACCCACTCATTCATTCACCCACTCACTTACGAACGAACGAACGAATGAATGAACAAGAGCAGGCAGCTTTGTGCCCTGGACATGCTTCCAGAGGGCTTCACTTTTTTCCCCTGTGAACCTGAGACTCCAAGCTCCACGCTCCAGTCTCCCTGTATTATTGACTCACCTTTTGAACCCTTCGCCGGCCAGTGAGGAGGGCGAGTGTGACCCGTGAGGGGGACAGATGTATCAAGACCACCCAAGACCTTTCCTGAGTCTCATCATAACCTGCACTTGTGCTGGAGGGGCTCCCCGGAGGCTCACATGTCCACCTGGGTCCCAGGCCTGGGACAGAGCTGCGTGGGCTGGACCCACAATGAGGCCGACGGACAGAGAGGGCTCCTCAGAGCGGGTCCATTCCCAGCCTCCTCTGCCCCACGGGCTCCGGCAGGGCCACCTGGTCCCTGGGGTCACGGGGCGTCTTCTCACGCTCCACGGAGGCACTGAGGGAGGACCGTGTGCTGTAATGTCACACCTCTGAGGAACATGTTCCCTGGAGCCCACCAGCAGGCTCAGAAGGTTCTGGAAAGCCCACTTGGAGCACAGCAAGGAATTATCCTCAGATGCTTCAGAAAACAGCTTTGTCTACAAGGTAGGGGTGTGGGCGCAGCCTCTGGGGTGGACGGCCAGGCTCCCGGACACGGCAGGCAGACGCTGCCACCCCGACCTGCCCCCCCCGATGGCACAGAGCCTGAGAGCCCCACCCACTCGGACCCCCCCGGCAGTGATGGGTGGCAGCGTGGCCCCCACATGCCTCCAGGACCCCTGAGGACATGGCTCTGGCCTGCTGGCTCTGGAGTCCTGGGGCCTGGGCCGGGTCAACGCCCAAGCCCCGCACNCGGGGTAAAGGCCGCTAGAGATAAACCAGTCGACGGCAGAGCAGCAGCAGCTGGGGGGCCCCATGGCCTTGTGAGCGCAGGGCTTCACCCCACGAGTCAGCGTCCCCACTCACCCGCTGCACGGCCCCAAGGCAGCTCGGGGAGGCTCCTTACCCCAGCCACACGCCAGCCCCAGGAGGGGCTGGCTCCTGCGGGTGTGTTGGAGGCTTCCGAGGGGGGGCAGGTGCAGAGCCTTTGGGGATGGGGTGGGCGTCACCTCCCGCACAATCGCACTGTCGCGGGGGCACAGCCCTCCCAAGCGAGCACCGGTGCAGAGAACAAGGAGAAACCCGTGCGTGGTGGTGCCCGCCCTGGGGTCACGTGAGGGAGCCCGAGTGTGGGGCGAGGCCAAGGAAGAGTCTGGATCAGTCCAGAGCCGAGACGGTGCCCGGCCCCGGGCCACCCATGCGGCGCTATTCTCTGTCTAGAGCAGCGTGCAGCGCCTAGTTAGCGGCTAGAAGTCGTGTCTGTGACTTTGCAGCTGTATCGGCCGAAGGGACGAGCTTCCTGCTCGTTGGCCATCTGGGCCCTTGGAGGGACATTCCTGCCCTGTTTGTAATATTCATTTTATTTTGGGAGGTGAGGAGGGGCTGAGAGAGAGAAAGAATCCCAAGCAGGCTCTGCACTGGCAGCACAGAGCCTGACGAGGGGCTTGATCTCACAAACCTCGAGATCGTGACCTGAGCCGAAATCAAGAGTCGGACCCTCAACCGACAGAGCCTCCCTTTCCGGTCATTCTCGGATGTACACGGAATGCTTAGGAAAAGTAACGCGCATCCACACGAAGGAAACCAACCAATTTCAGTGACTCGGCACCATACAAAGTGTTTTCTGTCCATAATGCAACTAGTGGGAAGTCAAAACAAGATCTAAAAATAGGATAATAAAAATAATCCTTTAAAATCTCAGCTTACTGGGAAAATAAAATATACACTTCCAAGGGATGCATGAGTCACGGGGTAGCAGCTAATGGGAATTGGAAACGCTGAGAATGGATGGCGGTGAGCGCGCTGCCTTCGTGTGTGCAGCGCGTGGAACAGCATGCTCGCAGGGCACGGCGAGGTGTGCTCAGGGGGCACCCTACTGCCTTACAGGAGGAAAAGAATGAAAGTTAAGGACGCAGGTGTCCCACTTAGTCAGGAAGAGAGCAAGACACTAAAACCAATAAAAATAAGAGAAGACTGAGCAGGGTCAAGGGCACGACTGAGAGCGTTGGGCCGGGGCGCCCCGTGCACCCCAGCTCACGCAGCGGCGCGAGCAGCCCAGGGCTCCTGGTCCAAACAGGCTGCTTCCTGAAGACAGACACACAGCCAGGCGGTGACCCGGCTCAGCCCTCCCCCGGCCCCTCTAGGCCCCGAGGCAGGGAGCGCACTGTGGTCAAGTGAGGGACTGGACCAGGGCCCCCCTGCAGGTCAGGGATGGAAACCAGGAGCTCCTCGACCCCAGGCCTGTGTCCCCTGAGCAAGGTGCAGGCCCCTCTGCACCCCCATCCCCCGTGTCCGCCTGAGGGCTGGTGGACAGCAGGCGGGGGGCTCCCCACAGCAGCCTCTGGGCTCTGCCCTCCGCCCCCGGGTACCAGGTCCCTGACGTCGGCCTCCAGGGCTGCCACCTGCTAATCTTCCCCCACCTCCCCTCTGCCCCCCTTCCTCCATCCCCATGTGTCTGTCTGTCTGTCTGTCTGCAGAGCCCTTGTCAATGGGGAGCAGGACTTCGAGCCCCCAGGGTCTGCAGGTTCCCCGGTTGGCTCCTGTGGGTCCAGGGGCACCCACGGAAGCTTCTCTGTGCCCACCCCCTGCTATCCAGGCCCATGGAGGTTTGGGGGTCCACGGAACCCCACCCAGCCTCACCCCACCCTACCCAGCTCCAGGCTTGCCGAAGCGTCGGGTCCACTACGCAGGCACCGCCCTTCCGACACAGGCACACGACCCACCTTCCTCCTTGGCAGGTGTGAGCTGCCCTGGGGGGCCGCAGTGAGGACCCGGGTGGGCGCTGGGGGGCCCTGCGCTGTCCTGATGGGGCCCGGCCTCAGCCCTGCTGACTGGGGTCCAGCATCACGCTTCCCTCCCCCGAGGCTCTTTACCGGTGGTCCTGGCCGGAGGGACCCTCTGAGCCCTCACTTCCTTCCAAGGAAGGTCTTTATGGCTGCGCGACAGCCCCCCGGGCAGCACCTGCCTGACCCTTGGCTTCTCCGCGCTCCGCCCCGTGGCTCCGCCGCCAACACGCCGCCTGAGCCGCTGGCCTCACAGGGTGCAGGTAGGAAGCTGCGTTCCAGCCGCGCGGGGTCCCGGCCGAGGGTGGGCGCGCAGGCTGCAGGCGTCCTGGGTCCTTGTCCTTAGCCTCCGCCCCTGGGCTCACGGAAGTTCACCCCACACACTCTCAGGAGCCCTGCTATGGGCACTGGCCGGGATCCGGGGCCGGGGCGCAAAGAGCTTACGGCCGGGCCTGCGCCTCCAGGCTCGCTGGCCCCCGTGCTGCCTTCCTCTGGCCCAGGGCCACGGGCGTCCCTGAGGCTCTGAAGGCGCCTGGTGGTGTCCGGACGTCTCTGCTCGCGCCGCCCCGGCCCCCACGCTTGCAGCTTCACCCTTTGTTTGCAGAGCCTCCTCTCTCTGGGTGCCGTCAACCAGCCACATGCGACGCTCCCACCGGGGGGCCGAGCTGTCTCCCCTCCGAGGTTCCAAGCCTGCGGAGGCCCCGGGAGCCTCTTCCCCGCTGGCTACTGGGTCACTGCGTCCTCAGGTGGGGCCTTCCTTCCACCCGCCTTTACTAGTTTTTAGCTTTTAAATTTAAATGACTTCTGGGGTGCCTGGGTGGCTTAGCTGGTTAAGCATCCAACGCTTGATTTCGGCTCAAGTCACAATCTCGTGGTTCATGGGCTCAAGCGCGGAGCCTACTTGAGATTCTCTCTCTCTGCCCCTCCCCCACTCATGCTCCCTGCCTCCCTCTCAAAATAAATAAATAAACAAATAAACATAATAAATAAATTTAAATGATTTCTGCTTTACTCTTTTATTTTTAAAAAGATTTTGGCAGGTTTTATTTAATGTTTATTTTTGAGAGAGGGAGAGAGCATGAGCAGGGGAGGGGCAGCGAGAGAGGGGGACACAGGATCTGAAGCTTCAGGGCCTGAGCCGTCAGCGCAGAGCCTGATGCGAGGCTCAAACTCACAGACCGTGAGATCATGACCTGAGCCCAAGTCAGACCCTTAGCAGATGAGCCACCCAGGCGCCCCATGATTTCTACTTTAAAAGAAATGCCACTTACTATAGAAATTTTGGAAAATACATAAAACAGAAGGAAGGAACCTGCCCACCTTCCGAAGCGCCTGGTGGTATTTCACACAGATGTGTTGCTGCTCAGAGGTGCGGGCTCGGACCGCGTGGAATCCACAGGTGCGGATTTCCTCTCTCAATGCGGGTGTGACGCATGCGAGAAAGTACAAAGGAGACAAAGCGCATCCGGATGGGCATCCCCGGGCTTCCCTGCGGGGCCCCGGCCTGGACGTCGCCCCCTTGGGTGCTGGTTTTACAGCCGCGTCGGCACAAAGGACCCGGCGTTCTGGCGGAGGTGAGACTACGAGGACGCGGGTGTCCGCTAACCGCACAGGCGAGGCCTCTTCCCCTTCCTGAGCAAACAGACCTACCTGCTTCCTCGTGAGCACCCCCCCCACGCGGGGTGGCGGTGTTCTAGATTCTCCGCCGGGAGTGCCGACCCTCCCTCACGCGCTTGTGCCTCTGAGCCGCGCGGGGTCCCGACCGCCGGGAAGGTTTCGCTGCTGCTGGAACGGGCGAGCCGGGCACCGAGGTCGTGGTCGTCCTAGCGGCAGGAGCGCGTGGGGCTCTGCAGAGGACGGCGACTCGGGCCCCTCCCGGAGCTGGGGGCCAGGCCGGGGCGGCGTCTGCGGGGCGTAGAGGCACTTTGGGGGCTGCTTCGTGCTCACTTTTCACTGGGCCAGAGCGGGTGTTCAAGCGCACAGTCGTCGTGAGCACGACTGCCCGTCACAGGCGAGCGCAGCGTGGATTCCGTCTTCGGCTCCAGGGACAAGTCACTCTTACCGCACACGTCGCGTGAGCCCGACGCCAGGGAGCCGCACCTGCGGTCCGGGGACTCGGGGCCAGAGTCTTATTCCAGCCGTGTGGTCCGCTGTCCCTCGAGTGGATGCAAGACGGAGGCGTCACTTTCTGGCGGGAAGTCTGCACTGGCCGGATTTCCGCCTCCTGTGAACGGTGTGTTGCATTTACTCAGACACTTTGCTGTTTCTCCTCGGCGTCGTCCCCCCTCCGCCGCCACCTCCTCCCGAGGCCGTGGCTCCCTCGTCCTGTCATAAACGTCAGAGAATTAGCTTCTTTCTCAGAGAGATCATCTTTAGAAATGGTTCTTCGAGATCTTCAGAATAATGACAGTTTCCTTGTTTCGAACTCGTTCTCCATCATCCCCTAGTCCGTCCGTCCTTCTGCAAGGGTGGGCGGTCCGTGCGGACCACCACTTCCTCCTCCGTGGGCACCGACCTGCCCCGCCTCCTTCCTGTTTGGGGCTCGATAGTCTGTCCCCCACGGCCACACCCCGGTTGCCCCCGATCCGCCAAGCCTGCGGCCCCGGCCCGTCAACCGCACCGCCTCCTCCAGGAAGGCTCGGCCCCCCTCGTCTGCGGGCGATTGATGTTCTTGGTGCCGGTTGACCCTCCATCTCCCCCCGAGGCCGTCCCACGGAAGCGCCCGGACCCCCACGTGCGCGTGTGCAGAGTCAGAAGGTTTCGGGCCTCGAGGTACGTCCCCCGCTGAGGACTGACAGCTTCTGCACAAGGGCACAGACGGGCGACGCCTCAGAGCACGTGGCCCCTGCTCTTCAAGCCGTTCTAGCCTAAGTCAAGCTGAGATGCGGAAACCACACCAAGAAAATATGTGACTTAATGCGGCGGCGTGAGGTGGACATCCGCATGACCGGCGCAGGCCCGAACGGAACTCGCTCAGCCACCCCAGCACCCCTGGCCCCTGCCTCCTGTCACGGGACCGTGGCCCCCAGAGGGACCGCCGGCCGTGCCCACACGGAGCCACCACGTGAGTCCGACGCAGCGGGGGCCCGCCTCGCTCGAGCTCCAAATTCAACGTGCTTGCGTCTCCTGTAGTTCACGGGTCCCCCCTTCGTCTTCCGTGCAGTTTGCTGGGATTTGCCGGGGAGACTCGCAGGCCGGTGCACAAAGACGGGCCGGCCTGGGTCTGCCTGGGCCCCGGGCCCCGTCGGATGCAGGCCAGTCCCCAGGGCAAGTCACGAGGCGCGGTGACGGTCCCCAGGAGATGCATCACCCTGCTGCCTGAGCGGTCACAGGAGCCCCAGGCCACGCATCCCCAGGGGCTGCGAAATGGCGACGATGGGGTCCGTCATCTCTCGGTCGCTGGTCGGCAAGTTGCACAACGCACCCCTGCCCCTCACCGGCAGGTGCTCGGTTCGTGGGCGAACGGGAGAATGAGTGGCTGACTCGCTCCCCTGATTTCCGGCTCTCAGGATAACGTGTCAGTTCCTGAGATGACCAGCCGGGTCCCGCATCACCGGGCCTTATACACACGCTGTAAACCGAGGTCTCGGAGGGGGCCGTGGGCCGCAGTCCTTTCGAATGCCAGATCTGTGGTCAGTGGGAGCCTCAGCACCGTCACTCCTGAGTCCTTCCTACATGACGCCGCTAATCCCGGGTGGTGTCCTCAGTTCAGACCAGACGTCTGAGGCGCAACTTGTGTTTCCTCTCCTGCATCTGGGTCTCCAAGGGTCCCCGGTTCCTTTGTGGCTGGGTTGATCACAGGGACACACGGCCACAGGGGGACACACAGTCACAGGGACACACGGCCACAGGGACACACACAGTCACAGGGACACACGGCCACAGGGACACACGGCCACAGGGACGTACAGTCACAGGGACACATACAGTCACAGGGACACACGGCCCCAGGGACATGCACACTTTGGGCCAAGCTGAACAACTGATGTGTTACTTCCCTCGCCCCAAAGGGGACGCTAGTGGAATCCACTCCCGGGGTCTGTGGGCCCGGAGACCAGCCACAGCCGTCCGAGGCCAGGGGAGGGGGGCGGGGCCAGGGTGGACCCTTGACCCCTCAGGTTACTCCCCAAATGTCACTTCTTCAGAAAGGCTGTACAGACCCCCATCTACCCCTCTCCTTTGTCACTACCGTAATTCCTCATCTGTCCCTTCTCCGTCCTGTCTGTCCCTCACAACGAGTGACAGGGACACGTCTGTGGACACACTAGGGTCGTGGCGCCCGTGTGGGCGGGAGGCAGGTTCCTGCCAGGGCTTCCGCGGCCGGAGGGGAACAGCCTGAAGTCTCGCATCCGAGCTCGAAGGGGGGGCCCTGGACTCCCAGACGCTGGGGCTGCACGACCATTCGGGGAGTGGGAGAAGGGAGCAAACCCTAGAAACTTCTGGAAGCAGGCTTGCAAACTCTGCAGACACTGGGGGGAGCTGTGCGGCCAGGTGGCCAGCAGGCCCACAAGCCGCGTTGAGACCGAGCTCTCGGGTCCCCACCACGAGAGCCACGTGGTAGCCGTGGAAGTGGAAGGTCGTTGAACGGGGTTCAGGGGCACTGGTGGCGCCGGTGGGGGGCCGGGCCGGGGCGCCTGTGCTCCCCTCACGGGCCGCAGCCACGTGGTTCCGGGTCAGCCAGTTCTAGACGCTTGGACCAGAAGCTGGGTGTTGAGATGAGCTTCAGAAACGAGAGACGCACCCAGCTGCGCCAAAGGTCATGCAACACAGTGACCCTGGGCTCAAAGTCGAATGAAAGGGGCGCCTGGGGGGCTCAGTCAGCTGAGTGTCCAACTTTGTTGCCACCTCAGGGCATGAGCTCACAGTCTGTGGATCGAGCCCCGCGTCTGGCTCTGCACTGACAGCGCAGAGCCTGGTTGGGATTCTCTCCCTGCCTCTCCCCAGCCCCGAGGCGCATGCGCGCGCTCTCTTTCAAAATAAATAAATAAGAACATTTGAAAAATACAGACAAAAGGGAGAGTGCAGACAGGCTAAGCCTAACTTGAGCCACAGCCTCCTGAGAACACACGTGAGCCGGGCCTCAAGTCCAGGGACCCCAGCCCCCCCCACCCCCCCCGT